>NC_134267.1:238562058-238883038 GCF_031893055.1 Leptodactylus fuscus
CAGAAGTCATGGCACACACCAAGGCTGATAGGAAAGAAAGTAGGGTAACATGTGGGCAGATACTGCCATTAGCCCAGCTGCATAAGCCTAGGGGACATGTAACTACAGGAGTCACTATCCTAGACCCAAACGTTTTAGCTCTCTTTTCAGGTTTTATGACACTGATGCACCGAAAATGGTCCGGGAGGAAAGGAGACTTGGAAAGAGGATGTACAAGTCCTGGTGTCCGGTGGTAAGAGAGTATGTAATGAGAACATCGTTCCCACTTATGGCATAAGCAGCTTCTTACTAAGTGTACTGTTTAAAAGTAGCCATGTGTGAGCTGGTGAGCGGAGGATGGGCAGCTGCAGGATTTAGCATCACTACAGTCAGATTATATATATATATATATATATATATATATATATATATATATGTAAGCCCACATGGCATGTGTTAGGCCAAAGAGTCAGGCCTGAAGCCCTTGTACCTGTTCCAGGGATTGCAGGTTAAGTATATGCTGTTACTAAAGGTGAGACGGTATGAGTAAGTGCTTGTGTGTAGTTATCTCTCGTCAGGATGGTCTGGGTCATATATGGTGAAGAAAATCACCACAAACGGGACTGCAGATAGACGGCTACTGAAAGATGTAGTGTAAGTAAGATCCCCGAGAGCATCAAAGTGCTAATGGAACTTACCATACGGGTAATAAGGAAAATACTATGCTATATTATGGGTATATAATAAGTGTTTCTTACCCCTATGCAGTTCCCAGAGTATTGGAAAGTATTTATCACTTGTCACTTGTATTTGTTCTCTCTGTAAGGTACATTCTTGACAGGAGAAATTAGCCTTAATCCTATGTTTGGGTTGGATTTTTCACAATTATTTCAGATGTAATATGGTGTGCTGACTGACTATGTGACAAATTATCAAAAACATATGATTAATGTATATTCTCGAGTTTTTCCCTTCCCTCCAGATTCTGAGTCAGTGGAAGGAACTTATAAACTAAACCCAAAAATTGGATGGAGATAAAGAGATATATGAGATCCTGAGAGGAGAAATATCAAGGACTGTTGGATGAATCTGCACTTATGTTCCTGTTATGTTTTATGCAACGTAGAGACTGATCCTTTTAGTGATATCAATTGGTGTAATCCCGTGTCTAAAGGGGATGATAAACGAGGCTGTGGATTTAGACAATGAGACCTGAGACTGATATGGAGACAATAAAAGTGTATGACAATGTGAAAGCTTCTCCCCGGGAATATGCTGAGTTGCTTTAGGGACAGCTAGGATCTGACCTTCCTATGTGAAAGCCCTTTAAGTGGGAGCTTATCTACAATGAATAAGATGTCACCCAAGAGGTGAAGAGGAGCGAAGCACATTGGAACAGATCAGTAGGTTTACAGGCTTAGGGAAAAATTAGTATTTAGGGGGGAATGTTAAGTCTGAGAACATGAATCAAGATTCTTATACTTTATATTGTATGTTGTGTATTAGAAATACTATTTTTTCCCTTGCTACTAAGTGCTGATAGTTCTGAGACAAAGGAGTCTGGAATCCAAGATGGAGCTTGATTCCTGTTTGGCACACCCTGTAACAGAATTCCACAGACTGGAGCAAGGAGGTGTCTGGCTGGACATTGAAGTTTGGAGCCAGTGGAAGATGGACAGCAGCTCAGGATTGCCAAGGAGACAGTAGCCCCCTCCTTTCTTTGTTTCTTAAGTGTGTGGACTTTCAATAAAGAGCCAGTAGTGCTGAGCTGGGCTAAGGGGCAAGGCATGGCTGGTGTGATATGGAAATGCAGTGTCTGTGTCATTATTAGTAGTTTAAACATGTTCATTAATTTGGACTGACTGATTGATCCATGATATAGTCGATTATGACCCCAACGATAGATAGATAGATAGATAGATAGATAGATAGATAGATAGATAGATAGGAGATAGATAGATAGATAGATAGAAGATAGATAGATAGATAGATAGATAGGAGATAGATAGATAGATAGATAGATAGATAGATAGATAGATAGGAGATAGATAGATTGACAGATAGGAGATAGAAGATAGATAGATAGATAGATAGATAGATAGATAGATAGATAGATAGATAGATAGTTCTCTGCTCACCTGTTACGTTGAGGAAGGTCCCAGCACCATGTCCAGATATTTCTCCACCATATCTAAGATTGACTTCACAGTAATATGTGCCGGTGTCTGTGAGATCCACATTGTGTATAGTGATAGGGGCTGATCTGGTTTTTATGAATTGATCTGTATCTGCTCTGGAGATCCAGCCAGTGAAATCCGTATTACTATAAGACATCTCTGGCCTGATCTTCACTAGATGTCTGTACCACTTGTAGGATCCAATGGTCGTGTTCTCAACTCCAGATACATTGTAGGTACACGGTAAGGTGACATCGCTGCCTGGAATGGCATGTATCTCAGGGACCTGGAACACCTGGATCTCCTGGAGGAGGACTCCTAATATACAGAGAGATGACATAGGAGGACTCCTGATATACAGAGAGATGACATAGGAGGACTCCTAATATACAGAGACATGACATAGGAGGACTCCTAATATACAGAGAGATGACATAGGAGGACTCCTAATATACAGAGACATGACATAGGAGGACTCCTAATATACAGAGAGATGACATAGGAGGACTCCTAATATACAGAGAGATGATATAGGAGGACTCCTAATATACAAAGAGATGAAATAGGGAGACTTCTAATAGATAGATAGATAGACAGATAGGAGATAGATAGATAGATAGATAGATAGATAGATAGATAGATAGACAGATAGGAGATAGATAGATAGATAGATAGATAGATAGATAGTTCTCTGCTCACCTGTAACGTTAAGGAAGGTCCCCGCACCAGATCCAGAAATTTCTCGACCATCTGTTATACTGACTGTACAGTAATATGTGCCGGTGTCTGTGACTTCCACGTTCTGTATAGTGATAGGGGCTGATCTGTTCTTTATGAAATGATCTGTATCTGTTCTGGAGATCCGGCCAGTGAAATCCTTATTACTATCAGACACCTCCGGCCCGATCTTCACTAGATGTCTGTACCACCTGTAGGATCCAATGGTCGTGTTCTCAACTCCAGAGACATTGTAGGCACACGGTAAGGTGACATCACTACCTGGAGTGGCATGTATCTCAGGGACCTGGAACACCTGGATCTCCTGGAAGAGGACTCCTAATATACAGAGAGATGACATAGGAGGACTCCTAATATACAGAGAGATGACATAGGAGGACTCCTAATATACAGAGAGATGACATAGGAGGACTCCTAATATACAGAGAGATGACATAGGAGGACTCCTAATATACAGAGACATGACATAGGAGGACTCCTAATATACAGAGAGATGACATAGGAGGACTCCTAATATACAGAGAGATGATATAGGAGGATTCCTAATATACAGAGAGATGACATAGGAGGACTCCTAATATACAGAGAGATGACATAGGAGGACTCCTAATATAGTGAGAGATGACATAGGAGGACTCCTAATATACAGAGAGAAGACATTGGAGGATTCCTAATATACAGAGACATGACATAGGAGGACTCCTAATATACAGAGAGATGACATAGAAGGACTCCTAATATACAGAGAGATGACATAGGAGGACTCCTTATATACAGAGAGATGACATAGGAGGACTCCTAATATACAGAGAGATGACATAGGAGGACTCCTAATATACAGAGAGATGACATAGGAGGACTCCTAATATACAGAGACATGACATAGAAGGACTCCTAATATACAGAGAGATGACATAGGAGGACTCCTAATATACAGAGACATGACATAGGAGGACTCCTAATATACAGAGAGATGACATAGGAGGACTCCTAATATACAGAGAGATGACAAAGGAGGACTCCTAATATACAGAGAGATGACATAGGAGGACTCCTAATATACAGAGAGATGACATAGGAGGACTCCTAATATACTGAGAGATGACATAGGAGGACTCCTAATATACAGAGAGATGACATAGGAGGACTCCTTATATACAGAGCGAAGACATTGGAGGACTCCTAATGTACAGAGACATGACATAGGAGGACTCCTAATATACAGAGAGATGACATAGGAGGACTCCTAATATACAGAGAGATGACATAGGAGGACTCCTAATATACAGAGACATGACATAGGAGGACTCCTAATATACAGAGAGATGACATAGGAGGACTCCTAATATACAGAGGAATGACATAGGAGGACTCCTAATATACAGAGAGATGACATCGGAGGACTCCTAATATACTGAGAGAAGACATTGGAGGACTCCTAATTTACAGAGAGATGACATAGGAGGACTCCTAATATACAGAGGGATGACATAGGAGGACTCCTAATATACAGAGAGATGACATAGGAGGACTCCTAATATACAGAGACATGACATAGAAGGACTCCTAATATACAGAGAGATGACTTAGGAGGACTCCTAATATACAGAGACATGACATAGGAGGACTCCTAATATACAGAGAGATGACATAGGAGGACTCCTAATATACAGAGAGATGACATAGGAGGACTCCTAATATACAGAGAGATGACATAGGAGGACTCCTAATATACAGAGGGATGACATAGGAGGACTCCTAATATACAGAGACATGACATAGGAGGACTCCTAATATACAGAGAGATGACATAGGAGGACTCCTAATATACAGAGAGATGACATAGGAGGACTCCTAATATACAGAGAGATGACATAGGAGGACTCCTAATATACAGAGGGATGACATAGGAGGACTCCTAATATACAGAGACATGACATAGGAGGACTCCTAATATACAGAGAGATGACATAGGAGGACTCCTAATATACAGAGAGATGACATAGGAGGACTCCTAATATACAGAGAGATGACATAGGAGGACTCCTAATATACAGAGAGAGGACATAGGAGAACTCCTAATTAGGGTTGAGCGATCAGGATCGGGAAAGGTCGTACCAAATTTCACAATCAGGATCCGCTGGAAAATTATCGAAAATCGATTTTCAAAAACGATCCTGATATCTCAAGATCAGTTCAACTCTGCTCCTAATATACAAAGAGATGACATAGGGAGAGTTCTAATAGATAGATAGATAGATAGATAGATAGATAGATAGATAGATAGATAGATAGATAGATAGATAGATATAGATAGGAGATAGATAGATAGATAGATAGATAGATAGATAGATGATAGATAGATAGATAGATAGATAGATAGATAGATAGATAGATAGATAGATAGATAGATCTCTGCTCACCTGTAACGTTAAGGAAGGTCCCCGCACCAGATCCAGAAATTTCTCGACCATCTGTTATACTGACTGTACAGTAATATGTGCCGGTGTCTGTGACTTCCACGTTGTGTATAGTGATAGGGGCTGATCGGTTCTTTATGAAATGTTCTGTATCTGCTCTGGAGATCCGGCCAGTGAAATCCTTATTACTATCAGATATCTCCAGGCCAGTCTTCACTAGATGTCTGTACCACTTGTAGGATCCAATGGTCGTGTTCTCAACTCCAGAGACATTGTAGGTACACGGTAAGGTGACATTGCTGCCTGGAGTGGCATGTATCTCAGGGACCTGGAACACCTGGATCTCCTGGAGGAGGACTCCTAATATACAGAGAGATGACATAGGAGGACTCCTGATATACAGAGAGATGACATAGGAGGACTCCTGATATACAGAGAGATGACATAGGAACACTCCTAATATACAGAGAGATGACATAGGGGGACTCCTAATATACAGAGACATGACAAAGGAGGACTCCTAATATACATAGAGATGACATAGGAGGACTCCTAATATACAGAGGGATGACATAGGAGGACTCCTAATATACAGAGAGATGACATAGGAGGACTCCTAATATACAGAGAGAAGACACAGGAGGACTCCTAATATACAGAGACATGACATAGGAGGACTCCTAATATACAGAGAGATGACATAGGAGGACTCCTAATATACAGAGACATGACATAGGAGGACTCCTAATATACAGAGAGATGACATAGGAGGACTCCTAATATACAGAGAGATGACATAGGAGGACTCCTAATATACAGAGACATGACATAGGAGGACTCCTAATTTACAGAGGGATGACATAGGAGGACTCCTAATATACAGAGAGATGACATAGGAGGACTCCTAATATACAGAGACATGACATAGGAGGACTCCTAATATACAGAGAGATGACATAGGAGGACTCCTAATTTACAGAGGGATGACATAGGAGGACTCCTAATATACAGAGAGATGACATAGGAGGACTCCTAATATAGTGAGAGATGACATAGGAGGACTCCTAATATACAGAGAGATGACATAGGAGGACTCCTAATATACAGAGACATGACATAGGAGGACTCCTAATTTACAGAGGGATGACATAGGAGGACTCCTAATATACAGAGAGATGACATAGGAGGACTCCTAATATACAGAGAGATGACATAGGAGGACTCCTAATATACAGAGATGACATAGGAGGACTCCTAATATACAGAGATGACATAGGAGGACCCCTAGTATACACATTGATCACATATCACACTGTAAATTCATATGAAAATGTGAAGTAAAGTGACAAGTCCTCGGTCTCCCTGCTGGGTGTAAAAGAGAATCCTTTGAGGCATTAGTAATGATGGGACTATATAATGGTGAGAAGATCTGACGCCCCATGTCAGGCTCCCTGTGACCTCATCTGCAGCCACCAAGCTGGACACAATACTCACCGCCCAGAGCTCCCAGGATGATCAGCCCCAGCACTCGTCTCATCATCATGTGTCGTGGTCGGGCAGTGAAGTCTTTATCTTGGTCTACTCCGTGCAGTACGTGACTTAATGACACTACTTGTACTAAGAGTGACTGTCACACATCAGGCTACATGTAGGAATGGAAACTTCTAACCTTTTCTTTCCTGACCACGGACCACAAACACTATTCTCTAGAACACGATGCTGAGAATGACTTCTTATACACAGGAAGTATCTCTGCAAAAATGGTATTTGCTCCAGCTTCCCTGATGTGAATATAGATGAAAAAAGCCTGGAAACCAAAAAAAAATGGGGAAAGCATACTTTTGGGAATAGAGATGCGCGAACCCCTCAAGATTTGTATCAGGTTCAGCTTGTTCAGGTCCTTGATTTATGAATCACACCTTAAATTGTCTTAAAACTTAGTGGAGAACCCTCTCATGGCTACTAGAGAACCCTGGCCCTCATGTGGGTCAATGACAGGAGAGCCACTATTGAGCCGGAGATAATAGCAGCAGTGGTCCCGCTATCATCTATCCCTGCGCTGTATCACTATGATGTCACAATACAGAGATAGGAAAAAAGTTCATATGGCCAAAGTGTCCATGGTGAAGTCTTAGTGTTACAGAACAGGGATAGATTACCGGCCGTGGTCCCACTAGGGTTGAGCGCTCAAGATGGGAACAGATCGGATTCCAATCGGTGACATGCACAATGTGGAATTCGAGAACCACACAGGAACCCGTGCACACACACAGATATTTTGCAAATGATACTAGAGCCCCCCTGACGGCCCAAAACAGCCTCCTTAAATGGAGGAAAGGTGGGACCGATCAACCTGCCCAGGTGCTTCAAGCCAGAGGCCGATAGGTGGACACCAGTGTCAGTCAGCAGACCGATCACGCCTATCGGCTGCAAGGGGATTAACCCCATGATTGCTGGACTGAACAGTTACAGTAGAACAAGCTACGACCCTGATATCGTGGCCACACCTACTGCACAGTCCTAACACCGTGTTTCTGCTGTTCTCTCTCTTCCCTTTCCTTTGCTCATTGTTTCCCATCCCCTTTGCGAAGAGTTTTTGGGATCGATATAACAGAATTTTCAGAGTGAAAGTCAGTTTAAAGGAGAGAGAGAGCAAGGAAACAGTCTGGCAAGAGGGGAAAGAAGCATTTTTCTCTTATAATATACAGAACAAAGTTAAATACCGTATATTACACCTATATTATTGGTTTATGGAGAGGAGATAATTATTTTTTTTTTATTATTGACTTCAATGTTACCAATTCAAGACAACAGATGATTTGAATAAGTAACTAATGGTTGAAAGGGTTAACTATAGTGCCAATTAATCACAAAAAATGCCCCAAATGTCCTTCATCACAAGCCCTCCTCCTCCTCCTTTCTTCTTACCACTGTGTTCTACTGCCCAAAGAAGTCTGAAGCCATCCAGGTAGACAGGGTGCTGCTCTCTTGCCAAGCTTCCATAAACTCATGGGGTAGGTGGGTGATGGTAGGTTCCCAGGCTATAACAGAGTCCCACGTGTCCACAGTAAAATAAAGAAATACCAGTCAGCTGTAGCATCTTCACACATCAGCAATAGACGCCAAAAATCATCTCCTTGAAAGAAGAAGTCCGCACTTTCCTGCAGGATTCTCCTTCAGCTTTCTCTGCCTCTGGTGATCATGCTGTCCTTAGCTCATAGGGGGATGGTAACAGGCATATGTGCACACAGGAAATTCCAGATCTTGAGTCTTGTCCATGCTTAACAATAGAAACAAAATGGAAAAAAAAAAAAAAAAACTCCATTCGATTTATAGCTGCTAATTCATAGTGCTAGTTTGCTTAGTTACAGGATTCTTGAAGATACAGAGAAAAAGAGTGAAAAGGAAAGATAAAGGTTGCTCTTAGCTTAGAGCTCTGTATTGAGGCAGCCACTCAATGCGGCACCATCTTGTATCTTGGAAATATAGATAAAATTAAACAAAAAACTTCATCAAAAATATCTAAAAATAGGTGTAACATAAAAATTTGATTTACACAATAGATTATATTCTGGTGACATTGTCCCTTTAATATTTGCTACATCTGTATATAATGTATAGAATGAGATTACCGAAATAGCTACATAAAATTCTTCGTCTCCAGCTGGAATTCTGCGCCCTTAGGTACAAGTAATTGATCTCAAGATGCTTCCTTTGTCTTATAAAGAGGGAGTAATTGTCGGCTCCCAACTGCCGACGGTATTGTAGATAAATGAAAGTGCGAGGCGTCACGTTTGGATTAGATGTAACAAGAGCTGTGGGTTGTGTTATTCAGGATGAGACAGATATTGTGCGTGAATTGGTCTCTGTTTACAGTGAAAACCTCGTCACACTGCGGGATTCATTGTACGACGCCTCCTAAAGTCATACCGTTATTTTTATGTGTTACCACTTTTAGGCTGAGGTCCTGGGTTGCAGAAATGCAAAATTTTTTGTTGCTGATTTTGCTGCAGTTCTTTGAGCCAAAGTCAGAAGTGGATATAACAGAAGGGAAACGCGTCCATTGTATTTCCCATTCCTTTACGAGCCACTCCTGACTTTGGCTTAAGAAACCGCAGCAAAATCTGCAACAACAATGATGCAGACTTAGCATTACATTACATTACGGAAATGCATTATTTTTTGTTGCAGATTTTGCTGCAGTATTGCGAGCTAATGTTTTTGAGCCAAACTCTAACCGCAGCAAAAACTGCAACAAAAACACAACGTTTGGACATACCCTTAAGAAAAAAGCAAATCAATAATACATATCTATGTTACGTGTGCATTTGTTGTTGTTGTTGTTGCTGGGGCTTGTTTTTTGTGGGACCGGCAGTTTTTTTCAGCTGTTACCATTTTAGCCATCTTCTTCTGTTACTGTCTTTAGTTCTTCGGAAATGAAGTGTCCTGATAACCTGCTTGACTCGTGTCTTCTATAAACAGTAACCTATCTCTGTTTACAAGTTGATGACCACCATGAACTGGACGATTGCCAATGAATTTATTCTCTTAGGCTTTTCTAAAGATCTCAGAGTGAACATCTTGCTGTTTTTGCTGTTTTTGGGGCTATATCTGGTGACCGTCTTTGGAAATCTTCTTATTATGAGTTTAATCGTAACATCACCCACTTTACATACCCCAATGTATTTTTTTCTCTGTGTTTTATCCTTGGTAGATCTGAGTATGTCAACAACTGTTGTGCCTCAACTGCTCACGGACCTGTTCTCTACTCGTAGGTTAATATCTCTCGATGCCTGTGCCATACAGCTCTACACCATACTTCTCATGTCAGGAACGGAGTGTTTTCTCCTTTCTCTAATGGCCTATGATCGATACCTTGCCATCTGTCGTCCACTCCACTATCCGATACTGATGAGGTGGAGCAATTGTTTTCGTCTGACAGCCTCAGTGTGGACGGTGAGCTTCTTGGTCTTCATCATTCCACCACTTTTCATGCCATTGGACCTGTGTTATCCAAACCATATCAATCATTTTATGTGTGAGGTTCTCGCCATCATCCAATTGGCTTGTGATGATATCTACTTAAGTGAAGTTGTGATGTTTGTTACTTGTTTTATAGGTCTTTTAATCCCTTTTGTGTGTATTATTGCTTCATATACTTGCATTATATTCTCTGTACTGAAGATTCACTCTACGAGAAGGTCTAAGGCCTTCTCCACCTGCACTTCCCATATTACTGTGGTCATTTTATTCTATGGGACAGCAATGACCATGTACTTTAGTCCATCGTCTCAATACTCCACAAGTCAGGGAAAATACTTATCCCTGTTTTCTTATATTATCTGTCCATCCCTAAACCCTCTTATTTACAGTCTGAATAACAAAGAAGTTAAAGATGCGAGTAGAAAACTGTTTGTAAGATTTGTTTTCATTTAATATGTCTTATTATTTACTAATTCATAACTACGGATGAGCCCATCTTGAGATTTTAAAATCCGATTTCCGATCATTTTCCAGCCAATCGCGATTGTGAAATTTGCTCGATCGCCGATCGGGATTCGATCTTTCCCGATCGGTAATCTCTCAACCCTAGTCAATGCTTCTCTATGGGAAAAGACACTTTTAGGGTTGAGCCGATCTTGAGATTTCAAAATCCGATTTCTGATCATTTTCCAACCGATCCCGATCATGAAATTTGCTCGATCGCCAATCGGGATTCGATATTTCCCGATCCCGATCGCTTAACCCTATTTATGACCAATTTTAAAAAAATGCCATACAAGTTCTGGCTAACGTGGCTTTTTGTACCTCCCATAGAAGAATGTGGACAGAGTTGCACACAGGAATGACCACCATTTTGGACATTCTTCACCTGGATGCAGGCAAGGGTCACCTCTAGGGGTAGGGCATGGGTTAGGGGCCGCCCATCTTCCATGACCATTTATCCTAAGTATATGTCATAGATGTCCAAAGACTAAAATAATAAAGCAAAGTTATACTATAGCTGGGCAATCAAGAAGTCTATGAACACATTGACTGCTATGGGGAAATAACCAAAAAGTCATATAGTAAGGGTCCATTCACACAGTTTTTCGGTGAGAATTTTGTTGCTTAATCCATTTCAGAATCCACGTGGAAAAACCTCCTCCCCATAGAGTTCTATGGGCTAGTTCACACGGGGCATGGAATGGCGTATTTTGGTCCCGATTCTGCATCAGAATTGGACCAAAACGAGCCTGCCGCAACTTGTCTAGCGCTTTCAGGTCTGTATTAACAACATGCCAAGGAGCAAAGACATCATAAATTATCTATAGATGTAATTGTTGATGCCCATTAATCTAGAAAGGGGTATAAGGCCATTTTGGAAACACTTTGAAGTCCATTATCCATTTGAGCCTGGAGGTCAATTAAGGTTTTTAGAAGGCATCTTGTTGGATTAGACACCACAGGGCCTCTTCCTAATGGGAGATGAGGTTGTGGCAACCCAGCCAAGGAAGGAGGAAGAACCAGCTCCATCTAGTCAAGATGCACCTCCAGCAACCCCCTGCCATGTAGACAAAACTAGATCCACTAAAAATGAACAACCAAGCCTAGAGTAGAGTAAGGGCAACAACTTAGAAGCAAGAGCAGAGCTTCAAACAAAAGCCATGGAAGCGTGGAAATAGGCCAGCACTAAAGTCAGGAGAAGTCAGCATAGAAAGCCCCGATGTTGCAGGTGAAAGTATCTGGGATTAAGTGTGGATTCGGCAGGACAGTCTTCCACACTGGTGGGGGGAAATGAGGTAGAGCAGCCATCTCCCAGTCCTGAATAGAGGGATTAGGAATGCCCAAGGCACAGAAGTCATGGAGATCAGCATAGGACTTCATAGAAGCCATGTGATCATTCTTTCGAGCTGTAAGGACAAAGAGGAGACCCCAACAGTAAGGCAGCTGATGGACCTGCAGAGTGGACAGAAGGGGTCTCTTTTGCAAGGTAATCCATAAGAGATCAGGATACAGCTGAATTTAAGTGGAATCAAAGTCAAAGTCTCTCTTGGAGCACAAAATAGCCTCTTAAAGCTCAAAGTCCTACACACAACATATCACAGCTCTGTGGGACCTACTCAACTTGATGCAATGATATTCTGGTTTGCCCAGATAATTTTATAGATGGCCTCTAGTGTAACTTTCAATTTTTTCTCTCCAGTAGCCTCAAGGAGACCCCACACCCTGATATTGTGCTGCTGTCCTCTATTATCCAGATCCTCAAAATGATGGGTCATAGCTTTAATGGTCTCAGCCTATGAGAACACCAACTCTTTCATCTGTGAGATATATTGCCATGTTTCATCCTGAGAGGTCTCAAGTGTGTCCTCCCTGTCAGCGAGTTGGTGCAGGTCCAGTTGCACTGCTGCACTTTTGCTTAACTTCATCAACTAAGTCCTTGTAATCCTGCTTAGTGGCCACTGCCGAAAAGGGTCTTCCAGTGGGTGAAAGGATCCAGAGGCTAAGGTGGCAAATGGCTGGGGGCTCTGTCAGAGATAGTAAGCTCAGAGTAGTGCATGCACAGGAGGGAGCAAAGAGGTTAGCCTGTGAGTGATGAGTCCACTGTGAAGGTAGTGCAATGCAGAGCAGTGAAGCCTGATGGGGGATGGAGGCCAAGAGCCCATAGCGAATGTAGCAGAGACATATGGGATACAGAGGGAGTTCCCCTGTTCCTATAGTGGGTCTTGAGAGGCAGGATGGACCAGGAGGGCCTGTGGTGGAATTACTTCCCCATCAGAGCAGGTATATAGTGTCAGTCTCAGGAGAAATGGCAGGAGTTTCAAGGTCAGGTAGCTATCACGGTCAGTGTCCAGTCCTCGCCCCTGTATTTTTATTCCTTAACATTTCACTGATACAGAATGTGCCAATGCTTTTTAAATAAAGACTATTAAGGCTGTGTCATCTCATTATCATTGGGAGGGCAGGGTCAGCAGACTCATAATATTATCATTAGATGGCAGGGGTCGGCAGAGGCATCTCATTATTATTATTAGGGAAAATTAGCAGTGTCATCTCATTTTCATAAGACGGTAGTGTCGGGAGAGTCATCTCATTACGATTAGAGGGAAGAGTTAGTAGAGTCATATTGTTATAATTAGATGGCAGGGTCAGCAGTGTCATCTCATTATCATTAGAAAGCAGGGTCTACAGAGTCATCTCATTATTATTAGGAGAGCAGATTCATCAGATTCATCTCGTTCTCATTACATGACAGCTGTGTCAACTCATTATCATTAGACGGAAGGGTAAGCCGTATCATTTCACTATCATTGGGAGGGCAGGGTCAGCAGACTCATAATATTATCATTAGCTAGCAGGGGTCGGCAGAGGCATCTCATTATTATTAATAGGGAAGGTTAGCAATGCCATCTCATTTTCATAAGACGGTAGTGTCGGGAGAGTCATCTCATTACGATTAGAGGGAAGAGTTAGTAGAGTCATATTGTTATAATTAGATGGCAGGGTCAGCAGTGTCATCTCATTATCATTAGAAAGCAGGGTCTACAGAGTCATCTCATTATTATTAGGAGAGCAGAGTCATCAGATTCATCTCGTTCTCATTACATGACAGACACAGCTCTGTCAACTCATTATCATTAGACGGAAGGGTAAGCCGTATCATTTACTATCATTGGGAGGGCAGGGTCAGCAGACTCATAATATTATCATTAATGGCTCAGTGGTTAGCACTACAGCCTTGCAGCACTGGAGTACTGGTGTTCAAATCCCGCCAAAGGCAGACAACCATCTGCAAGGAGTTTGTATGTTCTCCCCATGCTTGCATGGATTTCCATCCCATATTCCAAAGACATACTGATAGGGAAAAAGTGTACATTGTGAGCTCTATGTGGGGCTCACAACCTACATAAAAGAAGAACGACATTATCATTAGATGGCAGGGGTCGGCAGAGGCATCTCATTATTATTAATAGGGAAGGTTAGCAGTGTCATCTAATTTTCTTAAGACAGTAGTGTCGGGAGAGTCATCTCATTATGGTTAGAGAGAAGAGTTAGTAGAGTGATATTATTATAATTAGATTGAAGGGTCAGCAGAGTCATCTCAATATGATTAGACCATTTTCACGCTCTGGGAGAAGAGGTTGAAGAGGTTGTATTACTCTATGAGCACGTTTTGTATATCATCTCCCATTGATTACAACTATGAGAAAGCACTAACTAGAGGATACAGACACGTATGCCTCCAAAATGGTTGCAACTGTTGAATTGAAAAAATATATATATATATATATATATATATATATATATATATATATATATATATTCTAATGAATGAAACTGACATTGCAGAGGAGACATTCCCTTTATCTGTTAAAGCGTCCATGTTTTGTTTTGTTTTTATTTAACTAGAATTTTCCACAGAAATATCAGATGATCATTTCTAATTGTCCCCTAAGAATTGCCGATCTTCTCCTTAGTGTCTGATGATACAGAAGAATAATTAATCTCTGGAGTTTATACCTGGATATAAAACGTTCTCAGTCCTGTAACGCAGCCCAATGCACGGATGAAAGATGGCGTGACTCGCACAATGCCAGGCTGTGTCATCCATGATATTCTATGACATTGTATCTAATTATAGATATACTAACAAGCAAAAGGGTAACAATGTTCTGACCTTGTGACTTTCAGGCTCAATAGCTCACCATCCACTACAGCTTGGAACGTGAGACACCCATCATTCTATAGACAGAAATCTTGGCTATCTCATATATAAATGTGACTTGTAACTATTTATGATCAATGATCAATTCTGCAGAATCTTGTCATGTAATTGTATTTCTATTGTTTTTCTCCTAAAAATCTAATTTTTAAATTTTATTATTTTTGTTAGTATTTTGTAAATTCACCTTTGGTTTTTCTTCAACACTGCCCAAAAATTTTAAGCATGTCTCCACCAAAATCTGATCTACACGTTCCCAATGTTGGTGTATTCTGGTCGACTCACTCAGCTTTTTCTTCAACTCTACCCACAAGTGTTCCATTGAGTTGAGGTCTGGGGACTGTAGGGCCAATCCAGCACCTCTACTTCATTGTCATTGACTCATTTTTTCGTTAATCTTGACCTATGCTTCAGGTCTTTGTCCTGCAGGAACACTATGTCATCATGTCATACCGAGTACTTGTAGGACACTCACATATTGAGACCACCATTGATCCTGATCAAGTATCCAACGTCAAGTAAACAACCCCATATCATCAGGCTTCCTCCACCAAACTTGACAGTTCCCTCAATTTCTCAGTCTCTTGGCCTTCTTTTCCCTTGTTTCTTTCAGACCCATTTGCACCCATCAGAGTCCAGTCCATTGTCTTCCGTCTCATCACTCCAAATCACTCGTTGCCGATCTTCTATTGTCCACTTTTCATGCAACTCAGCATAGGACCTGTAGATCTGTAAGAGATTAAGACTACTGATATAGTGGGCATATCCTTAAACGTATTATCAGTGTTATTATGGGCCCCTATAAAATGTTCACTTTTTCTTAATCGGGTCATTTAATCTCATCAATCAGAGGTTACCCCGGCACATGACATCACCAAGGAGCTGGAGAGAGAACCTTGAACGTTGTGAGGGGACTTAAAAGAGGTGAGAAAGGTGAGTATCTATATATTTTTTAACACCTCACTTGGACCTACCCCAATAAAACTTTTTGGCTCCAAAAAACCACAGCAAGATCTGCAACAAAAAAAGCTGCATTTCCGCAACGTGGACCCTCAACCTTAGGAGGTTCTCCCAACTCTACCAATAAGACTACATTCAAACCAAACATGTGGTGTCTTTCTTCATAAGGTCAATCAATTTTGCAAAAACTATTCAAAGAAGTCGGTAGTAGATCATCTTTGGGGCTCTTAAGTGGTTTATCCAAGGGGACCATCAATTATCAACTCATACCATAATATTCCCTTGTAGGACATTATATAGATGCAAGTTTATTGTACCCAATATACTCAAGAATGTCCAAACAGGATTTTCTACTAGACGGGAGCTTTTATCTCTATAGTGACTCCAGCCCTGCGATGGTGGAACGGAAAGGTTTAATTTACAATGTTGTAGTGTTGCCATTATTTAATATCATTGCTCAGAGTGGCAGTGCTAATGTCATCATCTTGGCAAAATTTATATCACGGTTTATCAACCATGAGGATGCCATGACAAATATGGCCAGAATCAAAATTGATCTCAGCATGGTGCTTCATTGGTGTTGCCTGCAACACCCAAGTCCTTAAAGGGTGTAAAGGCCAATGTTGTCCATTCGGGACAAAGGGGCTAGGTCTCTTGATTTTCTGTTGCCCTCCTCTCATGGCTGCTGTGTGGATTATTCTTGGAGCGTTCTATCTACATTGAAAAGTTAATACATTGGACAACTTTGAACTTTAGGTGGTGGATGAAGATGTTTTACACATACTTGTGGACCAATGAAGATGTATCTTGTAACTTATAGTTCTAAAATCCTTGCAGGTTCATATTTGTGGGTCTCAGTGAAGTTCTTGGATTGTGTGATGGTGCGGAACCAAGAGCTCTGTTTATATATGGTGTGGGTTGTGGGAGAACCTTAGAAGCCACAATGACCTTGGATTGGTCCAGTTGGGACAACCTTAGCGAATGTATCACTTAATAGTAACCAAATAGAAAGTTAGATAGATCTGAGTTTTCTATGATGATGTATTGGCGAACAACTTGACATTGACAATTTACCTCTCTTGTTCTGCACAGGTTCTCCATAGCATGGACATCAAGAACCAGACATTGGCCACCGAATTGTTTTTGATGGGCTTTTCTAGGAATGTTAAGACAAACACTGTGCTATTTTTTATATTTATGGTTGTGTATTTTATAACATTTCTTGGTAACACCCTCATTATATGCGTTATCTTCTACAGCCCTCAGTTACACATTCCCATGTACTATTTCCTCTGCATTTTATCCTTTTTGGACTTGTCTTATTCTTCGACTGTCATGCCAAAATTGTTGGCCGATCTGCTGTCTTCCAATCATTCCATATCCATCGGTGCTTGTGCCTTACAGCTCTGCCTCATACTTCTGTTTGGTGGTACAGAATGTCTTCTTCTGGCCGTCATGGCTTATGACCGTTACCTGGCCATTTGTCGTCCACTTCACTATCCGGTTCTGATGAGATGGAGCATTTGCTACTGGTTGACGGCATTTGTTGGGTTATTGGGTTTTATTATATTTGTTCTTCCATCTTTACTGATGCCCGTACCTCTCTGTTATCCAAACCAGGTCAATCATTTCATGTGCGAGGTTCTGGCCGTCTTAAAGTTGGCGTGTGATAAAATCTACATGAGTGAGCTTGTGATCTTCTATTCCAGTTTTATTTCACTTTTCCTCCCGTTCTTGTTCATTATTATATCTTATACTTGTATTATAGCCTCTGTATTGAAGATTCGCTCCGCCGGAAGGTTGAAGGCTTTTTCTACTTGTACTTCCCACATTTCTGTGGTGGTCTTATTCTTTGGCACTGGAATGACTATGTATTTCGGGCCCTCATCCATGTACTCTTCAAATCAAGAGAAATACATTTCAGTTTTTTATGTGATATTAACGCCAATGTTAAATCCTATTATTTACAGCCTGAACAACCGGGATGTAAAAGTGACATTTAGAAAAGTATTATCGAAGCTCGAGATATAGAAGGATTTCCAATCTAAATTAAGAGTTTGGTTGTGAATCAGATACCCCAAAATGTATTAACTTCATTGAATTGGTTGTGATTGTGTTGGACAATCTTATATAGAGTGGTAGTAAGTAGAAATGGGTGATTCAATTTGCAAAGAACCGGAATAGACCTGAATATTCCAAATTGTTCAGATTTTAATGAAACCAAACAATTTTGGAATTGTCTTAAACTAATATGGCCGTCTTTTCAGACCCCCAGGGATAATGATCGGAGGCCCAGGGGAGGTAAGAGAACATAAAAAAACATTGTTACTTACCTCTCCGTGCTCCAGGCAGGCTACGGCGTACTTGAGTGTTGCCCGTGACGTTGCAAGGCAGGCTCAGGTCATTTGACATGCCATATGTCATTGAAGATGGCTGATAGCAACAGGGATTGCATCGGAGACATGGATAGGTAAGTAACAGTGTTTTTTATGTTTGTATCCTTCCCTGGGTCTCTGATTATTATTTTCAGAGTATAATAGTTGTACATGTTTGTCCACAATGGGGCAATAATAGTGTGTGTGTAGAGGCCACTGTGGGGTAATAATACTGTGTGCAGGAGCCACTATGGGGCAATAATACTGTGTGCAGGAGCCACTATGGGGGATAATACTGTGTGCAGGGGCCACTATGGGAAATAATACTGTGTGCAGCGGCCACTATGGGGCATAATACTGTGTGCAGGGGCCACTATGGGGTAATAATACTGTGTGCAGGGGCCACTATGGGGCATAATACTGTGTGCAGGGGCCACTATGAGGGATAATACTGTGTGCAGGGGCCACTATGGGGGATAATACTGTGTGCAGGGGCCACTATGGGAAATAATACTGTGTGCAGCGGCCACTATGGGGCATAATACTGTGTGCAGGGGCCACTATGGGGTAATAATACTGTGTGCAGGGGCCACTATGGGGCATAATACTGTGTGCAGGGGCCACTATGAGGGATAATACTGTGTGCAGGGGCCACTATGGGGGATAATACTGTGTGCAGGGGCCACCATGGGGGATAATACTGTGTGCAGCGGCCACTATGGGGCAATAATACTGTGTGCAGGGGCCACTATGGGTAATAATACTGTGTGCAGGGGCCACTATGGGACATTATACTGTGTGCAGGGCCCACTATGGGGCAATAATAGTGTGTTCAGGGGCCACTATGGGACAATAATAGTGTGTGCAGGGGTCACTATGGGCAAATAATAGTGTGTGCAGGGGCCACTATGGGGCATAATACTGTGTGCAGGGGCCACTATGGGGCATAATAGTGCTTGCAGGAATGCACAGGGGGTATTCGGTCGGGGTCTTCGGCGTTGGTCAGGGGGGCCACATGTCGAAAGTTCACCATGGGGCTCCGCCATTCCTAGTTATGCCACTGGGTGGTACCTATGGCAGACTGGGTGGAAGTACAGCATCCCTCTTTTCTGATTAGTACAATCTGTGAGACTATTTATTGGTTGAGCAACAAAAATAAAAACACTTGAGCAATAATGAACAAGGAGCATTTGCTGTTAGTATGGCTGTTTGTATGTATTGTAAGAAGGTGACAGGTGCTGGAGTCATAGTATATGTTCCCCAGATTTCGGACATATGGATGATCCAGTGCAGGTCTTGAATAAGCTGCAGCCCAAGTGCGGGTCATAGGCTCATTACTGGGCCATAAAAGGCTGCAGAGCCTGCCCTTCAGGGCAGGTACGGGAGCTGAGAGGAGGTGCCTGGAACTGTCCTAAAACTATGAGTCTGGCGAGACCATATTGTGCTCTTTTTGTTGATTCATGTGGCTGGTAGTAAACCACCTATACAGTTAGTACATATTGTTTAGTTAGTGCTCAGACGAGCAGGGTTTTATTTCATGTTCTTTTGTCTGAAGATAAATCTTTATTTTCTTTGCTCATTTTGTGCCAGAAATAAAGGTTTATTTATTTTTCAGTTTTTTTCTAAATAAACTTGTTGGCTACAGATTTTGTGGCGCTGTCTCCGGCTGGTTGGATCCGCACCATTGCAGCTACTGAGCTATGTTCCCCACATATGGTGCTTCAGTTGTGGGCATCCCAATTTTAACAGTTTTCAAGAGACATACACAATGTCCTGGGTGAAGACTGCAGGAGAGATTACAAAGGAGACCGCCACCATGGAGGATTTTGTTAAGCAATTTCGGCAGGTCATCTTACAACAGCAACAAGCCCAGGCTCAGCAGCAGGAGATGAACGTGCTGCTTATGGAAAAGTTGCCACTGCTCAGCAAGGCTTTGGTGCAAGAGAGACTCAGAAGCTACAGACGGCTGCCTGAGCTGCAGTGCAGAATACCCTACAAAAGATGACATCCACAGTCAACATGGAGGCATACCTTCATATTTTTGAGAGTGTTGCCAAGTGAAAGAAACTGACAAGAGATGAGTGGGGCAATGTAGCGGCACTGTTCCTCACTGGGGAACCTCAGAAGATCTACTATGACCCGTGTGAACAGGAGATTAAGGACTACCCCAAACTGAGAGTTGAGTTCTTGGCTCGTCTCAAGGTGAACATGCATGTATGTGATGGGAGAGTGGACCACTAGACTTTCGCAGAGAGTCTCACCCCCCTCCCAGATGCATGTTCTAATGTATTCGGTGAGAAATGAATTCAGCCTGTGGAGGCCACCCCAGAACAGATGGTGGAGAAAGTGGTACTGGACAAATACACTAGATTAGTTCCACCTTAGATTCAGCACTGGGTTGGACAAGCGGGACCTACAATGGCTGACCATCTGGTATGTTTGGTGAAATGGCACTGAGACACTGAGAAGCTACTACAGTCATCTTCCAGACCTTTTACCCCAAGACAGTTAAGACTGTAAGAACTACTGTGTGGGTGAGGAAGGTTAGGATGGGAGGACGTTCAGAGTGGGAACAGGCAGCGGGGACTGAACTTTAAATCCAGTTCTAAAAATGGAGACCCATACAATCTCATATGTTGGCGGTGCCATGAACTGGGTCATCTAGCTGCATATTGGTCCCTGGTGACTGAGCCCATAGACTGTAGCAGTTTGAGGCGGGTGTCCTTGTTTACTCAACTCGCCTTTTCAGCAGAAACTGTGACTGAACCACAAAGCTCTTCTTTGCTAGTCGAGAGAGCTGGCAGCTTGCGGTTATGCAGGAGCTGACTTTTTCTCATAGGAATGCATTGAACAGCGTTGATTGGCCGAATGCTATACAGTGTACAGCATTCGGCCAATCAATGCTGGTTCTGCCGGAGGCTCGTCTGTGATGAGGCAGAGTCTAAGATTGGACTACAGTAGTCTTCATTGCGGTATAGCAGTCTTCACTGTATAGCATTCAGCCAATCAACGCTGGTCAAAACATTCCTATGAGAAAAAGTCAGCTCCCACATAACTGCAAGCTGCCAGCTCTCTCGACTAGCAAAGAAGAGCCTGCTGCAGAACCAGCGTTGGTTGGCCGAATGCTATACACTGTATAGCATTTGGCCAATCAATGCTAGTTCTGCAGGACGAGTATGGGCTGGTTCTGACTGAATGAATGATTCATGCAGGCAGTGCGTGGCCAGGACACAGAGCTCATTATATGCTATGGAGTCCGTGTGCTTAATTGCACAGCGCTTGCAGTTGCGCTGATATTCCGTTCGGGGGAGTCCTCCTGCGGACTCCTTCCAGACAGGAGGCAAGCGTTAATGTGAACCGGTCCATATTCTATGGGGTACGTGTGCTTTAACTGCACTTCGCTCTTCTTAAACACTTCCTCCTGCTACTCGTGGACTTGGTGACTCTCCTTTAGTCGAATAGTGGTTTCCCCTGAAACGAGCATTTTTTCCCATTGACTATAATGAGATTCGATATTCGATCGAGTAGTCGAATATTGAGGCTCTACTCAAAATGAATATTTCACTACTCGCTCATCTCTAGCTCAGACAAGCAGGGTTTTTTTTCACATTTTTTTGCATGAAGTTAAGTCTGTATTGTTATTTTGCTCATTTTGTGCCTGACGTGAAGGTTTATTTATTTTACTGTTTTTTTCTAAATAAACTCTTTGATATAGATTTTGTGTCCCTGTCTCTGGCTAGTTAGGTCTGCACCATTGCTGCTACCGAACTACCTTCCCCACAGTATTTAACAAGCTCTTGCCCCCCAAAAAACTTCAGAAAATATTTTTCGCTAACAGGACTGACTTTGTCAGTAAAAACTATGTTAAACAATCTGTGGCCATATTAAACTGATCTATTGCAAAACAGACTTAGACAAAATTAGGTTATTGGCAATGAATGGGTTAATTGTCCTCTGTCCATACTGCTATTGCTGCAATCAGTCTTACACAATAGATATTTTCCCTCACTCCAATCTATGATTTATATCACTAGTCTGTCTGTAATTGATTAAATCAGACTAAACTTGGTTGTAGTTCTCCTACTCCTATCTGTATTACAAGTACAGCTCTGATGCAGCAGAGCTGAGTGTGCAGCAGGGTTCAGTGCATCTCTGATGCAGCAGAACTGAGTGTGCAGCAGGGTTCAGCGCATCTCTGATGAAGCAGAGCTGAGTGTGCAGCAGGGTTCACATCTCCGGTGTAGCAGTGCTGGCCGTGCATCTCCGGTTCTGCTGGAGGAGGCGGAGTCTAAGATCGGTCCACAGCAGTCTCCATTCTGGTCCAATTTTAGACTCCGCCTCCTCACAGGCGAGCCTCCTGCAGAAACAGTGTTGATTGGCTGAATGCTGTACTCTGTATGGCATTCGGTCAATCAACGCTGGTCAATGCATTCCTATGGGAAAAGTCAGCTCCCGCACATCACAAGCTGACAGGGATCCCGACTAGATAGAGCCCCAAAGAGCTGGGTGAATAACATTCCCACCTAAATAAAGGTAATCCCTAGCTAACTCTGCCTGTAGATCTATCCCTGTCTTAGTCACATATGAACCGGATATTAAATCCACTGTTGGTATAAAATGGAGGTCACCTGATTTAGCCAGCCAATTACTTTTTCCGATCTTTTTTCGATGCCTCCATTGTCGTAGTTCCTGTCCCACCTCCCCTGTGCAGTTATTGGTGCAAAAAAAGCACCAGGGAAGGTGGGAGGGGAATCGAATTTTTAGTGAGTTTGCCACCTGGTGTTCGACTGGAATCGAACATCTCGAACAGCCTGATATCTGATTGAACATGTACTCGATCGAATGCTGTTCACTCATCTCTAGTTATTATGTTTGCTTTCAGTTCACCTATATACAGTCTCAACATTCATATTGTTGTCTTGTCCTTTTATGCCTAATTCCAAACAGTATCTGCTGCGGATGCGCTCACTTTTTTTTGTTAGAAGTATATGTTCATAGGCCATAAAGAATTTTGTTGTCATAGGTCACATAAGTCAGAAAAAAAAATACTTGATTCATACCACACATTTCCTACCTACTGACAGAGCACACAATCGTATCAAACCAAGAAGTCTAACCTTCATGAAGACACAAATTTGTCAGATTGTACTTGTACCATTGTAAGTGATTCTAAACCAACATCAAATCCCAGCAATTGAACTGGGATCCATCCTAGACCTAATACTATTACAATGACTTATGTATAAGAGTCCATGCACAGGACAAGGTTTTTCCTGGATAGCACACAGACCCATTAATTTTTACAGTCCAGGCTTCAAAACTTAGGACAGGTCCTATGCCTATCCGATTTTGCGGCCATGCTCCATTCACAGCCGGCCGCCTGCATGTGCAAGGGGCCTAAGTATGTCAGAAATGACTTGTGCTTGTGAATCCTTAAAATGAGTGTGATTAATGGTTAAAACCCAATACAATGTGACCTCTCTAAATGTAACACCACAGTTAATGAAAATTCCCAACATCTTCAGGGTCCACATTGGAGACCCATTTTTAAAACTTCAATATTCCCTAATAGGACTTAAGAACAGGACAGAATTGGGGAACCCCTGGTATTACAAAGCGTTCTGAATCTACTAATTACATGAATCATATAGCAAGCCGGGTTCTTAACAAACTTTCCAAACATTTTTGGGGTTTGCCACCCAGAATTGTATATATATATATATATATATATATATATATATATATATATATATATATATATATACTCACCGGCCACTTTATTAGGTACACCATGCTAGTAACGGGTTGGACCCCCTTTTGCCTTCAGAACTGCCTCAATTCTTCGTGGCATAGATACAACAAGGTGCTGGAAGCATTCCTCAGAGATTTTGGTCCATATTGACTTGATGGCATCACACAGTTGCCGCAGATTTGTCGGCTGCACATCCATGATGCGAATCTCCCGTTCCACCACATCCCAAAGATGCTCCTCTATTGGATTGAGATCTGGTGACTGTGGAGGCCATTGGAGTACAGTGAACTCATTGTCATGTTCAAGAAACCAGTCTGAGATGATTCCAGCTTTATGACATGGCATTGCATTATCCTGCTGAAAGTAGCCATCAGATGTTGGGTACATTGTGGTCATAAAGGGATGGACATGGTCAGCAACAATACTCAGGTAGGCTTTGGCGTTGCAACGATGCTCAATTGGTACCAAGGGGCCCAAAGAGTGCCAAGAAAATATTCCCCACACCATGACACCACCACCACCAGCCTGAACCGTTACCGATACAAGGCAGGATGGATCCATGCTTTCATGTTGTTGACGCCAAATTCTGACCCTACCATCCGAATGTCGCAGCAGAAATCGAAACTCATCAGACCAGACCACGTTTTTCCAATCTTCAATTGTCCAATTTTGATGAGCTTGTGCAAATTGTAGCCTCAGTTTCCTGTTCTTAGCTGAAAGGAGTGGCACCCGGTGTGGTCTTCTGCTGCTGTAGCCCATCTGCCTCAAAGTTCGACGTACTGTGCGGCGTTAAGAGATGCTCTTCTGGCTACCTTGGTTGTAACGGGTGGCTATTTGAGTCACTGTTGCCTTTCTATCAGCTCGAACCAGTCTGGCCATTCTCCTCTGACCTCTGGCATCAACAACGCATTTCCGCCCACAGAACTGCCGCTCACTGGATGTTTTTTCTTTTTCGGACCATTCTCTGTAAACCCTAGAGATGGTTGTGCGTGAAAATCCCAGTAGATCAGCAGTTTCTGAAATACTCAGACCAGCCCTTCTGGCACCAACAACCATGCCACGTTCAAAGGCACTCAAATCACCTTTCTTCCCCATACTGATGCTCGGTTTGAACTGCAGGAGATTGTCTTGACTATGTCTACATGCCGAAATGCACTGAGTTGCCGCCATGTGATTGGCTGATTAGAAATTAAGTGTTAACGAGCAGTTGGACAGGTGTACCTAATAAAGTGGCCGGTGAGTGTGTGTATATATATATATATATATATATATATATATATATATATATATATATATATATATATATATATTTTATAACCAAAGACCCATAGGTGGTACGAGTAAATGAAAGAACCCCGAAACACATCTTTCCTCCCCTGGGCTTCTGGTTCCCCTGGGGCCTGTGACCGGGCCTCCATAGTCCTCTGGGGCCTGTGACTGGGCCTCTGTAGTCCCCTGGGGCTATGATGTCACTCTGGCCCCAGATAATCATGGTTATCTTCCAGCCTCTTCTGACCTCCAGGGTAACATCATAGGCTTCTGGTGATCACTAAGGGTACATTCTCACTGATTTTTTTGGCGAGGATTTTGGCGAGGAAAAAATCAGTTTCAGAAATAAGGAAATGGTTCTTTAATGGGTTTTTGGAGCGTTTTTTGAGGCTTTTTTAGTTTAGTTTTTTCTTCCAGCACAGTGTATGGACCTTGTAAAAAATACTAGTGGTTTTTCCGTGCGGTTTTTGCCAACTCCACGCCCAAATCTGCGACGTGGATTTTTATAAGTAGACCCATTATTACGGTAAGGGGATATCCATAATGTGTAAAGGCTACAACTTTCTTCATCATAGAGATTCTGTGCTGTAAGGAGTTAGGGTAAGTTCACAAGGGTTTTTTTGGTCTGGAACCTGAGGGTTGCTGCGACTGGATGATGGTGCAGTACACCGGCATCCAGTCGCGCACTCCGCTCTGGACTAGACCAAGTCAGCCTAGTCGGAAAGGAGTGTCTTCAGGCGGATGTCGTGAGGCAAATCCACATGAAAGAATGAGCATCTTGTTTCTTTTTTCCGAGTGCCAGAACAAATGGCTCCCGGAAAAAACAACTCACCGACCCCCATTGATTTCAATGGGGGTCGTCTTTTTGGTCAAGATGTTGAGGCTTTGAGGCTTAGACTTAGTTCAGCATCATCGATCACGTGCGCTTCGCTTCTAGCATGAACCCAATGGTCTCTGCCATATGGTTCATGGATTAATGTCTATGAAAATGTGGGAGGAGGAGGAGGAGTAAGCTGACATGAAACAACGATTCGATGAGGAACTGTCCAAAATTCGAGGGGATGCTGTCAAAAACCAGTATTTGCTTAAGCCAAACTACTTACCAGAAGTTAATCAATGATGTCCCAAAATGTCAACATGACTACTAAGAAGGAACCCAGGGACTATTGATTTCTGAATCGCTACGATGTGATGATTCTAGGAAACAAATGTCAACTCATTTATCCTGTTAAAGAATACGTTGATCCAAAACAAAACATGAGTTGCATTGATGGTGAATCAAGTATTAGAATTTTAATATTATAAACCAATATCATGTTACACTGAACTAAAAGTTATCATTTTTGAGATTTTGGATCTAATAATTTTCTTTACATATTTTTTTTCTATTATTTTTGTTATTATAATAAGACATTTTTCCCTCCGGATCGAAAGAGCAAATGTATTATTCATTGATAACAAGGGCATTATTATCCAATTTAGAAAATTATCCTTTAAAATTCCCCACGGCCAGTAATAATTTTGGTGAAAAAATTTACAGAAAAATACTTAATCTCAAGAGTATTTTCATACAGTTCAGCACAATATACAGTTTACAAAAAATAAAAGAATATTGCTATATGACTAGTGGACAATGATCACATTGTAGTTAGGATATTCAAAAGTAGTTGGTATTTTTTGGCAAGTTCTGTATGTGTTATATACAATCCTAACCTAATGTATTTCAGGTACATTGTCAGCAAGATGCTATCGGTCTACCAAAATGGTGACGAGTGTCGTGTTGTTACATCTGTAGTTGTGCATTGCCACTCAAAAGTAGCTTTAAATACTTCCCATTGATTGGATCTTTGACTGTCTTGGTTATGATCTGCCCAGTTCTTGGTTATTCCAATAATAACTAGTCGCTTGCCACCACACAGTAGACCATGTCCATTGTGAGAAAGTGACAGCCAGATTGTTGGAGTCCCGGGATAGCAGCCCAAGGTTTTTGGCCTATGTGTGGTCAAGGGTGGGTCTTGAATATACCTCAGCTCTAGGTGTGGGTCCCGGGCTCATTACTGGGTCATAAAAGACTGCAGAGCCTGCACTTCAGGGCAGATCCTGGGAGCAAGAGGCGGTACCTGGGTCTGTCCTGACACACTGGGTCTGTCTTGACAGGAGTGGTTAGTAGTAAGCCATAGTATAGTTAGCTTTTTACTGCTTAGTTAGAGCTCGGACAAGCAGGGTTTTGTTTGCCGTTTTGCCCTGAATTTAAGGCTGTATTATATCTCTGCTTATCCTGTGCTTTTTTTTGCAGTGTTTCCAAATAAACCTGTTTGCACCAGACATTGTGCCCCTGTCTCTGACTAGTTGGGTCTTCACCACTGCTGCTACCAAAATACCTTCCCCATATAAGGTGCTTTGGATGTGGGCAACCCAATTTAAACAGTATTAAAGAGGCAAACACATATTTCCCTCGCCTATGTCCTGGGTGAAGGCTGAAGGAGAGATTAATAAGGAGACTGCCAACATGGAGGACTTTGTGAAACAGTTTGGGCAGGTCATCCTACAGCAGCAGCAAATGTCACAGCAGTAACAAGCCCAGATGGAAGCTGAGAGGCAACAGCAGCAACTTGCTGCTTATACAAAAGCTGACACTGCTCAGCAAGACTTTGGTCAACCAAAGGACAGGGGGAGAGTATATTGGTGCAAGAGAGACCCAGACGGTACAAACCTCTGCACAAGCTGCCATACAGGTTGCCTGGAAAAGATGATGTCCACAGACGACAAGTGAGAGAAATTGCCAAAGGGGGCTGATGTAGTGGCACTAGAGATGAGCGAGTACTGTTCGGATCAGCCGATCCGAACAGCACGCTCGCATAGAAATGAATGGACACACGCGGGGGGTTAAGCGGCCGGCCGCCATCAAAGCGGAAGTACCAGGTGTATCCATTCATTTCTATGGTGCGTGCTGTTCGGATTGGCTGATCCACACAGTACTCGATCATCTCTAAGTGGCACCTTTTTTCACTGGGGAACCTTAGAAGTTCTACTATGACCTATTTGAACAGGAGGCTAAGGACTACCCCAAACTAAGAGAAGAGATTTTGGCACGTCTCACTGTGAATATGCATGTACACCACTGACCTTTCTTGGAGAGTCTCCGACCCCAATTCCCAAATGCATGATCTGATCTATATGGTAAAGAAATGGCTTCAGCCTGCGGAGGCCACTCCAGTACAGATGGTGGAGAGAGTGATAATTGAGCAGTACATCAGATCTCTTCCACCTAAGATTCATCACTGGGTTGGACAAGTGAGACAACAGCTGATCATCTGGTGTATTTGGTGGAATGATAATGAACCACCATGAAGCTACTACAGACAGCTCCTGGATCTACTACTCCAAGGTGGATAAGAGTGCACTTACTACTGTGGGGGTCAGAAAGGTTGTGAGGTTGTGAGGAGAGGACGCTCAGAGGGGAAACAGAGAGCTGGGACTGAAGATGTTAAGCTCAGGTCTTAAAATGGAGACCCATATTGCCCCAGGTGTTGGTGATGCCATGAACTAGCCTATGAACTGTAGCAGTTCCAGTCAGGTAACCCTGTTTGCTCCAACCCACTTGTTTGGCAGAAATTGTGACTGAACTATAAATATGCACTATGACTGTAGCAGGGCATGCTGTACTTGCTCTCCTGGACTCTGGGAGCCTGGTAACCCTGGTGCACCATGAACTGGTCAATCCTGCACTGTCCAGTGACAAACTATTGAGATCTTGTGCAAACATGGTGAAACTAGAGAGTATCCTATTGCAGAGGTCACCATAAAAACCTACCTCTGGCACAGCCTGTCACAAAGTGGACGTGGTTAAGTCTCTGTTCTATAGTGTGATAATAGTCTGTCTGTGTTAGCTGGTGATGCTGAAGGTCAGTATGGAGTTCCCGAGATGCTGGAGCTTGCGATGTTCTGTAAAGGTGGTAAATGGTGAACTCCAGTATCCAGGGGCTAACAAGGAGTTTCCTATATGTCCATAAACCATCCTACCCATCATAGAAGTACCATTTGAAAGCGTGGCCATGGACCTGGTAGCTATGGTAGGTGAGTGAATGACATAGGAGAGGACCGAGCAGAACGGGGAGCGACAGCGGTTCTGTGCAGGTAAGTTGACACCAGGGGAGACTAAGTAGCCTGTGGATTTTTTAATCAGTACACAGCGTGGAGTCCAAAAACTGAACGCTTCAATTTTTGGACTTCACGCTGTGTACTGAATAGGATCGTTTTTAAAATCCATTTTCAATCATTAAAAAATCCCTTTGACTTGCATTAGGATCGGAATTGGGATCGGGTTCGGATGGAAAATGATCAGAAATCAGATTTTAAAAACGATCCTGAAATCTCAAGATCGGATCAACCCTAGTCCAATACCATTGTTCTGATTCACAAGCCAGATGGTACCATAAGGTTCTGCAATGATTTTTTTAAGCTGAATGAAGTGTTAAAACTTGATGCATACCTGATGCCCAGAGTCGATAAATTCTTCGAGAAGTTGGGACATGCCAGGTACTTCTCCACCCTCGACTTAACCAAAGGGTACTGGCAGATGCCAACCACTAAGAAGGCCAGAGAGTCCTTAGGTATATAATAGGAAGAGGGGTAATAAAACCTCAGGATAACAAACTGGAAGCCAATCAAAATTGGCCCCGACCCTTAAATAAAAAGCAAGTGGGAGTTTTTCTGGGAATTGTTGGGTATTATCACAGGTTCATTCCAAACTTTGCAACCTCGCTGACAGACCTGACTAAGGGAACTAGTTCTGTAAAGGCCAATTGGAGTGAAGAGGCGGAGGGGGCATTCCAGAAGTTGAAGTTAATTCTCTGTAAACAGCCGCTTTTGGTCACTTTAAAAAAAAAAATTTGACTGGCGCCTCTGATGTGGGGTTAAACGAAGTTTGTATAAAGCTTACACCACCTGAGATAAATTACAGCATTGTGTAACCTCCGACCTCGATCCCGCTGGAAAAGATTGGGATCGGAATTCTGAACATGATTGTGAAATTTACTCGATTGCCGATCAGAATCCGATCTTTTCCGAACCCAATTGCTCAACCCTACTTGTGTTACATATAGATTGAGATGTAATGTTTTATGAGAAATGGAGCTGAAGGAGGGAGTGCTTAGCCTTTACGTGAGCCCTAGAATCCCTAAGTAACTACCTCCTGAGCCAACACTGGTCACAAATCACTCCCCTCTGACATGGATGCTGCACCAAGCAGATAAACGTCGGAGTCACCAGGTGGTTTCTGACTCTGCAAAATCTAAAACTCACTGTAGAACACAGGGAAGGCAAACTGCAGGGGAATGCTGATCCCCTATCCAGAATCCATTGTATGATGGCTAAAAATGTCTGCCCCTACAGGTCCAAACAAAGGGAGAGGGAGTATGTGGGAAGGTGACAGGCAGAGTGTTGGAGTCCCTTCATAAAAGCCCCAGGTTTCTGACATATGTGTGGTTCAGGGCAGATCTTGAATAAGCTTCTGCCCAGATGTGGGTCCTGGGCTCGTTACTGGGCCATATAAGGCTGTAGAGTCTGTATTTCAAGGCAGATCCTGGGAGTGAGAGGAGGCGCTTGGGTTTGTCCTGACACACTCAGAGTCAGGTGAGACTGTACTGTGCTACTTTGTTTTGTTCACGTGGTTGGTAGTAAGCCACAAGTATAGTTAGTTTTTTACTGTTTAGTTAGAGCTCGGACAAGCAGAGTTTTGTTTGCCGCTTTACCTGAACTAAAGGCTGTATTTTATTTTTGCTAATTCTGTGCCTGACGTGAAGGTTTATTTATTTTTGTTGTTTTTCCAAATAAATCTATTTGCACCAGACATTGTGTCCCTGTCCCTGACTGGTTGGGTTCGCACTATTGCTGCTACCTTCCCGACACCATTAACCAGCCTATGTCATCTATCTTTTTGAATTCCAAATAAGTTCCTTGCTATGAGACCAACATAAACCATGGAATATGTTGAGGTGAAGGAACCTGCAGCAGCCCTCGTAGGGAGTAATGCTGCAGCAATGAAAGTTCAGATGGCCCAGGGCCATTCAGTCTCAGTTGATACAATCACAAGGAGGCTTCTATCACCTAAAGTTCAAAAAGTTTAGACATTTCGCTGATGGACACTTTTTTGGCATCTTTAGGGGTGAATGGAATTATTTAAGGTCTTCATGGTGCATGTGTCAAACATACGTAAATGTAGTTTAAATCAAAAATAAAATGAATTGGGCACGGAAGGATATCGTATCTGAGCAGCTGAAAGGCTTTCACCCAATAGTCCATCATCAATAATTTCTTCCGGCATGTGACCCCGAAAGTGTCTTTTTTACAATTAAAATTTTGGTGACTTCTTTGTTCTTAAGACTATAAATAAGAGGATTTAACATCGGAATTATAATACCATAGAAAACAGAAGTATACTTGGCTTGGTTTGGCAGGTAATGCGAAGAAGGTCCTAAGTACATCACCATGGCTGTCCCGTAGAAGAGCACGACCACCGTAAGATGGGAGCTGCACGTAGAGAAGGCTTTCGACCTTCCCGCGGATTGGATTTTTAATACAGAAGATATGATGAAACTGTAAGATAGTATAATAAAGACAAAGGGAAGAAGAAGAGAGAAAAAACTGAGAAATAGAATCACAACGTCATTGCTGTGAGTGCTGTCACATGACAACTTTATTACTGCTAGGACTTCACACGCAAAGTGGTTGATCTGGTTCGGGTTACAAGCCCTCATTGGCATCAAGAGCGATGGAACCACTGTTGTCATAAAACTGTAGATCCACACAACAGCGATGAGCCGATGGCAAACGCTCCACCTCATGTGAACAGGATAGTAGAGCGGTCTACAAATGGCAACGTATCGGTCATAGGCCATAAGAACAAGTAGCAAACTCTCGGTATTTCCCAGAAAAAGTCCAACATAGACTTGAATGCCGCAAGCCGTCAGAGACGTTCTTCCACTTGAAGACCAGAGGTCTACCAGAAGTTTTAGAACCGTCGAAGAGGAATAAAAAAAATCTAAAAAAGCCAAATTGCAGAGGAAAAAGTACATAGGGGTGTGTAAATGTGAACTGAGGATGATGGCAAACACCATGAAGCCATTGTCAAATAGAGTTACTAAATAGATGGCCAAAAACAAAAAGAAAAGGGCAAGGTTTATCTTAAAATTTTTGGAAAATCCAAGGAGAATGACCTCGGTGGCAAGTGTCCTGTTAATGGGGAGGTCCATCAAACAAGAGGTTCAAAATGCAAATTTTATCTGAAATCCAAATCTATAAAATGTACATTATTTCATGGAATATTTATTGTATTGTGATCGTCGGGATGTTTTTGTGATGTGAATATTGTCCGGTTGGGGGTCACTCGAATAACACTTCTACATCGCTGATCTTCTAGTAAATATTTCTAATTTTGTTTAAAAAATACTATGAAAAATTACAAAAAAACAAACACAGTGATTTCAATGGATTCTTTCATATTTTATATTACAGTTAGGATACAATAAAAATCATAGTTTGGGACTGCAAAATTTTTATTTTGGTAATTGTCGGTCAATTATTAATTTATTTATTCACTTAATTTTTATATTTCTAAAATTAAAATTAACTCTAAGTCACAAATCTCAAAAACAGAACCAAAATGTTAAAAACATTTAGAGGAATACATATTAAAGGGATCCTATCACTCAGATACAATTTGTTCTAGATAACACATCGGAATAGCCTTAAGAAAGGTTATTCATCTCCTATCTTTTGTCGTCTTCTCTGTGCCGCCGTTCGCCTACAATCCCAGTTCTTGTCGGCATGCAAATGAGCTCTCTCGTAGCACTGGGGGCAGGCCCCAGCACTCAGACAGCACTGGGGGTGTCCGCAATGTTGCGAGAGAACTCTCTTCAGCAGCGTCATCTTCAGCCTCTTCATCCAGCGGCGGCTTGTAACTTCTAGGCCTCGGGTCTTAGACAGAGCAGACTGCGCATGCCCACAGGTCTTGAGAAAATGGCTACTTACAATATTGGAATATATAGGTGTATTTATTTGGGCATATACTTGGTCGCCCTGGTTTAATGAAAGAAAACCCCACAATGGTCACAGAAATAACTTGAATTTGACAAAAGTAATAATAAATAAAAATTGTTGGCAAGCCACAAAGCTTTCCTGAGAATGTCCTATGGACAGATGAGACAAAAATCCAACTTTATGGCAAAAAAAACATCAGCTCTATGTTCACAGATGGAAAAAATGAAGCCTACCTTGAAAAGAACACTGTCCCTACTGTGACACATGGAGGAGGCTCTGTTATGTTCTGGGGTTGCTTTGCTGCATTTGGCACAGGGTGTCTTGAATCTGTGCAGGGTACAATGAAATCTCAAGACTATCAAGGGAATCTAGAGAGATATGTGCTGCCCAGTGTCAGAAAGCTTGGTCTCAGTTGTAGGTCATGGGTCTTGTAACAGGATAATGACCCAAAACACACAGCTAAAAACACCCAAGAATTTCTAAGAGGAAACCATTGGACTATTCAGAAGTGGCTTCTATGAGCCCGCACCTAAATCCTATTGAGCATCTTTGGAAGGAGCTGAAACATGGCGTCTGGGAAAGGCCCCTTCACACCGGAGACAACTGGAGCAGTTTGCTTATGAGGAGGCGCCAAAATCCCTGCAGAGAGGGGCAGAAGTCTCATTGACAGTTACAGGAATGGTCTGATCGCAGCGATCGCCTCAAAAGGTTCTGCAACAAAATATTAAGTTACCGGAACCGTCATTTCTGTCCAGAAGTCTTTGGCATTGTTGCGCCTTGTCTACATTCTGTATGAGGATTAATAGGACTGACTATATATCACCTATTTCACAAGTAGGATATTGTATAGGATTCTGTATAAATGGAGGTAGTTAATAAGGAAATATTACTTCTAAGTAGGGTTGAGTGATCGGGATCGGAAAAGATTGGATCCCGATCAGCGATTGAGTAAATTTCACAATCGGAATCGCCTGGAAAATTATCTAAAATTGGATTTTAAAATCGATCCTGAAATCTCAAGATCGGCTCAACCCTACTTCTAGGGAACAATAACCTGCATATATGGAGTCTGATGGAGTCTGTACATCAGTATATATAAGTATATAGAGCCTGTACATAGTGTAAGCAGCCTGTACATCAGTATACAGAGCCTGTACATCAATATATAGAGCCTGTACATCAATATATAGAGCCTGTACATCAGCATACAGAGCCTGTACATCGGTGCATTGTCAGTATGGCAGTGCAACAAGACTGTACATCAGTGCAAGGATGATATATGACAATATACTGTACAGCTTCATATCCTGGCACTGCTGTATAGGCTGCATGCCCCGTGTCCTACCTTGTACATGAGCCCTCTGAATAGTAACAGCACATACATACTCACAGGCGTGACCCTTGTTATGTGGCCCCTCACCACATTGCCCTGGACTTTATATAGAGACAAGATCTTTATAGCAAACTCATGAGATTAATTATGACTCCCAGTATACGGCATCTGGGGATCTAGGTCTCATGTTATTTTTAATGTTGTCTCATGTGTTGCTTTTTGTTTTTCCAATAATGATACATTTCTCTTTGATTCCCCAACTTTTTGATGGCAAGTCAATTTCTTATTATGGAGCCATATTTTCCCTATACAAGACAATGGGTTTACTGTATACTGTGAGCTCTGAACCATACCCACCACAGCCATTCTACCGAACTGTTCAGTGCTCTAACCCTATAACTCGCTTCACTACCATTACCTATGAAAACCTGCGGGCTTGACCTGATCCAATTGCTCCTCATCCTCAATGAAGTCTTTACTCCTGCTCTAACCCATCTCTTCAACCTATCTCTAACCAGTGGTAGCTTCCCTTCTGCCTTGGACCATGCCACTGTCTCATCAATCCTTAACAAACCATCTCTTGATTTGTCCTCTCAAGCCAACTATAGCCCTGTCTCATTGATATTGCATGCCTCTATTTCCTGGTGAAAAACCTACACTCCTGGAAAATCATTATCCTCCTATCTCTCGTCCAAATTATTCTTTGACAGACTGCAGTCTGGAAGGCCTAAAATCTCCAATAACACTACTGTCACCACACCATGAACAGTCTCTATCCTCACCTACTGTCTCTTTCCCCTTTCCCTTGCAGATTGGAAGCCCTTGTGTGCAGGGCTCCTTACTTCACTGTACAAGTTGGTCACAATTAGGGTTGAGCCGATCTTGACTTTTCAGGATCGATTTTGAAATCCGATTTCCGATCATTTTTCATTTGAACCCGATCTCGATCCCAATTCTGATCCCAATGCAAGTCGATGGGATTTTTTTATTAATCGGAGATCGGATTTTAAAAACAATCCTATTCACTATACAGCATGAAATCTAACAATGGAACGCTTTCATTGTTAGAATCCACGCTGTGAAGTGAATCACTAAGTAGCCAGAGGATTTTTTTTTAATCCTCTGGCTACTTAGTCCCCCCTGGTGTCCACTTACCTGCAGAGATGGCTGGTCTGGTGCCCGGTGTTCTCGTTCTTCTTCGCCTCGCTTCCCCCACCTCCCAGGTTAGTGTTAGGAGAGTGTGGGCGGGCAATGGGAGGGGAGACATCACATCTCCCCGCCCTGTACCTGCCCACACTCTCCTAAACCACAAGCCCCGCCACAAGCCAGGCGCAGTGAGGTGAAGAAGAACAAGAACAGCGGGCACCGGACCAGCCATCTCTGCAGGTAAGTAGCTACTAGAGATGTTGGCTAGTCTCCCATTAGAATGAATGGAGGCAGCCGGAGCGCAGAGGGTTAAGGCTGTGTGCCGGCTGCTTCGATTCATTCCTATGGAACCTCAGCAGAGGCTTCACACTGAGTATACACTCCGCTAAGAATGAGCCTATTGTATACTCAGTGTGAAGGCTAACATTGTTAGCAAAGCATTGTGGGAAATAATCACTGATCTCGATCCCACGATCCCACGTGAAATTTTCTCGATCGCCGATTGGAATCCGATCGCTCAACCCTAGTCACAATTAATATTGCACTTGTATATTTTGTGTGTTATATGTAAATCCTCAAATGTATAGCACCATGGAATTAATATAATAATGTACAGCACCATGGAATTAATATAATAATGTACAGCACATGAAATTAATATAATAATGTACAGCACCATGGAATTAATATATTACTGTACAGCCCTATGTCATTAATATCATACTGTTCATCATCATGGAACTAATATAATAATATAATAATAATAATGTACAGCACCATGGAATTAATATAATAATGTACAGAGCACCGTGGGATTAATATAATAATGTACAGAGCACCATGGGATTAATATAATAATGTACAGCACCATGGGATTAATATAATAATGTACAGCACCATGGAATTAATATAATAATGTACAGAGCACCATGGGATTAATATAATAATGTCCAGCACCATGGGATTAATATAATAATGTACAGCACCATGGGATTAATATAATAATGTCCAGCACCATGGGATTAATATAATAATGTACAGCACCATGGAATTAATATAATAATGTACAGCACCATGGGATTAATGGTGTTCTAAAAATAAACAATGATAATAACAGTTGTAATAGCTATACATTGTACAAAGTGTAACCTGTTGTCCAAATATAGAAATATGATTAACCCCAAATGGTTTGTGGAACCCATATTCTGGGATAAGCTCCACCACCACACCCTGGCCTCCTATTTTTTGAGGAGACACCCCCCCCCCCCCCCCCGACTAGCTCCTTGTTGCTATGACAGACAGAACTAGAACAAAGAGATTTTATTCAACAATGAGATTTTACAATCATGCGCAACTCTTATATATCAAAACATATGGTGGAGCAGCCGATAGCCTGGGTAGATTCTCTCACTATGAACAACATACAACAGAATGGGGTCTGCTGAAAAATTTACAAAAATTTTTTATCACAGTCTAGCGATAACCACCCTAAGTATCGTGTACACTGGGGGGAGCAGTTATGTATTTTTTCTGTGTCGTTTTCTCCCTTGTTCATATTACTCCTGCAGAGTGTGGCGTTTATGAATGTTATCAAACACTTTGTTGTACCATCACCCTTTGGTTGTCTCATTCCTAGCTTGTTCCGGTATTTTTCTATCTTTTATTCCCATTTTATTTTCTGTATTGTGCTTTTACCTGTATTTACTTGACCATCCACTGATGTATATTCCTGTATACTTTAGTGGCTAGTACTGACCCACTTGGGTTAATAAACAAATAAAATTTATAAAGCTCGATTTATATTATCCTATGAATGCAGGCGCTTACAGGGCGTGAGTGGAAGGTAAGAAGGGTGATCGCAGGTGTGCCAGGCGGCTTGGCAAAGTGGTATCCTTCACACAGACACTCACACAATTGAGGAATATAACCTCCCTTAATCTGTCTGATCAATTCCTCCCTATCCCTGAATTTTACTCGCTGACACACCTATATCATTTACCTCCATTACTTTGACATCCCCCACAGGGTTCAAATTATTTATTGTTAACCAATTTGTTAATCTGCATTTTATCTATTGCTTTTGCACTTTTGTACTTCTTGTTTTTGTTCGATATTTGGTTATGATTATACGCAGCAGCCATATATAGACTATTTATGTCTACGATGTCTAAACTTAATAAAAACAGAATTTAATACAAAACAGGGGTATAAATACAGAATATTCTGAACAGAGGTATGATATGAAGCTCTCGGGCCCCAACACAAAATCTGTTTCAGATCCCCCAGCTATAAAGTATCGATTACAGTACTGGTCTCCTCATATTGGAAAAAGTCCATTTATGGGCCCCTAAGAGTCCTTTTTTTTATTTTTATTTTTAATGTAGATTGTGAGCCCCACATAGAGCTCACAATGTACATTTGTCCCTATCAGTATGTCTTTTTAGAATATGGGATGGAAAATCATGCAAACACGGGGAGTACATACAAACTCCTTGCAGATGGTTTTATGCCCTTGGCGGGATTTGAACACCAAGACTCCAGCGCTGCAAGGCTGCAGTGCTAACCACTGAGCCACCGTGTGGCCCTAAGACTCCTGAGCCCACATCTGACTTCATCTTCTTCACCTCCGCAAGTTATGTGCGCGAATCTGAGCAAACTTTGGTTCACTTCCAAATTAAATTGGAGTGCAAATGGAAAATCCAAGTTTTCTATTTTCTTTCTAGTCCTTTCTATTTCCCTTATTTTTTTAAATAGAAATAATAATAATTAGAGATGAGCGAATAGGTATTCAATCGAATATCATGGCGTTCGATGTATTCGTTCACAATCGAATACAAGGCCGCATACGCAGTAAAAATTTGTGTCCCCTCCCACCTTTCCTGTCGCGTTTTTTACACCAATAACTGTGCAGGGGAGGTGGGACGGGAACTACGACAACGGAGGCAGTGAAAAAAATTGAAAAAAACCATTGGCTGCTGAAAACATGTGACCTCCCATTCATAAGAACGGCCGCTGGCATATTCATGTCATTTCAGTGTTGGAGTGATAGGGAGATCTTGTTCTCAAAGCGATACAGTGCATTCTAGCTTTGGTTAGGCAGGAAATAACAGGTGTTTTCAGAGCTTAATACATCATGCAGCGTAGCAGCAGGGGACGTGGGCGAGGATGTGGACGTGGATACCCAGCTGTATATCCAGTCCACAGTCCAGATACTGGACAGGGGCTGCCAGCACCCAATTTACTCTTCCTCCTCCTCCTCCTCCTACAACCCCAGCCCCTACTTCTGAATTTGAATTTTATATATATATATACAGTCCTATGAAAAAGTTTGGGCACCCCTATTAATCTTAATCATTTTTAGTTCTAAAAATTTTGGTGTTTGCAACAGCCATTTCAGTTTGATATATCTAATAACTGATGGACACAGTAATATTTCAGGATTGAAATGAGGTTTATTGTACTAACAGAAAATGTGCAATATGCATTAAACCAAAATTTGATTAGTGCAAAAGTATGGGCACCCTTATCATTTTATTGATTTGAATTCCCCTAACTACTTTTTACTGACTTACTGAAGCACAAAATTGGTTTTGTAACCTCACTGAGCTTTGAACTTCATAGCCAGATGTATCCAATCATGAGAAAAGATATTTAAGGTGGCCAATTGAAAGTTGATCTCCTATTTGAATCTCCTCTGAAGAGTGGCATCATGGGCTACTCAAAACAACTCTCAAATGATCTGAAAACAAAGATTGTTCAACATAGTTATTCAGGGGAAGGATACAAAAAGCTGTCTCAGAGATTTAATCTGTCAGTTTCCACTGTGAGGAACATAGTAAGGAAATGGAAGACCACAGGAACAGTTCTTGTTAAGCCCAGAAGTGGCAGGCCAAGAAAAATATCAGAAAGGCAGAGAAGAAGAATGGTGAGAACAGTCAAGGACAATCCACAGACCACCTCCAAAGAGCTGCAGCATCATCTTGCTGCAGATGGTGTCACTGTGCATCGGTAACTATACAGCGCACTTTGCACAAATAGAAGCTGTATGGGAGAGTGATGAGAAAGAAGCCGTTTCTGCACGTACGCCACAAACAGAGTCACCTGAGGTATGAAAAAGCACATTTGGACAAGGCAGCTTCATTTTGGAAACAAAAATTGAGTTGTTTGGTTATAAAAAAAGGCGTTATGCATGGCGTCCAAAAAGAAACAGCATTCCAAGAAAAACACATGCTACCCACTGTAAAATTTGGTGGAGGTTCCATCATGCTTTGGGGCTGTGTGGCCAATGCCGGCATCGGGAATCTTGTTAAAGTTGAGAGTCGCATGGATTCCACTCAGTATCAGCAGATTCTTGAGAATAATGTTCAAGAATCAGTGACGAAGTTGAAGTTACGCCGGGGATGGATATTTCAGCAAGACAATGATCCAAAACACCGCTCCAAATCCTCAGGCATTCATGCAGAGGAACAATTACAATGTTCTGGAATGGCCATCCCAGTCCCCAGACCTGAATATCATTGAACATCTGTGGGATGATTTGAAGCGGGCTGTCCATGCTCGGCGACCATCTAACTTAACTGAACTTGAATTGTTTGTCCAAAATACCTTTATCCAGGATCCAGGAACTGATTAAAAGCTACAGGAAGCGACTAGAGGCTGTTATCTTTGCAAAAGGAGGATGTACTAAATATTAATGTCACTTTTCTGTTGAGGTGCCCATACTTTTGCAGCGGTCATATTTTGGTTTAATGCATATTGCACATTTTCTGTTAGTACAATAAACCTCATTTCAATCCTGAAATATTACTGTGTCCATCAGTTATTAGACATATCAAACTGAAATGGCTGTTGCAAATACCAAAATATTTAGAACTAAAAATGATTAAGATTAATAGGGGTGCCCAAACTTTTTCATAGGACTGTATATATATATATATATTATATTTCCATTATCCCCCCCCAGGGGGTTGCAATTCAATTTTTTAGGGCTCCAGCCCAAGGGCCTGCAAAATAATTTTTTAGGGCTCCCCCCCAAGGTGTTGAAATCTAATTTTTTAGGGCTCCCCCCCAAGGGCTTGAAATCTAATGTTTTAGGGCTCCCCCAAGGGCCTGAAAATTAAAGTTTTAGGGCTCCCCCCAACAGCCTGAAAATTTATTTTTTAGGGCTCACCCCAAGGGCCAAAAAATGAAACACTGCTGCTGCATTGGCTCTAGTCACCAAAAGGGCATAAAACACTGCTTTCTAAAGGCTCCACTCACTCAAAGGGTCAAAAACGAAATCTCTGCTGTTTAAAGGCTCAACTCACCCAAAGAACCAACAAATCTCTGCTGGTACAAGGCTGAACTAAGTTAAAGAGGACCTTTCACCACTTTTGGGCACATGCAGTGTTATATACTGCCGGAAATCTGACAGTGCGCTGAGTTCAGCACACTGTCAGCTTTCCCGATCTGTGCCCGGTGTAAAGAGCTTACGGTGCCGGTACCGTAGTGCTCTATGGTCAGAAGGGCGTTTCTGACCATTAGCCAGAGACGTCCTTCTGCCTCGCGGCGCCTATCGCGCTGTGCTGTGAGAGCGGGGAGGAACGCCCCTCCCTCTCCTGATAATGCTCGTCTAGTAAAAAGGAAATTTTGAAAAGAGATATTCCCGCAGCATGTTTACTGCAACTTTTATATAAAAAAAACTTTGACAAAAAAACGTGATTATAAAGAGTTATATTGAATGCGTATATTGGGCGTTTTAAGACCGTTCAATTACTTTTTTGTTGTTTTTTTGCACATAATGTTTTGAATTATTCACATCTTAGGATGCATTCCCACTAGCGCTGGTGTCTGCCTGGAGGTGATCTGTAATGGATCTGATCTCTTGGTAACTCCAGTTAAGGCTGCCGGAATGCCCGGATTCTACCAGCCTTAGCTGGGGTCACCAGGAGGTCAGATCCATTACAGATCCCCTCCTTGCAGACACCAGCACTAGTGGGAATGCATCCTTACTTTGCAATTTTCAAATAAACTTTGAAAAGTATTTTTATTTGAGTTATTCCATCTTATTTGCACACGGGCCTAAAAGGCCCCAGGTATGTAAAAGTGTAGATTTTTATGGTCATGCATTCTAGGGTTAAGGGCCTGGAACTTAATTTGGAAGGGCTCCTGTTAAGGGCTAGAAAAGTGAATTTTGGAAGGTCTTACCACATCACACAAACACACACACATCCACACACCCACAATGACAGGTCAGGGTGGGTACTGAAGGATTTCCCATTGTCTATTCATTGGTAACGTGATTTAAAGGGGTGTTTGTTAATGTTTTTTGAGCTTAAATTGGGGTTTGTGTCCATCCATTTGGGGAGTAAAGAAGGTTTCCAGGTATTTTCCCACTTTGATAGAGGTTTTTTTGAATGTGGAAAGTGTGTAGTTGTTAGGCTGTGATGTTGGGGTAATAGAGGGTCTTTGGTGTGTTAGATGCCCCCAGACATGCTTCCCCTGCTGTCCCAGTGTCATTCCAGAGGTGTTGGTATCATTTCCTGGGGTGTCATAGTGGACTTGGTGACTTTCCTGAGTCAAATGGTGGGATCCCCTGAAACGAAGCATTTTCTCCTATAGACTATAATGGGGCTCAATATTCGTTTGAATAGTCAAATATTGAGATGCTATTCGTAACGAATAACGAACATCGAATGTATGAAAATTATTCCATGTCCTCAGTGTATTTGCTAAATGGAGCAAGTAATTGATCTCCTGAGTCCAAGCTCTTTATCTACTGGTCTAAATATGGATATAAAAGAAGACTGGAAGGTGCCGTATGATTTATTTGCTGGATGTCTTTTTATTTATGTCATTCCCGACTGCTTTTATTTTGCTAGATTTCACTGTTAGAATGGAAATGGTAGGTTACACTGATCACATGGAGGATATGCATCAGATTTATGCCTGTGTTTATTGTATCTACAAGTCTAGAACACAGATAGATAGATAGATAGATAGATAGATAGATAGATAGATAGATAGATAGATAGATAGATAGATAGATAGATAGATGGGACTATATATACAGCACTGAGGAAAAGTTTTACATAGGTGTGGAAAATGCTCCAGAATATGAATGCAAAGTGGATAATAAAAATAGATAATTCTGAATTCTTCCAACTGTCTGCTTACAGTTCTACATGCCATGCGATTAGATACGCACATCTTCACACAGTTGTACACGCCATAGGATTAGATACACGCATCTGCATACAGTACCACATGCTGTAGGATTAGATACGCGCGTCTACACACAGTTCCACATGCCGTAGGATTAGATACGCGCCTCTTCACACCATACCACACAGGGGAGGATTAGATACACACATCTGCACACAGTACCACACGCTGGAGGATTAGATATGTGCATCTGCACACAGTACCACACCAACAAGGATTAGATACTTGCGTCTAAACACAGTACTACACGGGGAAGGATTAGATACAGCTTTACTCAAGGTATCCATAACAACTGATCACAGGTTTTTCACTGATATCCAAAATGAGATACACATAATCACATGACGCTTATGGACATACACACAAACCACATACAAAATACATCAGTGCAAAACTGGACAATTCTTATGGGGCCACTACACAAACATAAAATGTAATATACCCGTGCGAAGCCGGGTCATCCCTCTAGTATATAATATATTGGGACTTCGGGATGTGACTAGTATATAATATATTGGGACTTCGGGATGTGACTAGTATATAATATATTGGGACTTCGGGATGTGACTAGTATATAATATATTGGGACTTCGGGATGTGACTAGTATATAATATATTAGGACTTCGGGATGTGACTAGTATGTATATAATATATAGGGACTTCGGGATGTGACTAGTATATAATATATTAGGACTTCGGGATGTGACTAGTATATAATATATTAGGACATCGGGATGTGACTAGTATATAATATATTAGGACTTCGGGATGTGACTAGTATATAATATATTAGGACTTCGGGATGTGACTAGTATATAATATATTAGGACTTCGGGATGTGACTAGTATATAATATATTAGGACATCGGGATGTGACTAGTATATAATATATTAGGACTTCGGGATGTGACTAGTATATAATATATTAGGACTTCGGGATGTGACTAGTATATAATATATTAGGACTTCGGGATGTGACTAGTATATAATATATTAGGACTTCGGGATGTGACTAGTATATAATATATTAGGACTTCGGGATGTGACTAGTATATAATATATTAGGACTTCGGGATGTGACTAGTATATAATATATTAGGACATCGGGATGTGACTAGTATATAATATATTAGGACTTCGGGATGTGACTAGTATATAATATATTAGGACTTCGGGATGTGACTAGTATATAATATATTAGGACTTCGGGATGTGACTAGTATATAATATATTAGGACATCGGGATGTGACTAGTATATAATATATTAGGACTTCGGGATGTGACTAGTATATAATGCTGTACATAATACCCCTGTAACACCCCAGTACAGCACACATATTACCCCAGTACACATCACTGCCCCAACCTCTCAGTCTTCTCCTTTCTAGTACAATGACAGCATTATATACTATAGTATATATTTCCCTTTGCCTTCCATCCATTCTTCTCACCATACTTGCAGACAGCTTTTCAACAAACTCAGCAGGGAAGTTGTTTTAGAGGAACTAAGCACAGATCATCTGTGGACGTTGGCTTGCTCCAATCCTTCTGAACCCTATGTGTGATCCGAGACAGACTAAATGAAGGGCTCATATCATCACTTCCAGGACTTCTTGATCGTTTTTACATTGAAGCTACTTCTTCATGATATTGGGTGTATGTTTGAGGTGGTTGTTCTGCTGCAGAATATATTTGGAGCCAAGCAGATGGCTCCCTGATGTTATTGCAAGATCTTTACAACAGAAGATGACAATGATGGCAAACATTTGTACTGTACTGAGCTTTTCTCAAGGAGACTCAAGTGCATGAAGCATTTGTGGAGTAGGATAGTTAGTGGCAATCATACAGGCCTTCATCCTCAATTGCAACATCTTTTTATAGGAATCCAGTTTACCTATGAGTATATTTTTGTCATGGGGGAGTAAACAGGGTACATACAAAAATATAAGAGGAACATACAAACTCTAGGCAAGTGTTGCTCTTCGTCGGATTGAAACCCAAACCCCAGCAAACCTCTGACCTACCATGCCACATAATACAATCTAAAAGTCTGCATCAAGGACACCATTACAACTGATCAAATCCCCAACTCTGTTGGCCTCAAACTTGCAAGGACCCTCTGCTATGATTCACTGTTGCCTGCAGAGACTCCCTAGCCCATTCGGTAAAACAAAGTGCCTTCTGTTACGGACAAATATTTCACCTTTGGACTCATCAGTCTACGGCGCCTGCTAACATTTTTCTGTAACCCAGTTCCTATGTTTTGTGTATATTTGAGTTACTTGGCCTTGTTGGTACACTGAAGGTAGGAATTTTTGGACAAAACTCCTCAATACAGACCATGTCTGGTCAGACGTCTTCATACAGTAGGTGAGTGTACATGCTTCCCACTGGTTTATGATCGTTCTGAGATGATGGAACTTCTCAATCTTCCAATTTTGATGGAAATAAACTTGATATTTGTTTCATCTTCTGCACATGATTAACCTTGGTCAATCATGGCGTCTACGGTCCTTAATGTCCCTTTCTTGGTCCTTCTTCAAAAGAACTTGAATGCTATATCTTGAAACCTCAGTCTGCTTTGTAATATTTTCTTGGTAGAGACTTTTCTGATGTGGACACGGGCCCAACACATTCAACCAATATCAATAAGAACTACTTTCAGCTTCAATAAGAATAAAAGAGTCCTGGGAGTGATGATACGGTGCCCACAGAACACTCATCACAACATCATCCAGTCTGTCTGGGATGACATGAAGAGACAGAAGGGTTGGAGCAAACCTACATCCACAAAAGATCTGTGCTACGTTCTCCAAGATGTTGGCAGGGACAACCTCCCTGATCGGTTCTTCCAAAAACTGTCTGCAAGTACCGAGAAGAACTAATGAGGGGCAAAGGGCAAAGGTCACACCAAATATTTATTGGATTTAAGTTTCTGTTTGGTTTAGAACTGTCAAAAATATTATCTTGTAGCATTTTTTCTAGACTGTATATTATGGAGATAGATAGAACCTCAGTTCAGTAAACATAAGGAGGGGGTCAGCCATGTTACACATCTGATACCTCCCGACACAAAACCTTCACACATTATCTTTAAGACATCCCTCAATGAGCAAGTAATCATATGGCTATGCCAACTAACAAATAAACCAAATCATGAGAAAATTAAGACAGCCAACAAAAATTGTTAAATTGTATTCCTTAGTAACGCTTTCTTATATTTCTCTCACATATCTTCATCCTGCTCCATTTTAATTCCTTCTGGTTCTTATCCTTTTTCTTCCTTTTCCTATTCCTCTCCTTTCGGATCTTTATTTCCACATGTTCATTCGTTTTTCACTCCTTGTGCCCGTTCCTTATTCTCTCTCACGTTTCCTTGCCTTACTGCTTATTTATCTCTCTTCTTCTTCTTTTGTGTCTTGCCCCTTTTATATGATCTTCTTCCTTATAATTGAACTTCTCTTCCTCTTATTTCTTTTCTTCTGGCCTGCCTTCCTCACCCTTATCCCTGAATTATCTTCTTCCTTCATCACGTCATCCTTCAATCATTGTTCTTCTATATCTTCTGTGTTCCTTCATCCACTTCCCCTCCTTCCTCACTATCTTTCACTTTGTCTCGCTTTATCCTTGTTCTTCTTTTTTTCTGACCTTCACATTTTCTTCTCTTCTCTTTATTCCTCGTTCTTTGCCTTCCTTTCCATGTTCCTCATCATTCTGTCCTGTCTTCCTCTTCCTTCTTGGGTCTTCTTTTCCCCACTTCATTCTTTATATTCTTCCCCTCCTTTTCCACTCCATCTGTTCCTTTTCTTTCTTGCCTCCATCTTCCTCCTCAAGTCCTTATATTACATCCACTATCATGAAGCCACATGATGGGCATGGACAACCTGACAACCCCCACAGAATTCATCTTATTGGGATTCACTGACGATCCAACCATTAGCTTAGTCCTGTTCCTCATCTTCCTTATCATCTATATCATTACCGTTGTTGGAAACCTCCTTATCATATGCATCATCCTGGCCAACCATCGCCTGCATATCCCCATGTATTTTTTCCTTTGCATCTTAGCATTTCTGGATTTATGTAATTCTTCGTCCGTGGTCCCCAAGTTTCTTCTTGACCTCCTTTCAGTGTGCAGAATCATCTCCGCCAGCTTGTGTGGCATGCAGATCTTTGTTATTCTTTTCTTGGGAGGAACAGAATGCCAACTCCTTGCTCTTATGGCCTATGACCGATATGTCGCCATCTGCAGGCCACTTCACTACCCGGTTGTGATGAGATGGAGCGTTTGCTTTCATTTGACGGCCTTTGTGTGGATATTTAGTTTCATGATTTGCGTTATTCCGTCAGTGTTTACACCCATGCCACTTTGCTATCCCAACCTTATAAATCATTTTATGTGTGAAATCCTGGCCATCGTGAAACTTGCCTGTGGAGACATCCGCTTGAGTGAAATTCTCATCTTTTCCATCAGTTTTTTGTCCCTTCTGATGCCTTTTGTGTTGATAATTATATCCTATATTTGCATTATAGCATCTGTGATGAAGATTAAGTCTGCCGGAAGGTCTAAGGCCTTCTCTACCTGCAGCTCCCATATTACCGTGGTGGCCTTATTCTTTGGGACTGGCATGTCAATGTACTTTGGACCTTCTTCAGAATATTCATCAGATCGGGAGAAATATTTGTCTATATTTTATCTTATCATTTCTCCAATGTTGAACCCTATAATATATAGTCTAAATAATCGGGATGTCAGAGAGTCGATTCAGAAACTACTCCCAAGATTAACTCAGGCCACAAGTATCTAGAAGGGATGGGCAAGTTTGGGTTCAATATGATGAGAAGACGACTGCAGATAGTCGGACCTGGCAAATCAACGTCTTTCGAACTGAATTCATCTGCAGTATTACGACTGATGTAGCAGAGATGAATTAGCACTTCAATGGGGTTTTGTTTACTAATGTGATTATTATGTAATGATATGCCATGTTGGTGGTTTCCATCCAAAACACAACCTAAAAAAGACAATGCCTGGATTACTTTTTTTTCTTAACCAAAAATTTAAGTCAAAAGAAAATAGAAAATGATGTGATTCCCCAATAAACTTGCCCCACAAAAAATAAGACCTGAAAAAATAAGACATGAAAAAGATCTATAACCTGAGAAAATAAAATTGTTATTGATCTCACAATGAGGAATGTTAGGAATTGTTTTATTCTGTTATATATAGACATTTGGTATCAATGACATCATACTGGCCAACAAAATAGAGTCTTCATATTAACTAATCCACATTGTGAATTATAAAACAAAGACTCCCCAAAACTTACAAAATTGCTTTTTTGGTCTCCTCTCCAAAAGATTTAGAAGTTGCTCAATTTAGTATATGTACTCCGATATCAGGCGACTGGAAGTTGTCCTGCAAAAAACAAGCAGTGAAAATTGTTAATCCGTCCAGCTGTCTGTACTCCAACTTTACCAGCTGTGCAAAAATTGTCAGGGTCCATTCATAGAGTATTTTGGCATGGAATCAGAATCAGCATGGAAAAAAAAGCCTCCCATTGACTTCAATGGGTTCCGCGTGGAAAACGGAACCCATTGAAGTCAATAGGAGGATTTTTTTATCCATGCTGATTCTAACACGAATTCCACGCCAGCATCAGCGCCAAAATACTGTGTGTGAATGGACCCCCACTGTCTAACTCCAGTGAAGGGGTAGTGTAGAAGGTGTAGTAACATCTCTAGACAGATGTGCCAAATTTATCAAACATCATGTGAGAGCTAATTAATTTGGTGCAAAATGCACCAATGAAGACGTCGCTTAAGCTAACTTTAAAGGGTTGTTTTCTTCTTGCATTCTTCAACAAGGTGGTGGATGGGCTTTAACATATTGCCTAGACTCAATGTATACTACATTACACAGGTTTTTGGAAAAATCATACATGCTGGAGGGACAGTGGACTTGCAACACTGTTCTCTGCATTTACTTACAGAGAGCAAAAGCCTTGTCCGAGCTCTTATCAGCAAAATGCAATTAGCAAACCTGATCATCTGGGACCTAAGAGCAAGAAATCAGCTCTGAGAACAAGCATGATCCAAAAACTCAGCCCACCTCCCCTCAAGAGAGCAGTGAGTAACATCGTCCATCCTGAGATGCTGCACCAGGAACAGACCAGGCCAAAGACCTAGGCAACCTTGTGTAAACAATGGGGAGGAATAATCTCACCTATAAGGTAAATGAAGCAGCATTTCTAAAGCAATGTAGTTAGAGAATGTATATAGTCTAACACTTTAAATAGGGTCCAGAATAAATCATTACAGAACAGCAAACTGAACCAATAAGAGTGACAGTCCTGTTCACAAGAGCTTACATTCTATGTGGAAGTACAAAAGTACAAAAAAAATAAAATAAAAGTGTATAATGTAAAATGGTCCAGGCATCTTTAACAAAGAATGGGATGGTGTGCACAGAGTCTCATGCATAAAGCCAGCCCCCAGCCCATATCTGTGTAAGCTCTTAGGTTCATCGACTGTAGGGGTTACTGTTGAAAAAACAAACAAACAGATTCTGTGGAACAATAAAGAAATATTTTAGATTATAGGGAATGTGGTAGGGAAAGATATGAGAACTAATTTGTAATGAACTGGGTTACATTCTCAAAAATGTTATCACCCATGGACCACTGTCATACTCTAAGGTCTCAGACCCCACAATATAATAAGCAGAGGTCTAGTGTCACGTTTGTGTCTATGTCCAGACCCAAAATCCGGACTGCAGACTGCACTGCTAAGGAAACAGGGGAAGAAGACTTTTCCTGACACTACGGCGGCTAGCTAGACCCTGCCTGCAGGTGGTGGTCAGCTGTTCCCAAGCTAGCCTTCACAAGAAAAACAAATATTGCACCGAGCTGATCTGTTCCAAATGGTTTATAAATAGCTCAATGAGCCGACAGGTCAAATATAGCTGCAGTTAGAATAGTTTACCCCATAGGGAAAACAGCATTAAAAGGGGAAAAGCAAATACACACTATTTTATATAGTGTGCCAATAAAGTTTTTTTTTTATGTTATCACAGGTTAGCGCGGTTTATTGATCCTTTGTGATCATCCAGGTTGCTTTTCCCCAAGCTAGCCTTGGCCCTGACAACTCCTGGCTCTCTAACACGAAGGCCTAGTCAACAGATAGGGCAACAGCTACAAGAGAGTTAGGGACTGGGGATACTAAAGTGGTCACCCCTACAGAAACCAAGGTGCAGCTGCAGACAGACAAACGGGATGGGATGTGCTGGACAACAGCACGCAGCACAACATAATACGCAACAAGAGAATGAGCAGAGGGACAGTGGAGAGGTGAGGAAAGGGTTAACACAGGACTGGGGCAAAACAAACTGGAACCCACCTCAAACAACCAGATAGTGCCGGGCAACCAGAACTGAAGGACAGGGTTGAGTAGAAGTGTGGAGGGACAAACCAGACTCACACAAAAGGCAACACTCACACCACTTCCTAATCAGTTGAAGTTCTAGCAAAAACACTCCTCCTCCCAGGGCCACGAATTCTTGGTTGTAACCACGAAAACCGCCAACTAATGGAGCCAGCCCTCTTCCTTATACAGGCTCCAGAACCGTCCGATAGGTTGAGAGTAATGATCAACACCTGAGGTTCAATCCCAAGAACCTCAAGTATGTACTGAAGGCCAAAAGGCTATGTACCAACAGATGGCTCAATGGCAAGAAAAGCACCAGTAAATCACAGAAGCCCAGATCAAATACCCAACAGAAACACACACCATTATATACAAATAATCAGGTCATGACATCTAGGTTGGGTTCCTAAGGATAACAAGCACGCATGCTCATCTGTCCTGGTCTAGGTTGGAACTTTCGATGAAGGTCTCCATCCTCTTCTGGCATCTTGAATGACTTCAGCGGTCATGTGGCATGTACCAACATCACGATTGGGTCTAAGTGTCAGGATGTTGACATACCACAAAGAGGTCCAATAACAGGCCAGTGCTACTAGATTTGTCTATGGCTAACTGCTGTACTAAGACTTGTTGTTCCCATCATAGCACAATCCCCTTCAACATGAGAGGTAGGGGGGTGTCATTATTTTGTCTTGCTATCTGTTTTTCAGTTTGATTGATTTGCCTATCCTAGAGAGCCCCTGAGTCCTGAAATTATAGAAATACTGTTAGGGTCATTGCCTGTAGGGCTAGTTTGGGGACTGCCCTTGTCAGGGCGGGAGTGTATTTTGGGTGATAGGGGGACAGACATATAGGGGCAGCCCTAGAATTGGTGACTCCCACAGCTATGGCGGAATATCCTTGAGTTCCTCACCTCCCTGCGGTTTTCACTCAGAGTTTTTGTTACTATGGCACATTGTGAGTCCAACGGCACGCTCTACTCTCTGCTGTGATTATAACTTTCACTTCTTTTTTGTATCTTTGTGTTAATCTGGAATTCAATCTCTGTTTTGGTATTTTAATGGTGTTATTAAAAGTTGTATTTTAGTCTTTGCTTATTTAGTAATAATCTTTTGGAAATATTGGGTTGGAATTCCTTTGGCAAACTAGACTTGTGATAATTTGCTATTTTCGTAATTCAGGAGACCAGAAGACCAGGAGAGGACTGAAGAGAACGGAACCGCACACCTCTAATGGAGTCTAGGAGAGGTGAGTATGGATGATTATGTAGATAATCTGTTTTCCCTTAGTCCCAACAGCGGCACAAGGCTAAAACCCCATTGTGCCGCTGGTGGGAAGACAGGGAATAACAGTTTATTATGTTCATGCGCCTATGAAAAGAACCCAGAGTAAATTAATAGCAGATCTGTTTTAGACCTTGTGAATATTTGCGAGACAAATCTCATAAGGTTCACCCAACACTACTAGTCCACCTCGACAATGTATCTTTAGAGCATGCTTGAAACTGTGTCTGGGGTAGTGCGTTCCAGAAAAAAATGGTGAAGCTCTAGAAAAGTCTTAAAGATGGGAGTGTGGAGGGGGAAAATGTAGGACAATTCAACACTATGAAGAGCCTTGTGGGTGAGAGTGATTAGTAGGGCTGAGTGATCGTGTCCGGAAAAGATCGGATTCCGATCGGCGATTGAGAAAATTTCACGATCACGATCGGAATTCCGAACACGATCTTTTTAGGTGGGATCGAGATTGGTGATTATTTCCCACAATGCTTTGCTACTGGCCAAGCATTGTGGGAAAAGCTAACCACCCACACTCTCCTAACCTGGGAGGCAGGGGCAGCGAGGCAAATAAAAACGAGAACACATCTCTAGTAGCTACTTACCTGCAGAGATAGCTGGTCCAGTGCCCGGAGTTCTCGTTCTTCTTCGCCTCATTGCGCTTGGCTCCCAGGTTAGTGTTAAAGAGCTAGGAAGAAGGCAGGGCTTGTGGTTTAGGAGAGTGTGGGCAGGTACAGGGCGGGGAGACATGATGTCTCCCCTTCCAGTGCCCGCCCACACTCTCCTAACCCGCCCACACTCTCCTAACCTGGGAGGCGGGGGCAGCGAGGCGAAGAAGAACGAGAACATCGGGCACCGGAGCAGCGATCTCTGCAGGTAAGTGAACACCAGGGGGGGGCTAAGTAGCCAGAGAATTTTAAAAAAATCCTCTGGCTACTTAGTGATTAAAAAAAAATCATTACACAGCGTGGATTCTAATAATTAAAGCGCTCAATTCTTAGATTCCATGCTGTATAATGAATAGGATTGTTTTTAAAATCCGATCTTCGATTAGTAAAAAAATCCTATTGACTTGCATTGGGATCGGAATTGGGATCAAGATCGGGTTCGAATGAAAAATGATCGGAAATCGGATTTCAAAATTGATCCTGAAAAGTCAAGATCGGCTCAAGCCTAGTGATAAGCTTAAATTGGTCAGAAAGGAAAGAAGAAAACCAAGAGAGGACAATATCCTCAAGGCCAATACAACTGAGTATATGAGATGTGATTTCAGGATGGCCACAAATGTCCCACCAGCTCCTAGTGAGGAGGAATATTGGGTTTTCACAATATAACTACAAGTAAAGTTTTATATTTTCATCCCTCTTATGGTTTTAAAGCTTCTGTACAACACAATGAAGCCTACAAATCAGCACATAACGCTGAACAATCATATATTTAGGTTTGTATCTCTCTCTACTAAAACAATGTGTTTCGCACGTACAGTGCCTACAAGTAGTATTCAACCCCCTGCAGATTTAGCAGGTTTGATAAGATGCAAATAAGTTAGAGCCTTCAAACTTCAAACACGAGCAGGATTTATTAACAGATGCATAAATCTTACAAACCAAAAAGTTATGTTGCTTAGTTAAATTTTAATAAATGTTAAACATAAAAGTGTGGGTCAATTATTATTCAACCCCTAGGTTTAATATTTTGTGGAATAACCCTTGTTTGCAATTACAGCTAATAATCGTCTTTTATAAGACCTGATCAGGCCGGCACAGGTCTCTGGAGTTATCTTGGCCCACTCCTCCATGCAGATCTTCTCCAAGTTATCTAGGTTCTTTGGGTGTCTCATGTGGACTTTAATCTTGAGCTCCTTCCACAAGTTTTCAATTGGGTTAAGGTCAGGAGACTGACTAGGCTACTGCAACACCTTGATTTTTTCCCTCTTGAACCAGGCCTTGGTTTTCTTGGCTGTGTGCTTTGGGTCGTTGTATTGTTGGAAGATGAAATGACGACCCATCTTAAGATCCTTGATGGAGGAGCGGAGGTTCTTGACCAAAATCTCCAGGTAGGCCGTGCTATCCATCTTCCCATGGATGCGGACCAGATGGCCAGGCCCCTTGGCTGAGAAGCAGCCCCACAGCATGATGCTGCCACCACCATGCTTGACTGTAGGGATGGTATTCTTGGGGTCATATGCAGTTCCATCCAGTCTCCAAACGTCACGTGTGTGGTTGGCACCAAAGATCTCGATCTTGGTCTCATCAGACCAGAGAACCTTGAACCAGTCTGTCTCAGAGTCCTCCAAGTGATCATGAGCAAACTGTAGACGAGCCTTGACATGACGCTTTGAAAGTAAAGGTACCTTACGGGCTCGTCTGGAACGGAGACCATTGCGGTGGAGTACGTTACTTATGGTATTGACTGAAACCAATGTCCCCACTGCCATGAGATCTTCCCGGAGCTCCTTCCTTGTTGTTCTTGGGTTAGCCTTGACTCTTCGGACAAGCCTGGCCTCGGCACGGGAGGAAACTTTCAAAGGCTGTCCAGGCTGTGGAAGGCTAACAGTAGTTCCATAAGCCTTCCACTTCCGGATGATGCTCCCAACAGTGGAGACAGGTAGACCCAGCTCCTTGGAAAGGGTTTTGTACCCCTTGCCAGCCTTGTGACCCTCCACGATCTTGTCTCTGATGGCCTTGGAATGCTCCTTTGTCTTTCCCATGTTGACCATGTATGAGTGCTGTTCACAAGTTTGGGGAGAGTCTTAAATAGTCAGAAAAGGCTGGAAAAAGAGAGAATTAATCCAAACATGTGAAGCTCATTGTTCTTTGTGCCTGAACTACTTCTTAATACTTTAGGGGAACCAAACAGAATTCTGGTGGTTTGAGGGGTTGAATAATAAATGACCCTCTGAATAAACTTTTCACAATTTAAAAAAAAAATAAACAAAGAAATAACATTCTTTTTTGCTGCAGTGCATTTCACACTTCCAGGCTGATCTACAGTCCAAATGTCACAATGCCAAGTTAATTCCGAATGTGTAAACCTGCTAAATCTGCAGGGGGTTGAATACTACTTGTAGGCACTGTAGCTAATGACGGTGCTCTATCTCTTTCTTCCTACCTTATTGGATATGCTCACTGTCATCTGCAGGACTTCTTCTGTGTTGCACCTTTTCTCTGGAATTCAATTTCCTGGATCATTAGAATTGTCATGAACATTCTCAGTTCTTGACGTGGACCTCCAATTCTGACAATACTTGTCTCCGGGAGACACATTTAAACCGAGAGGATGCTCCTCAACTTCACCACAAGCGTTATCCAGCTGAGGTTTTCTCAATACATGTTATAGACACCTTAGCCTTTTCTATTGACCAGGAGATCACAGATAGAGGGGAGATAAGTCATCCTGGTGTGTCACAATGTTCAATATACTGTAAACTAGAGATGAGCAAACAGTGAAATATTCAAGATTCAATTTTAGTTCCGAATAGCCCCTCAATATTCGACTATTCGAACGAATATCAAACCCCATTATAGTCTATGGGGAAAAATACTTCATTTCAGGGGAACCCACTCTTCGACACAGGAGAGTCACCAAGTCCACTATGACACCCCAGGAAATTATGCCAACACCCTGGAATGCAACAGGGACAGCAGGGGAAGCATGTCTGGAGGCATCTAACATGCCCAAGTCACTGTATTACGTTGGAATCCCTGTCAGCTTGCGATATGCGGGAGCTGACTTTTTCCCATAGGAAAGCATTGACCAGCGTTGATTGACCGAATGCCATAGAGAGTACAGCATTTGGCTAATCTACGCTGGTTCTGCCGGAGGCTCGTCTGTGAGGAGGCGGAGTCTAAGATAGGTCCACAGCAGTCTCCATTGTGGTCCGATCTCAGATGTAGCAGTGTTGAGCGCACAGCAATGCTACATCTCCGGTGTAGCAGAGCTCAGCGCACGGCCAGCTCTGCTACATCTGAGATCAGACCACAATGGAGACTGCTGTGGACCGATCTTAGAATCTGCCTCCTCCGGTAGAACCAGCGTTGATTGGCCGAATGCTGTACATTGTATGGCATTCGGCCGATCAACGCTGATCAATGCACTCCTATGAGAAAAGGTCAGCTCCCGTATATCGCAAGCTGACAGGGATCCCCACGAGATAGAGCCACAAAGAGCTGTTTGAGTAATATTCCTACCTAAATAAAGGTAATCCCTAGCTAACCCTGCCTGTATATATGTCCCTATCTCACAGTCACATAGTTCACAGTCTCCTATGACCCGGATCTGAATTCGACCATTCGTATAAAAAAACAAATTGATGACATATCGAGCTTTCAGGACTCCTAGATCCCTTCATCCCACCATCCTGATGAAGGGACCTAGTAGTCCCGAAAGCTCGATATGTCATCAAAAATTTTTAAGTTGGCCATTAAAAAAGGTATCAACTACTGAGGACTTCTCTCAAAAAAAATTTTTCATTCATATAAAGTGGAGGTCATCTGATTTAGCCAGCCAATTACTTTTTCCGATTTTTTTTCGATGCCTCCGTTGTCGTAGTTCCTGTCCACCCTCCCCTGCACAATTATTGGTGCAAAAAAAGTGGCAGGGCAGGTGGGAGGGGATACAAATTTTTAGTGCATTGGCCTTGTGGTATTCGATTGGCATTGAATATCTCGAGCAGCCTGATATTGGATCAAATATCAATTCAATTGAACGCCGTTCACTCATCACTACTGTACACTAATTTCAGTGTATGCCCCTAACAGGAGACAACTGCAATTCCTCTGTATGACCTTGTCTAAGACAGAAGAGGTGGCCAAGGATCATATAATAATATTGGGAGACTTTAATAAGGTGCTTTGGCCCTCAATGGATTCCACTGCTCTTGAGACTGTGTCGGAACCCACCTCTATAATTAATATTCTATAGTCTCACCATCTTTTTGATGTGTGGTGACACCAACACCTCTCTGAACTAGATCTGAACTTTTTCTCCAATCCACACCAAGTACGGTATATACCAGGATTGACTAGGCTCTGGTAGACATATCCTTTTTCCAGAGGGTTAGCTCATCCGACATAGGTATTCTGACATGGTCTAATCACGCATCGGTCTCCATTGTGGTACAGGAACAATATTCAACTCATCCTGATTCAGTCTGGCGACTTAATAACTAGGCAATCAAATCCCTGAAAATACACAAGTCCCCTTAATCCGATGGATTGACAAACAAGTATTATAAAAGTAACCAACTTCTTCTGACCCCATATCTTACTCATTTGTTTAACCATATTGCTGCCTCTTGTTCTCCGCCACGAGAATTGTTGGAAGCACTAGTGATAACGCTTCCTAAACTAGATAAAACCCTGACCCCCCACTTACCTTCCAACTCATCTCCCTCTTAATCACAGATTTGAAATTATATGGCAAGATGTGACTTATGGTCATCCTACCTACTATTATTCATAAGGACCAAGTAGGCTTCATAATGGGAAGGCAAACCCTACATGGCATAAGATGCTTTATTGACCTTGTAGCTTTGGCCCACAGACATCGAACACCTTCTCTGCTTCTACAGTAGCTTTAGGTGTGGAGAAAGTGTTTCACTGTGTCCATTGGGAATATTTGAAGGCAGTGTTGCAAAAAATTGTCTGTCCCCCTCCCCTCTATCGAGGTTGCTATCTATATACCATTCCATCAGCTAGAGTTTACTCTGCAGGAGCACTATTTACCCCTTTTTTTTATTACTAATGGAACCCCTCAGAGGTGCCCCTTATCTCCCCTGATTTATGCATTGACTATGGAACCATTCACCCAGAGCTTTAGATCCTCTTCAATTCTTTGGGGCATTGAGGTGGGTGCAACTGAGCATAGGGCTGTTTGTGGACGATAATATTATGTCGCTCTCAGAGCCTGAACATCCACTCACCAATGTGATGACCCTTATAAAAGACTTTCATGTTGTTAGCTATTACAAAGTGAACACCTAAGAATCCCTGATTCTGAATATGGGATCTCCCCTTCTTATCCACCAACATCTCCGGCAATCCTTCCCCTTTTGATGGGCAATGAGAGCCATACCCTATCTCTGTATACAATTGACGCACCCAGCTTCACAACTTTGCACAACTTTTACTGACCATACAAACAGATATCACCTCTTACTCCAAGGTCTAGAGCTCATGGATAGGCAGGCTTTCTGCAGCAAAGGTATACATTTTCCCAAAGATAATATATTACGTTAGGAACCTCCCCATCAAAATCCCCAGACTTCAACTCTTCAGTGGTTGTTAATGTGCTTTATATGGGGGCATAAAAGAGCCAGGTGCCCAACATCCATACTGCTTCTCCCCAATCCAAAGGAATATTATTATTATTATTATTATTATTATTATTATTATTATTATTATTATTATTATTATTATTATAATTATAATGCATCTATTTTGGTTCAGTTAAAGGCTTGGTGACATATGTCTGAGGGGAAACACTGAGCTGATATTGAGAGATACAGTTTGTGACTGCCTTCACTACTGTGGCACTTCAGATTCCCATCAATGTTTAACCCTTTCCCGCCGATGGCATTTTTTGATTTTTGTTTTTCGTTTTTGACTCCCCTCCTTCTAAACCCCATAACTTTTTTATTTCTCTGCTCCCAGAGCCATATGAGGTCTTAATTTTTGCAGGACAAATTTTTCTTCATGACGCCGCCATTAATTATTCTATATAATGTACTGGGAAGCAGGAAAAAAAATTCAGAATGCGGTGGATTTGAATAAAAAATGCATTTCTGCGACTTTCTTACGGGCTTTGGTTTTACGGCGTTCACTGTGCAGCCAAAATGACATGTCCACTGTATTCTGTGTTTCGGTACGGTTCCAGGGATATCAAATTTATATGGTTTTATTTACATTTTGACCCCTTAAAAAAAATCCAAAACTGTGTTAAAAAATTTTTTTTCTAAAAGTCGCCATATTTTGACAGCCGTTACTTTTTTATACGTCAGTGTACGGGGATGTATAGGGTGTCTTTTTTTGCGGGGCCGGGTGTACTTTTTAGTTCTAACATTTTCGTGCAATGTTATTGCTTTGATCACTTTTTATTCAAATTTTTATCAGAATCAAAACAGTGAAAAAACGTCGGTTTGGCACTTTTGACTATTTTTCCCGCTACGGCGTTTACCAAACAGGAAAAATATTTTTATAGATTTGTAGAGCAGGCGATTTCGGACACGGGGATACCTAACATGTATATGTTTCACAGTATTTAACTACTTTTATATGTGTTCTAGGGAAAGGGGGATGATTTGAACTTTTAATACTTTTTATATTTTTATATATATATTTTTTTTTAACTTTTTTTTTTGCATTTATTAGACCTCCTAGGGGTGTTGAACCCCAGAGGGTCTGATCACTAATGCAATGCATTACAATGCATTGCAAAAAATCATCCTTTCTTTTGCAGGCTGGATAGACCAGCCTGCAAAAGAGAGAATTTGCAGACAAGCCTGGGAGCCTTGTAAAGGCTCCCGGCTGTCATGGCAACGTGACGTCGGCCCTGGAGCATGCTCCAGGAGCCGGCGATCACGGGCAAAATGGCGCCTCCGGCGTAAAGCAGTAGACACCCGGCGGCTATGGTGGTCGTCATAGTTACAGACCCGACATGCGCCGTGCAATTACGGCGCATGTCGGGAAGGGGTTAAAGTTACAAATCTGCCACTTCCTGAAGGAGGTCCCTTGCTCTAATGATCCCCTAACTCTCAATTTGTCTTGTACTTTTATAACTCTTCTAGAACCACTAAGGGAATCTCTTATGCTTATAAAGTCATTGGTGACCACTCACCCCCTCTACAGCTTGGAAATCCGATCTCAGCCAGACATTCACCAATGCTCAGTAGACTGAGGTATTGTCTTTACCTTCAAGGGTATCCCATTGCATTGATCACCTGGAATCATCCAGAAAATTGATGTATAGATGGTATTATCCATGACTAGACTATCACTTATTTTCCCCACGGTCTCTAAAACCTACTGAAGATGTAATATGGAAACTGGTTCCCTTCTGCACGTCCTTGACTTACACAACTCTGAAACCAAATGTATAGCCTACTGTATACTACAGTCCAGTATCTGTTCCCCTGGGGGTCTCATGTAGCTTTTCTTTCACTACTCATTGACTCATTACCCCTTGACAATCGATGTATCATGTTCCACATAATGATTGTCACCAGATCTAAGATAGCCCAACTATGGAAGAGCCCGCACCTTCCTTGTATACCTGAAGTCACAAGAGCGGTTACCTTCAACATTTGTTATCATGTAGACTGGGTAATACCCTCACCTTTAAGAGTTTATGGGGTAAATTGGTAACGTGCTCAGGCTATGAGTCCTAATTCTGCTTTGATATTTGTTGTTCACCACTGGTACTACATTGTTAATTGTTAACTACTAATTTGCATATTACTCAATGGAACCTTTTCTATCCTTCTTTTGAGCTGTGACTACAGTGACCACTGGAACACTGCTTGTTAATATTGATTGTGTTGATTATGTATCACATTCCATTTCCTATGTCCCTCCCACCCCGGTCCCTCCTGACCTATTCCCTCCTATCTCTTTTTCTTCTTCCCCCTCCTCAACCCCACCACCAATTCATCCACCATCCCTGCTTTTCCTCTCCTCCACCCCTCCTCATTATTGTTATATTTTGATACATTGTATATTACTGAATTATTAGATTGCATTTTGTTTACTAGAAAAATCTTTTAATAAAATAGAAGTTAGAAATAAATCTATGTTCTAAGAAAAATTATTCATTTCTGCAAGAAGACTTAGGTCTCATAACTCCATGAGCCATGATCCATGCATAACCTGATCTGGCTGCAAATATCGCTAGTGCATCCTGTCCTGTACTAGCTTCCCACAATGCTTTACTGTTCACATTATATACGGTACATATTGTCTCACATAGCTACCTCCATGTACCTATTATATCACTTCACCTACTGCAATGAATTATAGTATCTTATGGGCAGGTCCTCTCTCCTGTAGAGTGTAAGCTCTTATGGGCAGGTTCCTCTCTCCTGTACAGTGTAAGCTCTTATGGGCAGGTTCCTCTCTCCTGTACATTGTAAGCTCTTATGGGCAGGGTTCTCTCTCCTGTAGAGTGTAAGCTCTTATGGGCAGGGTCCTCTATCCTGTGGAGTGTAAGCTGTTATGGGCCGGGTCCTCTCTCCTGTACAGTGTAAGCTCTTATGGCAGGGTCCTCTCTCCTGTACAGTGTAAGCTCATATGGCAGGGTCCTCTCTCCTGTAGAGTGTAAGCTCTTATGGGCAGGGTCCTCTCTCCTGTAGAGTGTAAGCTCTTATGGGCAGGGTCCTCTATCCTGTAGAGTGTAAGCTGTTATGGGCCGGGTCCTCTCTCCTGTACAGTGTAAGCTCTTATAGGCAGGGTTCTCTCTCTTGTACAAAGTCAGCTCTTATGGGCAGGGTCCTCTCTCCTGTAGAATGTCAGCTCTTATGGGCAGGGTCCTCTCTCCTGTAGAGTATAAGCTCTTATGGGCAGGGTCCTCTTTCCTGTAGAGTGTAAGCTGTTATGGGCCGGGTCCTCTCTCCTGTATAATGTAAGCTGTTATGGGCCGGGTCCTCTCTCCTGGACAGTGTAAGCTCTTATGGCAGGGTCCTCTCTCCTGTACAGTGTAAGCTCATATGGCAGGGTCCTCTCTCCTGTAGAGTGTAAGCTGTTATGGGCCGGGTCCTCTCTCCTGTACAGTGTAAGCTCTTATGGCAGGGTCCTCTCTCCTGTACAGTGTAAGCTCATATGTCAGGGTCCTCTCTCCTGTAGAGTGTAAGCTCTTATGGGCAGGGTCCTCTCTCCTGTAGAGTATAAGCTCGTATGGGCAGGGTCCTCTCTCCTGTAGAGTGTAAGCTCTTATAGGCAGGGTTCTCTCTCTTGTACAGAGTCAGCTCTTATGGGCAGGATCCTCTCTCCTGTAGAGTGTCAGCTCTTATGGGCAGGGTCCTCTCTCCTGTAGAGTATAAGCTCTTATGGGCAGGGTCCTCTTTCCTGTAGAGTGTAAGCTCTTATGGGCAGGGTCCTCTATCCTGTAGAGTGTAAGCTGTTATGGGCCGGGTCCTCTCTCCTGTACAGTGTAAGCTCTTATGGCAGGGTCCTCTCTCCTGTACAGTGTAAGCTCATATGTCAGGGTCCTCTCTCCTGTAGAGTGTAAGCTCTTATGGGCAGGGTCCTCTCTCCTGTAGAGTATAAGCTCGTATGGGCAGGGTCCTCTCTCCTGTAGAGTGTAAGCTCTTATAGGCAGGGTTCTCTCTCTTGTACAGAGTCAGCTCTTATGGGCAGGGTCCTCTCTCCTGTAGAGTGTCAGCTCTTATGGGCAGGGTCCTCTCTCCTGTAGAGTATAAGCTCTTATGGGCAGGGTCCTCTTTCCTGTAGAGTGTAAGCTCTTATAGGCAGGGTTCTCTCTTTTGTACAGAGTCAGCTCTTATGGGCAGGGTCCTCTCTCCTGTAGAGTGTCAGCTCTTATGGGCAGGGTCCTCTCTCCTGTAGAGTATAAGCTCTTATGGGCAGGGTCCTCTTTCCTGCAGAGTGTAAGCTCTTATGGGCAGGGTCCTCTATCCTGTAGAGTGTAAGCTCTTATGGCAGGGTCCTCTCTCCTGTACAGTGTAAGCTCATATGGCAGGGTCCTCTCTCCTGTAGAGTGTAAGCTGTTATGGGCCGGGTCCTCTCTCCTGTACAGTGTAAGCTCTTATGGCAGGGTCCTCTCTCATGTACAGTGTAAGCTCATATGGCAGGGTCCTCTCTCCTGTAGAGTGTAAGCTCTTATGGGCAGGGTCCTCTCTCCTGTAGAGTATAAGCTCGTATGGGCAGGGTCCTCTCTCCTGTAGAGTGTAAGCTCTTATAGGCAGGGTTCTCTCTCTTGTACAGAGTCAGCTCTTATGGGCAGGGTCCTCTCTCCTGTAGAGTATAAGCTCTTATGGGCAGGGTCCTCTTTCCTGTAGAGTGTAAGCTCTTATGGGCAGGGTCCTCTATCCTGTAGAGTGTAAGCTGTTATGGGCCGGGTCCTCTCTCCTGTACAGTGTAAGCTCTTATGGCAGGGTCCTCTCTCCTGTACAGTGTAAGCTCATATGGCAGGGTCCTCTCTCCTGTAGAGTGTAAGCTCTTATGGACAGGGTCCTCTCTCCTGTAGAGTATAAGCTCGTATGGGCAGGGTCCTCTCTCCTGTAGAGTGTAAGCTCTTATAGGCAGGGTTCTCTCTCTTGTACAGAGTCAGCTCTTATGGGCAGGGTCCTCTCTCCTGTAGAGTGTCAGCTCTTATGGGCAGGGTCCTCTCTCCTGTAGAGTATAAGCTCTTATGGGCAGGGTCCTCTTTCCTGTAGAGTGTAAGCTCTTATAGGCAGGGTTCTCTCTACTGTACAGAGTCAGCTCTTATAGGCACGGTCCTCTCTCCTGTAGAGTGTAAGCTCTTATGGGCAGGGTCCTCTTTCCTGTAGAGTGTAAGCTATTATGGGCAGAGTCTTCTCTCCTCTAGAGTGTAAGCTCTTATGGGCAGGGTCCTCTCTTCTGTACAGTATAAGCTCTTATAGGCAGGGTCCTCTCTCCTGTAGAGTGTAAGCTCTTATGGGCAGGGTCCTCTCTCCTTTATAATGTAAGCTCTTATGGGCAGGGTCCTCTCTCCTGTAGAGTATAAGCTCTTATGGGCAGGGTCCTCTTTCCTGTAGAGTGTAAGCTGTTATGGGCCGGGTCCTCTCTCCTGGACAGTGTAAGTTCTTATGGCAGGGTCCTCTCTCCTGTACAGTGTAAGCTCATATGGCAGGGTTCTCTCTCCTGTAGAGTGTAAGCTGTTATGGGCCGGGTCCTCTCTCCTGTACAGTGTAAGCTCTTATGGCAGGGTCCTCTCTCCTGTACAGTGTAAGCTCATATGTCAGGGTCCTCTCTCCTGTAGAGTGTAAGCTCTTATGGGCAGGGTCCTCTCTCCTGTAGAGTATAAGCTCGTATGGGCAGGGTCCTCTCTCCTGTAGAGTGTAAGCTCTTATAGGCAGGGTTCTCTCTCTTGTACAGAGTCAGCTCTTATGGGCAGGATCCTCTCTCCTGTAGAGTGTCAGCTCTTATGGGCAGGGTCCTCTTTCCTGTAGAGTGTAAGCTCTTATGGGCAGGGTCCTCTATCCTGTAGAGTGTAAGCTGTTATGGGCCGGGTCCTCTCTCCTGTACAGTGTAAGCTCTTATGGCAGGGTCCTCTCTCCTGTACAGTGTAAGCTCATATGGCAGGGTCCTCTCTCCTGTAGAGTGTAAGCTCTTATGGGCAGGGTCCTCTCTCCTGTAGAGTATAAGCTCGTATGGGCAGGGTCCTCTCTCCTGTAGAGTGTAAGCTCTTATAGGCAGGGTTCTCTCTCTTGTACAGAGTCAGCTCTTATGGGCAGGGTCCTCTCTCCTGTAGAGTGTCAGCTCTTATGGGCAGGGTCCTCTCTCCTGTAGAGTATAAGCTCTTATGGGCAGGGTCCTCTTTCCTGTAGAGTGTAAGCTCTTATAGGCAGGGTTCTCTCTTTTGTACAGAGTCAGCTCTTATGGGCAGGGTCCTCTCTCCTGTAGAGTGTCAGCTCTTATGGGCAGGGTCCTCTCTCCTGTAGAGTATAAGCTCTTATGGGCAGGGTCCTCTTTCCTGTAGAGTATAAGCTCTTATGGGCAGGGTCCTCTATCCTGTAGAGTGTAAGCTGTTATGGTCCGGGTCCTCTCTCCTGTACAGTGTAAGCTCTTATGGCAGGGTCCTCTCTCCTGTACAGTGTAAGCTCATATGGCAGGGTCCTCTCTCCTGTAGAGTGTAAGCTGTTATGGGCCGGGTCCTCTCTCCTGTACAGTGTAAGCTCTTATGGCAGGGTCCTCTCTCATGTACAGTGTAAGCTCATATGGCAGGGTCCTCTCTCCTGTAGAGTGTAAGCTCTTATGGGCAGGGTCCTCTCTCCTGTAGAGTATAAGCTCGTATGGGCAGGGTCCTCTCTCCTGTAGAGTGTAAGCTCTTATAGGCAGGGTTCTCTCTCTTGTACAGAGTCAGCTCTTATGGGCAGGATCCTCTCTCCTGTAGAGTGTCAGCTCTTATGGGCAGGGTCCTCTCTCCTGTAGAGTGTAAGCTCTTATGGGCCGGGTCCTCTCTCCTGTACAGTGTAAGCTCTTATGGGAAGGGTCCTCTCTCCTGTAGAGTGTAAGCTCATATGGCAGGGTCCTCTCTCCTGTAGAGTGTAAGCTCTTATGGGCAGGGTCCTCTCTCCTGTAGAGTATAAGCTCGTATGGGCAGGGTCCTCTCTCCTGTAGAGTGTAAGCTCTTATAGGCAAGGTTCTCTCTCTTTTACAGAGTCAGCTCTTATGGGCAGGGTCCTCTCTCCTGTAGAGTGTCAGCTCTTATGGGCAGGGTCCTCTCTCCTGTAGAGTATAAGCTCTTATGGGCAGGGTCCTCTTTCCTGTAGAGTGTAAGCTCTTATAGGCAGGGTTCTCTCTACTGTACAGAGTCAGCTCTTATGGGCAGGGTCCTCTCTCCTGTACAGTGTCAGCTCTTATGGGCAGGGTCCTCTCTACTGTAGAGTGTAAGCTCTTATGGGCAGGGTCCTCTCTCCTGTAGAGTGTAAGCTCTTATGGGCCGGGTCCTCTCTCCTGTAGAGTGTAAGCTCTTATGGGAAGGGTCCTCTCTCCTGTAGTGTGTAAGCTCTTATGGGCCGGGTCCTCTCTCCTGTACAGTGTAAGCTCTTATGGGCAGGGTCCTCTCTCCTGTAGATGTTAAGCTCTTATGGGCAGGGTCCTCTCTCCTGTAGAGTGTAAGCTCTTATGGGCAGGGTCCTCTTTCCTGTAGAGTGTAAGCTATTATGGGCAGAGTCTTCTCTCCTCTAGAGTGTAAGCTCTTATGGGCAGGGTCCTCTCTTCTGTACAGTATAAGCTCTTATAGGCAGGGTCCTCTCTCCTGTAGAGTGTAAGCTCTTATGGGCAGGGTCCTCTCTCCTTTATAATGTAAGCTCTTATGGGCAGGGTCCTCTCTCCTGTACAGTGTAAGCTCTTATGGGCAGGGTCCTCTCTCCTGTACAGTGTCAGCTCTTATGGGCAGGGTCCTCTCTACTGTAGAGTGTAAGCTCTTATGGGCAGGGTCCTCTCTCCTGTAGAGTGTAAGCTCTTATGGGCCGGGTCCTCTCTCCTGTACAGTGTAAGCTCTTATGGGAAGGGTCCTCTCTCCTGTAGAGTGTAAGCTCATATGGCAGGGTCCTCTCTCCTGTAGAGTGTAAGCTCTTATGGGCAGGGTCCTCTCTCCTGTAGAGTATAAGCTCGTATGGGCAGGGTCCTCTCTCCTGTAGAGTGTAAGCTCTTATAGGCAAGGTTCTCTCTCTTGTACAGAGTCAGCTCTTATGGGCACGGTCCTCTCTCCTGTAGAGTGTCAGCTCTTATGGGCAGGGTCCTCTCTCCTGTAGAGTATAAGCTCTTATGGGCAGGGTCCTCTTTCCTGTAGAGTGTAAGCTCTTATAGGCAGGGTTCTCTCTACTGTACAGAGTCAGCTCTTATGGGCAGGGTCCTCTCTCCTGTACAGTGTCAGCTCTTATGGGCAGGGTCCTCTCTACTGTAGAGTGTAAGCTCTTATGGGCAGGGTCCTCTCTCCTGTAGAGTGTAAGCTCTTATGGGAAGGGTCCTCTCTCCTGTAGAGTGTAAGCTCTTATGGGCAGGGTCCTCTCTCCTGTACAGTGTAAGCTCTTATGGGCAGGGTCCTCTCTCCTGTAGATGTTAAGCTCTTATGGGCAGGGTCCTCTCTCCTGTAGAGTGTAAGCTCTTATGGGCAGGGTCCTCTTTCCTGTAGAGTGTAAGCTATTATGGGCAGAGTCTTCTCTCCTCTAGAGTGTAAGCTCTTATGGGCAGGGTCCTCTCTTCTGTACAGTATAAGCTCTTATAGGCAGGGTCCTCTCTCCTGTAGAGTGTAAGCTCTTATGGGCAGGGTCCTCTCTCCATTATAATGTAAGCTCTTATGGGCAGGGTCCTCTCTCCTGTACAGTGTAAGCTCTTATGGGCAGGGTCCTCTCTCCTGTACAGTGTAAGCTCTTATGGGCAGGGTCCTCTCTCCTGTACAGTGTAAGCTCTTATGGTCCGGGTCCTCTCTCCTGTACAGTGTAAGCTCTTATGGGCAGGGTCCTCTCTCCTGTATAGTGTAAGCTCTTATGGGCAGGGTCCTCTCTCCTGTAGAGTGTAAGCTCTTATGGGCAGGGTCCTCTCTCCTGTAGAGTGTAAGCTCTTATGGGCAGGGTCCTCTTTCCTGTAGAGTGTAAGCTATTATGGGCAGAGTCTTCTCTCCTCTAGAGTGTAAGCTCTTATGGGCAGGGTCCTCTCTTCTGTACAGTATAAGCTCTTATAGGCAGGGTCCTCTCTCCTGTAGAGTGTAAGCTCTTATGGGCAGGGTCCTCTCTCCTGTATAATGTAAGCTCTTATGGGCAGGGTCCTCTCTCCTGTACAGTGTAAGCTCTTATGGGCAGGGTCCTCTCTCCTGTACAGTGTAAGCTCTTATGGGCAGGGTCCTCTCTCCTGTACAGTGTAAGCTCTTATGGGCAGGGTCCTCTCTCCTGTACAGTGTAAGCTCTTATGGGCAGGGTCCTCTCTCCTGAAGAGTGTAAGCTCTTATGGGCCGGGTCCTCTCTCCTGTACAGTGTAAGCTCTTATGGGCAGGGTCCTCTCTCCTGTATAGTGTAAGCTCTTATGGGCAGGGTCCTCTCTCCTGTAGAGTGTAAGCTCTTATGGGCAGGGTCCTCTTTCCTGTAGAGTGTAAGCTATTATGGGCAGAGTCTTCTCTCCTCTAGAGTGTAAGCTCTTATGGGCAGGGTCCTCTCTTCTGTACAGTATAAGCTCTTATAGGCAGGGTCCTCTCTCCTGTAGAGTGTAAGCTCTTATGGGCAGGGTCCCTCTCCTGTACAATGTAAGCTCATATGGGCTGGGTCCTCTCTCCTGTAGAGTATAAGCTCATATGGGCAGGGTCCTCTCTTCTGTACAGTATAAGCTCTTATAGGCAGGGTCCTCTCTCCTGTAGAGTGTAAGCTCTTATGGGCAGGGTCCTCTCTCCTGTATAATGTAAGCTCTTATGGGCAGGGTCCTCTCTCCTGTACAGTGTAAGCTCTTATGGGCAGGGTCCTCTCTCCTGTACAGTGTAAGCTCTTATGGGCAGGGTCCTCTCTCCTGTATAGTGTAAGCTCTTATGGGCAGGTTCCTCTCTCCTGTAGAGTGTAAGCTCTTATGGGCAGGGTCCTCTCTCCTGTACAGTGTAAGCTCTTATGGGCAGGGTCCTCTCTCCTGTACAGTGTAAGCTCTTATGGGCAGGGTCCTCTCTCCTGTATAGTGTAAGCTCTTATGGGCAGGTTCCTCTCTCCTGTAGAGTGTAAGCTCTTATGGGCAGGATCCTCTCTCCTGTAGAGTGTAAGCTCTTATGGGCAGGGTCCTCTTTCCTGTAGAGTGAAAGCTATTATGGGCAGAGTCTTCTCTCCTCTAGAGTGTAAGCTCTTATGGGCAGGGTCCTCTCTTCTGTACAGTATAAGCTTTTATAGGCAGGGTCCTCTATACTGTAGAGTGTAAGCTCTTATGGGCAGGGTCCTCTCTCCTGTATAATGTAAGCTCATATGGGCAGGGTCCTCTCTCCTGTAGAGTATAAGCTCATATGGGCAGGGTCCTCTCTCCTGTACAGTGTAAGCTCTTATGGGCAGGGTCCTCTCTCCTGTAGAGTATAAGCTCTTATGGGCAGGGTCCTCTCTCCTGTAGAGTGTAAGCTCTTATGGGCAGGGTCCTCTCTCCTGTACAGTGTAAGCTCTTATGGGCAGGGTCCTCTCTCCTGTACAGTGTAAGCTCTTATGGGCAGGGTCCTCTCTCCTGTATAGTGTAAGCTCTTATGGGCAGGTTCCTCTCTCCTGTAGAGTGTAAGCTCTTATGGGCAGGGTCCTCTCTCCTGTAGAGTGTAAGCTCTTATGGGCAGGGTCCTCTTTCCTGTAGAGTGTAAGCTATTATGGGCAGAGTCTTCTCTCCTCTAGAGTGTAAGCTCTTATGGGCAGGGTCCTCTCTTCTGTACAGTATAAGCTCTTATAGGCAGGGTCCTCTCTCCTGTAGAGTGTAAGCTCTTATGGGCAGGGTCCTCTCTCCTGTATAATGTAAGCTCTTATGGGCAGGGTCCTCTCTCCTGTACAGTGTAAGCTCTTATGGGCAGGGTCCTCTCTCCTGTACAGTGTAAGCTCTTATGGGCAGGGTCCTCTCTCCTGTACAGTGTAAGCTCTTATGGGCAGGGTCCTCTCTCCTGTACAGTGTAAGCTCTTATGGGCAGGGTCCTCTCTCCTGAAGAGTGTAAGCTCTTATGGGCCGGGTCCTCTCTCCTGTACAGTGTAAGCTCTTATGGGCAGGGTCCTCTCTCCTGTATAGTGTAAGCTCTTATGGGCAGGGTCCTCTCTCCTGTAGAGTGTAAGCTCTTATGGGCAGGGTCCTCTTTCCTGTAGAGTGTAAGCTATTATGGGCAGAGTCTTCTCTCCTCTAGAGTGTAAGCTCTTATGGGCAGGGTCCTCTCTTCTGTACAGTATAAGCTCTTATAGGCAGGGTCCTCTCTCCTGTAGAGTGTAAGCTCTTATGGGCAGGGTCCCTCTCCTGTACAATGTAAGCTCATATGGGCTGGGTCCTCTCTCCTGTAGAGTATAAGCTCATATGGGCAGGGTCCTCTCTTCTGTACAGTATAAGCTCTTATAGGCAGGGTCCTCTCTCCTGTAGAGTGTAAGCTCTTATGGGCAGGGTCCTCTCTCCTGTATAATGTAAGCTCTTATGGGCAGGGTCCTCTCTCCTGTACAGTGTAAGCTCTTATGGGCAGGGTCCTCTCTCCTGTACAGTGTAAGCTCTTATGGGCAGGGTCCTCTCTCCTGTATAGTGTAAGCTCTTATGGGCAGGTTCCTCTCTCCTGTAGAGTGTAAGCTCTTATGGGCAGGGTCCTCTCTCCTGTACAGTGTAAGCTCTTATGGGCAGGGTCCTCTCTCCTGTACAGTGTAAGCTCTTATGGGCAGGGTCCTCTCTCCTGTATAGTGTAAGCTCTTATGGGCAGGTTCCTCTCTCCTGTAGAGTGTAAGCTCTTATGGGCAGGATCCTCTCTCCTGTAGAGTGTAAGCTCTTATGGGCAGGGTCCTCTTTCCTGTAGAGTGAAAGCTATTATGGGCAGAGTCTTCTCTCCTCTAGAGTGTAAGCTCTTATGGGCAGGGTCCTCTCTTCTGTACAGTATAAGCTTTTATAGGCAGGGTCCTCTATACTGTAGAGTGTAAGCTCTTATGGGCAGGGTCCTCTCTCCTGTATAATGTAAGCTCATATGGGCAGGGTCCTCTCTCCTGTAGAGTATAAGCTCATATGGGCAGGGTCCTCTCTCCTGTACAGTGTAAGCTCTTATGGGCAGGGTCCTCTCTCCTGTAGAGTATAAGCTCTTATGGGCAGGGTCCTCTCTCCTGTAGAGTGTAAGCTCTTATGGGCAGGGTCCTCTCTCCTGTAGAGTGTAAGCTCTTATGGGCAGGGTCCTCTCTCCTGTACAGTGTAAGCTCTTATGGGCAGGGTCCTCTCTCCTGTACAGTGTAAGCTCTTATGGGCAGGGTCCTCTCTCCTGTATAGTGTAAGCTCTTATGGGCAGGTTCCTCTCTCCTGTAGAGTGTAAGCTCTTATGGGCAGGGTCCTCTCTCCTGTAGAGTGTAAGCTCTTATGGGCAGGGTCCTCTTTCCTGTAGAGTGTAAGCTATTATGGGCAGAGTCTTCTCTCCTCTAGAGTGTAAGCTCTTATGGGCAGGGTCCTCTCTTCTGTACAGTATAAGCTCTTATAGGCAGGGTCCTCTCTCCTGTAGAGTGTAAGCTCTTATGGGCAGGGTCCTCTCTCCTGTATAATGTAAGCTCCTATGGGCAGGGTCCTCTCTCCTGTACAGTGTAAGCTCTTATGGGCAGGGTCCTCTCTCCTGTACAGTGTAAGCTCTTATGGGCAGGGTCCTCTCTCCTGTACAGTGTAAGCTCTTATGGGCAGGGTCCTCTCTCCTGTACAGTGTAAGCTCTTATGGGCCGGGTCCTCTCTCCTGTACAGTGTAAGCTCTTATGGGCAGGGTCCTCTCTCCTGTATAGTGTAAGCTCTTATGGGCCGGGTCCTCTCTCCTGTAGAGTGTAAGCTCTTATGGGCAGGGTCCTCTTTCCTGTAGAGTGTAAGCTATTATGGGCAGAGTCTTCTCTCCTCTAGAGTGTAAGCTCTTATGGGCAGGGTCCTCTCTTCTGTACAGTATAAGCTCTTATAGGCAGGGTCCTCTCTCCTGTACAGTGTAAGCTCTTATGGGCAGGGTCCCTCTCCTGTACAATGTAAGCTCATATGGGCAGGGTCCTCTCTCCTGTAGAGTATAAGCTCTTATGGGCAGGGTCCTCTCTCCTGTACAGTGTAAGCTCTTATGGGCAGGGTCCTCTCTCCTGTAGAGTGTAAGCTCTTATGGGCAAGGTCCTCTCTCCTGTACAGTGTAAGCTGTTTTGGGCAGGGTCCTCTCTCCTGTAGAGTGTAAGCTCTTATGGGCAGGGTCCTCTCTCCTGTAGAGTATAAGCTCTTATGGGCCTTCTAAAGTTTGCTTATCATTAAAGATTTTATATTAATCATATCTTTCTACCTGTTTTAGAACATTGACTTGCATCATTGAACAACTACAAGAAATAATTTAGCAATGAAGTGCCAACACATTAGCAATCCCATCTACTACTACTAATCCTAATCCTACAACCCTTCTACCAATGTTGAACCTTCATTTTGATCTCTAGTATCTAAACCCAATATTATCTACCTATATTAATAATCATTGCCAGATACAGAAAATGTCAAAATGTCAAAACATCCAAATAATTTAGTGCTAAGTATCATTTTTTGTTTATAGCAAAAAATAATAGAAAAAAGTCTAAGACCTGTTCAGATTAATGGTAGGCTTCATACAATGAGTTAACTCTGGTTGTTTTTCCTTTATTTACCGCAGAGAATTTTGCGCATGTATTTTCAGTCTTTCATCATTTAGCCATTGTTATGTATAATCTGTGTATCCCCAGTTGTTTCAATTACTCAAATGTCTTCCTCCTTCTCCAAATAACCCAAGAGAATGAAATTAAATTAAATAAATAAAAAAAAAATTAAATAAATTGGCTGCAAAATAAATGGCCCTTGATACATCCTCAAGATGCGAATGACACTGTCAGCTACACACTGTGTTCTAGTCACAAAGAATGGTCAGTCACTGAAATACATTACAAAGAGATTCTGGCCAGGTCTCAATACTGCAACTTTAAGATGAGGGGAAGCAAAACAAAAAAAAAAATAAAAAATACAAAAATAGTTTTTTTTTTATTTAATAATTTGTACTTTTACTTCTTTGGTGTTCAGTTTTTGTTCAAAAGCAAGAAGCAAGAGGTAAATTATTAAAATATTAATATCAATTTGATAACAGATCAACACATTTTTCATATTTAATTTTTTAATTGAATTATTTTTCTTTTTTTTGCTAGACATAATTTCATTAATTTTATTTTCGGTGTCTTAACTAAAATCCTTATTTGTAAGATATTAATATTAATCCTCCAAAAATTGACAAAATATTTTTGTTTGTGCTTTATTTTATGTCTTTTACAAAAATTACATTTTGCGATTTTTTACATTTTTCCAAATATTGTAACAAAAATCCAGTTTTATTCTGTTACATGTTACGATAGTGATTTTTTTTCTTATGTTAGATTTTTAAAAAAATTTATAAGATGAAAACTTTTCTAACCAGAGAAATTTGAAATGCCAGATGAACAATTCTCTTCCTTACAACACATATTGGTCTTATTTATTTAGCATATACAGATGCAGCTGCCTTCATGTCAAATCTGATAATTCGCTGCACCATGATAAGTCACGATGGAGAAAAGATGAGTTATAGTGAATGGCAAATATTTACTTAATGCAATAAATTATGTTAATATTTCTATAGATACATTTTTAGTAGACCTTTGCTAAAAGACTATGCACAGTGACTTTTTACAAAAATTTGCACAACTAAGCGTCAATGACAGGTCTAGGTAAGTGTAGATGCGTGGGCCATATTTTAATGATGAGAACTCTGGCATAGATACATGTATATAAAAACAAATTGTGATGCTATATGAAGGCTCCATAAGGTGTATTCCATGTGCTACCAAATAGTTACATAGTAGATGAGGTTGAATTTAGACATCAGTCCATCAAGTCCAACCTATAACCCTACAATCCCTACAGTGTTGATCCAGGCGAAGGCAAAAAACCCCATGAGGCTCATGCCAATTGCCCCAATTCAGGGAAAAATTCCTTCCCGACTCCAAATCTGGCAGTCAGTATAAAACCCTGGATCAACGTGTCCTTAAAATCTAGAGTCCATAACCTGTTATATTTTTCTCTTCAAGAAAGGCATCCAGGCTGTCTATGAACTTGTTCAGTGAATCCGCCATCACCACATCCTGGGGCAGAGAGTTCCAGAGCCTCGTTGTTCTTACTGTGAAGAATCCCCTTCTATGTTTCTGGTGAAACCTTCTCTCCTCCAGACGTAGAGGATGTCCTCTTGTCACTGTCACTGGTCTAGGAGTAAAAAGATCCTTAGAAAGTTCTTTGTATTGTCCCTTCATGTATTTGTACATTGTTATTAGATCTCCCCGTAGACGTCTTTTCTCTAAGCTGAATAACCCCAAGTTTGTTAACCTCTCGTTGTCCTCCAGTCCACCCATTCCCCTAATCATTTTGGTTGCCCGTCTTTGCACTTTTTCAAGTTCACTTATGTCTTTCTTGTATATCAGGGCCCAAAATTGCGCACAAAGTGTGGCCGTACCAGTGATTTGTATAGAGGCATACAGTGTTGGCCAAAAGTATTGGCCCCTCTGCAATTCTGTCAGATAACTCAGTTTCTTCCAGAAAATGATTGCAAGCACAAACTCTTTGGTAATATCTTCATTTATTTTATGAAAAAGAAAGTCAAATAATTGATCATTTCACACAAAACTCCAAAAATGGTCCGGACAGAAGTATTGGCGCCCTCAGCCTAATACTTGGTAGCACAACCTTTAGACACAATAACTGCGCACAACCGCTTCCGCTAACCAGCAATGAGTTTCTTACAAGGCTCTGCTGGAATCTTAGACCATTCTTCTTTGGCAAACTGCTCCAGGTCCCCCCTGAGATGTGAAGGGGGCCTTCTCCAAACTGCCACCAAGAGATCTCTCCCCCTCCCCCACAGGTGTTCTATGGGATTCAGGGCTGGACTCATTGCTGCCACTTTACAAATCTCCAGGGCTTTCTCTCAAACCATACGGATACGTAGACGATCTAAATCTGGTTCACAATAGCCACAGAAGGGCAACTGTATTATCTTTCTCTGTCATAAAATTTGCTGCTGGAATTTTTTTCAACTTTTTAATTACAAATACATGAAGGGACAATACAAAGAACTTTCTAAGGATCTTTTTACTCCTAGGCCAGTGACAGTGACAAAGGGACATCCTCTACGTCTGGAGGAGAGAAGGTTTCAAAGGGGATTCTTCACAGTAAGAGCAGCGAGGCTCTGGAACTCTCTGCCCCAGGAAGTGGTGATGGCGGATTCATTAAACAAGTACAAAGAGGGCCTGGATGTCTTTCTTGAAAAATATAACAGGTTATGGACTCTAGATTTTAAGGACACGTTGATCCAGGGTTTTATACTGACTGTCAGATTTGGAGTCGGGAAGGAATTTTTTCCCTGAAATGGTGCAATTGGCATGAGCCTCATGGGTTTTTTCTTGCCTTCCCCTGGATCATCACTGTAGGGACTGTAGGGTTATAGGTTGGACTTGATGGACTGATGTCTTCATCCAACCTCATCTACTATGTAACTATGTAGTTAAATGAACATAAATTAAATGTTAGAATTTTTATTGGTTATTTTTACAGAATTTGATGTATAAGCTTTGTATTATTGTTACATATTATGGAGTGCTGGATCTTTCAAGAATTCTTCGTCATACTCTGATGACTTTGTGTCTTAATGCTTCATACACGCAGACCTGATTTTCCAAGACATCATGAAGAACAAGACACTTGCGACTGAATTTATCTTGTTGGGCTTCTCCAAGGACCTCGGTATCAACGTGATCCTGTTTGTGTTGTTTTTCCTGATTTATGTGATGACCATCCTTTTAAATGGTCTTATAATTCACATTGTAGTCCTCAACCCTCAGTTGCACACCCCCATGTATTACTTCATCAGCAAGTTATCCTTTATAGACCTATGCAATTCATCTTCTGCTGTGCCCAAAATGTTGGTGGACCTATTCTCGACTAGACGGACAATATCCTTGGCAGCTTGTCTCACCCAAGTCAACGTACTACTGTTAATAGGGTCCACAGAATGTTTTCTTTTAGTGCTAATGGCCTATGACCGATTCCTGGCCATATGTCTACCTCTCCACTACCCGGTTCTGATGAGGTGGAGCATGTGCCATAGACTTACTGCCCTGATTTGGGTATTCAGTGTCCTGGTCATCATACTCCCATCATTTCTGATGCCCGTATCCTTATGCTACCCTAACCAGATCAATCACTTCATGTGCGAATCTCTTGCCGTCTTACACTTGTCATGTGACAAAAATTATGTGAAAGAATTTGTGATCTTTTTGTTAAGTTTTATTACTATTCTCCTCCCCTTTACCTTTATTATAGTATCTTACACTTGTATTATCATCTCGGTATTAAAGATTAGAGCAGCGGGAAGAGCCAAGGCTTTCTCTACTTGTACCTCCCATGTGACTGTTGTAGCCATGTATTTTGGGACGGGTATGGTCACCTATCTGGGGCCATCACAGGAAAAATCATCAAATCAAGGGAAATATGTCTCCATATTCTATGTTATTATTGCTCCCTTGTTAAATCCACTCATTTACAGTCTGAACAATGGGGAGGTGAAGAAGAAAACCCAAAAGTTGTTAGAAGATGTAGTTTCCCATTAAATATGTAGTATAAAATGATCTACCTATCACACTTTAAGATTCGGGAAGTCTGGTTATAAAAAGTGCTTTATCTAATAAACTTTCAGTGTTACAAGAGTGCAAAGGCCACTGAACCACCCACCAAATGTCTCTCATTAGTTGCTCTGATTGACTCTCGCCTTGACTACTGTAACTCCTTACTAATCGGTCTTCCCCTCACTAAACTCTCCCCTCTACAATCTATTCTGAATGCAGCGGCCAGGCTCATCTATCAGTCTAGACGCTACAGCGAGGCCTCTGGTCTGTGCTAGTCACTACATTGGCTGCCTATTCATTATAGAATAAAATATAAAGTTCTCCCCCTCCCCCACAAGGCTCTCCATAATGCCGCACCTCCCTACATTTCCTCCCTCATCTCTGTCTACCGCCCAACCCGTGCTCTCCGCTCACTCAATGACCTAACACTTACATCCTCTATTATCAGAACCTCCCACGCTCGTATACAAGACTTCTCCCGAGCTGCACCACTTCTCTGGAATGCTCTACCCCGGACAATCCGATTAACTCCCAATATCTAACATTTTACAGAAGACCTTTCACCACTTCCACCAACTCCAACCCATTGATTCCAGTTTAGATAGATTTTTTTTTCTCTAGCCCCCACCATTCCTGAGCAATTGGTGCTTTTAGGTTCAGAAACCAATATTATAATTAGGCTCTCTCCTGTCAGGTGGGTGGGTTCCAGACCATAAGCACAAACTCAGAACCACCTACATGACAGTATAGAGTATAAATAGAGATGAGCGAGTAGTATTCGATCGAGTAGGTATTCGATCGAATACTATGGTATTCGAAATACTCGTACTCGATCGAACACTACTCGATATTTGAATGGAAAAATTTGATGCAGAACCAGCATTGATTGGCCGAATGCTATACAGTCAGCCAATCAACGCTGGTTCTTCTCCTACCTTTAGAAGCCTTCTCCGTGCAGTGTCCCCGCGGCGTCTTCCGGCTCTGAATTGACTCTGCCAGGCATCGGGCCTGGGCAGAGCCGACTGCGCATGCCCGCGCTACAAGAAAATGGCCGCTTTGACTGTAAGTGGCCATTTTCTTGTAGTGTGGACTTGCGCAACCGGCTCTGCCCAGGCCCAATGCCTGGCAGAGTGAGTTCAGAGCCAGAAGACGCCGCGGGGTTGCTGCACGGAGAAGACTTCTCAGAGAATCCAGCCCGACCCTCACTCGTGGACTTGGTAAGTTCTATTTTTTTTTTTTTAATTTTTTTTAATTGGTAAGTTCTATTTGATCGAATGTTGCCTTCCCCTGAAACGAGCATTTTCCCCCATAGACTATAATAGGGTTCGATATTCGATTCGAGTAGTCGAATATTGAGGGACTACTCGAAACAAATATCAAATATCGAACATTTTACTGTTCGCTCATCTCTAAGTATAAATAGAATATTGAAAAATGAAAGAATGGTAGGGAATAGAGGAAAGTTCCAGCCATGCCTGAATGAGTGATTTGACACAACAAGTTGGAGTTGATAAAGATGAAGAAGGATCCTCCGTAAGTTTACTGTCTAATATTTACTGTTAATTCATAATTTAATTATATAATTTGTATTAAATTATTTTTCTGAAGAAGATTTTTTAATTTTACTATTTCTTTGGAAAGATGAGTCTGATTTAATCTAATACATTACGATAACTTCCGTATAGACTCTGCTTACAGATGAAATATGAACAATGCTATAATATTATGTGCTTATCCTGTATTTGCTTTATATCATTTCTATTCCTTTTTATCCCCGGGGTGTTCACTGACCACCAAAAATAACTTGTCGTGGCCATAGGCAAAGTATATACAGTGTATGTTTTTGTTGCCACGTGACAAATCCACAAAAAAAACCCATAATTTAAGGTAATTTTGTAAGCTACAAGAATGCTTTTCACTTTTTAGTCACTTAATGTATTTTTGACATACAGTTGGGAAAACAAGTATTTAGCCAGCCACAAATTCTGCAAGTTCTCCCACTTACAAAGATGAGGCCGGCCTGTAATGGACATCATAGGTGACCTCAACTATGAGAGGCAAAATGAGAAAACAGATCCAGAAAATCACATTGTCTGATTTGGAAAGAATTTATTTGCAAATTATGGTGGAAAATAAGTATTTGGTCATCTACAAACAAGCGAGATTTCTGGCTCTCACAGACCTGCAACGTCTTCTATAAGAGGCTCACCTACACCTCCATCCTCCACTCATTACCTATAATAATGGATCCTGTTTATAAAAGACACTTGTGCACACCCTCAAACAGTCAGACTCCAAACTCCACTATGGTGAAGACCAAAGAGCTGTCGAAGGAGACCAGAAACAAAATTGTAGCCCTGCACCAGTCTGGGAAGACTGAATCTGCAATAGGCAACCAGCTTGGTGTGAAAAAAATCAACTATGGGAGCAATAACTAGAAAATGGGAGACATACAAGACCACTGATAATCTCCCTCCATCTGGGGTTCCATGCAAGATCTCACCCCGTGGGGTCAAAATGATCACAGGAATGGTGAGGAAAAATTCCCATAACCACGCGGGGGACCTAGTGAATGAACTGCAGAGAGCTGGGACCAATGTAACAAAGCCTACCATCAGTAACACACTACGCCGCCAGGGACTCAGATCCTGCAGTGCCAGACGTGACCCCCGGCTTAAGCCAGTACATGTCCGGGCCCGTCTGAATTTTACTAGAGAGCATTTGGATGATCCAGAAGAGTACTTGGAGGATGTCATATGGTCAGATATGATGTCATATGGTCAGATGAAACCAAAGTAGAACTGTTTGGCATCCAAAGAACACCATACCTACTGTGAAGCATGGGGGTGGCAACATGAGACTTTGGGGCTGTTTTTCTGCAAAGGGACCAGGACGACAAAGAATGAATGGGGCCATGTATTGTGAGATTTTGAGTGCAAACCTCCTTCCATCAGCAAAGGCTTTGAAGATGAAACATGGCTGGGTCTTTCAGCATGACAATGATCCCAAGCACACCATCAGTGCAACCAATGAGTGGCTTCGTAAGAAGCATTTCAAGGTCCTGGAGTGGCCTAGCCAGTCTCCAGATCTCAAGCCTATAGAAAACCTTTGGAGGGAGTTGAAAGTCCGTGTTGCCAAGCGACAGCCCCAAAACATCACTGCTCTAGAGGAGATCTGCATGGAGGAACGGGCCAACATACCAGCAACAGTGTGTGCCAACCTTGTGAAGACTTAGGCTCCGTTCCCGTGCCGCTCATTTAAACACATAAACATGTGTCAGAGCGAGTCGCTTCAAAACAGAACCCATTGATTTCAATTGAGATGAACTTTTGTTATTGACCAAATACTTATTTACCACCATAATTTATAAAAAGAAATTCTTTCCATATCAGACAATGTGATTTTCCGGATCAAAGAATATATCGGGGTTACAAATGCCCTCATTTCTTGCTACTGCCATATAGTGCCAGTTTCTGACTGGTAATTCAAAGAATATATTGGGGTTACGTGCACCCACAATTTTTGCTACTGGTATATAGTGCCAATTTCTAACTGGGAATTCAAAATGCGCAAGGCTCCCGGAAAGGGACGTGGACGAGGCCGTGGGCGAGGGCGGGGGAATGGTTCTGGGGAGCAAGGTAGCAGTGAAGCCACAGGGCGTCCCGTGCCTACTCCTGTGGGGCAGCAAGCATTGCACCACTCCACAGTGCCAGGGTTGCTTGCCACATTAACTAAACTGCAGGGTACAAACCTTAGTAGGCCCGAGAACCAGGAACAGGTCTTGCAATGGCTGTCAGAGAACGCTTACAGCACATTGTCCAGCAGCCAGTCAGACTCTGCCTCCTCTCCTCCTATTACCCAACAGTCTTGTCCTCCTTCCTCCCAAAATTCCCAAGCTTCACAGAACAATAACCCCAACTGTCCCTGCTCCCCAGAGCTGTTCTCCGCTCCTTTCATTGTCCCTCAACCTGCCCCTCCACGTCACGATTCCATGAACCTAACAAAGGAGCATCTGTGTCCAGATGCTCAAACATTAGAGTCTCCTCCATCTCCGTTTGATTTGGTGGTGGATGACCAGCAACCCACCCTCATCGACGATGATGTGACGCAGTTGCCGTCAGGGCATCCAGTTGACCGGCGCATTGTGCGGGAGGAGGAGATGAGACAGGAGTTGGAAGAGGAAGTGGTGGGTGATGAGGACACTGACCCGACCTGGACAGGGGGGATGTCAAGCGGGGAAAGTAGTGTGGATGTTGAGGCAGGTGCAGCACCAAAAAGGGTAGCTAGAGGCAGAGGCAGAGGTCAGCAGCTTAGGCGAAGCCAGGCCACACCCGGAATCTCCCAAGATGTTCCAGTTCGTACCCAGCCCCGAAAAACTCCCACCTCGAGGGCACGTTTCTCGAAGGTGTGGAGTTTTTTCAAGGAATGCGCCGAGGACAGATATAGTGTTGTCTGCACAATTTGCCTCTCGAAATTGAACCTGTCCACCACTTCAATGCGCCGTCATTTGGAATCCAAGCACTGGAATCAGTGGCAGGAAGCAACGGCAGGACAAAGGCCGCCTGCCGTTCACGCCACTGCCACTGCCTCTGCCTCTGCCACTGCCACTGCTGACTGTGCTGGCGATGCACTCCAGAGGACGAGCCAGGACACCACTTCATCTGCCTCCGCCACTTTGTTGACTTCTTCCTCATCCTCCCCTGTTCCTGTCTTATCTCCTTCTCCTGCACCATCAAAGGCACCATCAGGCGCTTCTTTACAACAACCCACCATCTCTCAGACATTAGAGCGGCGGCAGAAATACACTGCTAACCACCCACACGCGCAAGCCTTGAACACCAACATCGCTAAACTGCTGGCCCAGGAGATGTTGGCGTTCCGGCTTGTTGAAACTCCCGCCTTCCTGGACCTGATGGCAACTGCGGCACCTCGCTATGCCGTCCCTTGCCGTCACTACTTCTCCCGGTGTGCCGTCCCCGCCTTGCACCAGCACGTGTCACTCAACATCAGGCGGGCCCTTAGTTCCGCGCTTTGCACAAAGGTCCACTTGACCACCGACGCGTGGACAAGTGCAAGCGGACAGGGACGCTACATTTCACTGACGGCACACTGGGTGAATGTAGTTGAGGCTAGGACTGCTTCCCAAACTGGCCCGGTGTACCTCGTCTCCCCGCCTAACATTCCTGGCAGGGACACGAGAAGAACACCCCCCTCCTCCTCCTCCTCCACCGCCTCCTCCTCCACCACCGCCTCCTCCTCCGCTGTTAGATTGACCCCAGCTACGAGTTGGAAACGTTGCAGCACTGGCGTTGGTAGACGTCAGCAGGCTGTGCTGAAGCTGATCAGCTTGGGGGACAGACAGCACACTGCCTCCGAGGTGAGGGATGCCCTCCTCGATGAGACGGCAATATGGTTTGAGCCGCTGCACCTGGGCCCAGGCATGGTCGTTTGTGATAACGGCCGGAACCTGGTAGCAGCTCTGGAGCTTGCCGGACTCCAACATGTTCCATGCCTGGCCCACGTCTTCAACCTAGTGGTGCAACGTTTCCTAAAGAACTACCCCAATGTTCCAGAGCTACTGGTGAAAGTGCGGCGCATGTGCGCCCACTTTCGCAAGTCGACAGTAGCCGCTGCTAGCTTAAAATCTCTCCAGCAACGCCTGCATGTGCCACAACACCGGCTTTTGTGCGACGTCCCCACACGCTGGAACTCAACGTTTCAGATGTTGAATAGAGTGGTTGAGCAGCAGAGACCTTTGATGGAATACCAGCTACAAAACCCTAGGGTGCCACAAAGTCAGCTGCCTCAGTTTCACATCCATGAGTGGCCATGGATGAGAGACCTTTGTGACATCCTACGGGTCTTTGAGGAGTCCACAAGGAGGGTGAGCTCTGAGGATGCGATGGTGAGCCTTACAATCCCGCTCTTGTGTGTTCTGAGAGAATCCCTGATTGACATCAGGGATAACTCAGATCACACAGAGGAGTCAGGGATAGCATCCGATCCGTCACAGCTGGAGAGTAGGTCCACACATCTGTCCGCTTCATCGCGTTTAATGGAGGAGGAGGAGGAGGAGGAGGAAGAAGAGTTGTCCGATGATGTGATGGTGATACAGGAGGCTTCCGGGCAACTTCGAATCGTCCCATTGTTGCAGCGCGGATGGGTAGACATGGAGGATGAGGAGGAAATGGAGATTGAACTTTCTGGTGGGGCCAGAGGAGTCATGCCAACTAACACTGTGGCAGACATGGCTGAGTTCATGTTGGAGTGCTTTACAACCGACAAGCGTATTGTCAAAATCATGGAGGACAACCAGTACTGGATCTTTGCTATCCTTGACCCCCGGTATAAAAACAAGATCTCGTCTTTTATTCCGGTAGAGGGGAGGGCCAATCGCATCAATGCTTGCCACAGGCAATTGGTGCAGAATATGATGGAGATGTTTCCAGCATGTGACGATGGCGGCAGGGAGGGCAGTTCCTCCAGTAGGCAACCAAGTTCTCACCGGTCCACACAAACGAGGGGCACACTGTCTAAGGTCTGGGACACCTTGATGGCACCCCCTCGCCAAAGTGCCGCCACGGAGGGTCCTAGTGTCACCAGGCGTGAGAAGTATAGGCGCATGTTGCGGGAATACCTTTCCGACCACAGCCCTGTCCTCTCTGACCCCTCTGCGCCCTACACGTATTGGGTGTCGAAGTTGGACCTGTGGCTTGAACTTGCCCTATATGCCTTGGAGGTGCTGTCCTGTCCTGCCGCCAGCGTCCTATCTGAGAGGGTGTTCAGTGCAGCCGGTGGCATCATCACTGACAAGCGCACCCGTCTGTCAGCTGAGAGTGCCGACCGGCTCACTTTGATAAAAATGAACCACCACTGGATAGAGCCTTCATTTTTGTGCCCACCTGTGTAAAGCACCCCAACATGAAACTCCATGTCTGTACTCAACCTCTCCAATTCCTCCGCATCCTCATACTTATCCACCATAAGCGTTGCACAATTCTGCTAATACTAGGCTCCCTCCACCCTGATTTCCCCCAACTCTGCTGGTTAGAGGCTCCCTCCACCCTGATTTCCCCCAACTCTGCTGGTTTGAGGCTCCCTCCACCCTGATTTCCACCAACTCTGCTGGTTAGAGGCTCCCTCCACCCTGATTTCCACCAACTCTGCTGGTTAGAGGCTCCCTCCACCCTGCTTTCCCACAACTCTGCTTGTTAGAGGCTCCCTCCACCCTGATTTCCACCAACTCTGCTGGTTAGAGGCTCCCTCCACCCTGATTTCCACCAACTCTGCTGGTTAGAGGCTCCCTCCACCCTGCTTTCCCACAACTCTGCTGGTTAGAGGCTCCCTCCACCATGAATTGGTCCAAACTGGGCTGTTTAGAGGCTCCCTCCACCATGAATTGGTCCAAACTGGGGTTTTTAGAGGCTCCCTCCACCATGAATTGGTCCAAACTGGGCTGTTTAGAGGCTCCCTCCACCATGAATTGGTCCAAACTGGGCTGTTTAGAGGCTCCCTCCACCATGAATTGGTCCAAACTGGGGTTTTTAGAGGCTCCCTCCACCATGAATTGGTCCAAACTGGGCTGTTTAGAGGCTCCCTCCACCATGAATTGGTCCAAACTGGGGTTTTTAGAGGCTCCCTCCACCATGAATTGGTCCAAACTGGGGTTTTTAGAGGCTCCCTCCACCATGAATTTGCCCAAACTGGGCTGGTTAGAGGCTCCCTCCACCATGAATTTGCCCAAACTGGGCTGGTTAGAGGCTCCCTCCACCATGAATTTGCCCAAACTGGGCTGTTTAGAGGCTCCCTCCACCATGAATTTGCCAAAACTGGGCTGTTTAGAGGCTCCCTCCACCATGAATTTGCCCAAACTGGGCTGTTTAGAGGCTCCCTCCACCATGAATTTGCCAAAACTGGGCTGTTTAGAGGCTCCCTCCACCATGAATTGGTCCAAACTGGCGTTTTTAGAGGCTCCCTCCACCATGAATTTGCCCAAACTGGGCTGTTTAGAGGCTCCCTCCATCATGAATTGGTCCAAACTGGGCTGGTTAGAGGCTCCCTCCACCATGAATTGGTCCAAACTGGGTTTTTTAGAGGCTCCCTCCACCATGAATTGGTCCAAACTGGGGTTGTTAGAGGCTCCCTCCACCATGAATTGGTCCAAACTGGGCTGGTTAGAGGCTCCCTCCACCATGAATTGGTCCAAACTGGGCTGGTTAGAGGCTCCCTCCACCATGAATTTGCCCAAACTGGGCTGGTTAGAGGCTCCCTCCACCATGAATTTGCCCAAACTGGGCTGGTTAGAGGCTCCCTCCACCATGAATTTGCCCAAACTGGGCTGTTTAGAGGCTCCCTCCATCATGAATTGGTCCAAACTGGGCTGTTTAGAGGCTCCCTCCATCATGAATTGGTCCAAACTGGGCTGGTTAGAGGCTCCCTCCACCATGAATTGGTCCAAACTGGGTTTTTTAGAGGCTCCCTCCACCATGAATTGGTCCAAACTGGGCTGGTTAGAGGCTCCCTCCACCATGAATTGGTCCGAACTGGGTTTTTTTTAGAGGCTCCCTCCACCATGAATTGGTCCAAACTGGGTTTTTTAGAGGCTCCCTCCACCATGAATTGGTCCAAACTGGGCTGGTTAGAGGCTCCCTCCACCATGAATTGGTCCAAACTGGGCTGGTTAGAGGCTCCCTCCACCATGAATTGGTCCAAACTGGGTTTTTTAGAGGCTCCCTCCACCATGAATTGGTCCAAACTGGGTTTTTTAGAGGCTCCCTCCACCATGAATTGGTCCAAACTGGGTTTTTTAGAGGCTCCCTCCACCATGAATTGGTCCAAACTGGGGTTTTTAGAGGCTCCCTCCACCATGAATTTGCCCAAACTGGGCTGTTTAGAGGCTCCCTCCACCATGAATTTGCCCAAACTGGGCTGTTTAGAGGCTCCCTCCACCATGAATTGGTCCAAACTGGGGGTTTTAGAGGCTCCCTCCACCATGAATTGGTCCAAACTGGGGTTTTTAGAGGCTCCCTCCACCATGAATTTGCCCAAACTGGGCTGTTTAGAGGCTCCCTCCATCATGAATTGGTCCAAACTGGGGTTTTTAGAGGCTCCCTCCACCATTAATTGGTCCAAACTGGGCTGGTTAGAGGCTCCCTCCACCATGAATTTGCCCAAACTGGGCTATTTAGAGGCTCCCTCCATCATGAATTGGTCCAGACTGGGCTGGTTAGAGGCTCCCTCCACCATGAATTGGTCCAAACTGGGTTTTTTTAGAGGCTCCCTCCACCATGAATTGGTCCAAACTGGGGTTTTTAGAGGCTCCCTCCACCATGAATTGGTCCAAACTGGGGTTTTTAGAGGCTCCCTCCACCATGAATTTGCCCAAACTGGGCTGTTTAGAGGCTCCCTCCACCATGAATTGGTCCAAACTGGGGTTTTTAGAGGCTCCCTTCACCATGAATTGGTCCAAACTGGGCTGTTTAGAGGCTCCCTCCATCATGAATTGGTCCAAACTGGGCTGGATAGAGGCTCCCTCCACCATGAATTGGTCCAAACTGGGTTTTTTAGAGGCTCCCTCCACCATGAATTGGTCCAAACTGGGGTTTTTAGAGGCTCCCTCCACCATGAATTTGCCCAAACTGGGCTGTTTAGAGGCTCCCTCCACCATGAATTGGTCCAAACTTGGCTGTTTAGAGGCTCCCTCCACCATGAATTGGTCCAAACTGGGCTGTTTAGAGGCTCCCTCCACCATGAATTTGCCCAAACTGGGCTGTTTAGAGGCTCCCTCCACCATGAATTTGCCCAAACTGGGCTGGTTAGAGGCTCCCTCCACCATGAATTGGTCCAAACTGGGTTTTTTAGAGGCTCCCTCCACCATGAATTTGCCCAAACTGGGCTGGTTAGAGGCTCCCTCCACCATGAATTGGTCCAAACTGGGGTTTTTAGAGGCTCCCTCCACCATGAATTTGCCCAAACTGGGGTGTTTAGAGGCTCCCTCCACCATGAATTTGCCCAAACTCTGCTGGTTAGAGGCTCAATCCACCCTGATTTTCAAAACAAATGTTGGTGCCAACCTCAACTTACTACAAGGGCCAAATTCACTGCTGGTGACAAGCTCTCCTCACTGCAAGTGCCAAATACACATGTTTCAAGGTGTTTTCCTACTGTCAGAGAGGTGGTATTGAGTGTGTAAAGTGTGTAGTTGTTAGGCTGTGATGTTGGGGTAATAGAGGGTCTTTGGTGTGTTAGATGCCCCCAGACATGCTTCCCCTGCTGTCCCAGTGTCATTCCAGAGGTGTTGGCATCATTTCCTGGGGTGTCATAGTGGACTTGGTGACCCTCCAGACACGGATTTGGGTTTCCCCCTTAACGAGTATCTGTTCCCCATAGACTATAATGGGGTTCGAAACCCGTTCGAACACACGAACATTGAGCGGCTGTTCGAATCGAATTTCAAACCTCGAACATTTTAGTGTTCGCTCATCTCTAAATACTAAAGCAGATGCCTTATCTAGAAGTTTTGGTCTTAGTGGTAGTTCTGATGGGGAACCTGAAAATATACTTGCTCCTGGGGTGGTAGTGGCAGTTTTGACCTCGGATCTTGAAACCCGTATTCTCAAAAATCAGGATGCTGCCCCTAGTGCGCTACCGCCAGGTAAATTGTTTGTTCCTAGCCACCTCCGCTTGGAGCTCTTAGAGGAGATCCACTCCTCTGTTCTGGCAGGTCATCCAGGCATTACTGGTACTGGGAATCTGTTATCACGAACGTATTGGTGGCCATCTTGGCAACGAGATGTTAAAAATTTTGTTCATTCTTGCGAGACCTGTGCCAGATCTAAGGTGCCCCATGAACTTCCAGCGGGTCTTTTACATCCACTCCCGCTACCCAATCGACCTTGGTCACACATCTCCATGGATTTTATTACCGATCTCCCGTCCTCTAAAGGGAAATCGGTAATTTGGGTTGTAGTAGATCATTTTTCTAAGATGTCCCACTTTGTTGCCTTGAAAAAATTGCCTTCAGCTAAATTGTTGGCCTGGTTGTTTATCCGTCACATTTTACGTCTGCATGGTATTCCTTCAAATGTGGAGTTGGACAGGGGGTACAGTTTGTGTCCAGGTTTTGGAAAGCCTTTTGTAACAGGTTGGGAGTCTCTCTTTCTTTTTCCTCAGCCTTTCACCCAGAGACTAACGGTCAAACAGAGAGATTGAATCAATCTTTGGAACAGTATTTGAGGTGCTTTGTGTCTGATTGCCAAGATAAGTGGAGTGAATATTTGCCCATGGCTGAATTTGCACTAAATAATCATGTCAACTCCTCGACTCGGTCGTCTCCTTTCCACATTAACTATGGTTTTCACCCCAGATTCTCCTCAGGAACAGGCAATGAATTTGCCTTTTCCTCAGTAGAGGACGTTGCTAAATCTTTCTGTACTGTATGGGCTGAAAGCCTGGCATCACTGAGAAAAGCCCAGGCTAATCAAGTCAATTTCGCCAACAGAAAGCGCCGCCCTGGACCTGACTTTGTGGTGGGTGACAAGGTCTGGTTATCCACTAAAAATCTCCAACTTCGCGTTCCATCTACTAAGTTTGCCCCGCGTTTTATTGGTCCATATCCCATTTCTGAAATAATCAACCCTGTGTCATTCAAATAATCATTTCCTAGGTCCCTCCATATTCACCCAGTTTTTCATAAGTCCCTACTCAAAAAGTATGTTCCGGCAATGGTCACTCGTTCCCCACCCGAACCAGTGATCGTTCAGGAGGAACTAGAGTATGAGGTGGAACGGGTCATTGATACACGCAGAGTGTGGAATTCCCTTCAGTTCCTCATACATTGGAAGGGGTATGGACCAGAGGAGCGTGTTTGGGTGGCAGCCAGAGACCTTCACGCTCCTAGATTGGTGGAGAAGTTTTTCCGTTCTTACCCTACTAAGCCAGGGGGTCCTCTTGAGGGTCCGGAGGCCCCTCCTCAAAGGGGGGGTACTGTCAGAATACGGAGTCGCCGCGGTCTCCTTGCTGTGCGGCATCTTCCTGGGAGACGTGTTAGGAGTTCTATTGGGTGTGCTTAGGTCATTAAGGGTTAATCTTTTCCTTGCTCTCAGTCTCCATGCCATTAGCCATCAGGTGTGTTCTCTGCTGCTATTTAAACTCCACCCAGGCATGGATCCTTGCCAGCCATTCACTTTGTGTCTCCTGGTCCCCCTGCTCAGTCTGTTTGTATTCCATATGTTTCTTGGTTAATCTGTCCGGCTTGTATTTTTGACTATCCCTTGTCTTTTGATTTGGTACCTTTTATTACATCTCCTGGCTCGACCTCTTGCTTGTCTGACCTCGCCTTCTCTTCTGTGTCTTGCTGGGACTTGTGGTCCTCCCTGGTTCCATGCTGTTTAGTCTTTTGTTTTGCATTGCAGTTACACTGTGCTTTCTGTTTAGGTGTGACCCCGTGACTCCAGTCCCTAGCACTTTCAGGGTCTCCTCTCCCCTTATCCTAGCCGCCGGATAGAAGCGTAAGGAGTCGTGGTAGGCGCACTTCAATTAGGAAGTGCATTGGTCTGCCTCATCTCAAATATTACAGCATAGTTATAGCTGCAGGGCCTACGACCCCTTTTGTCATTAGTTGCACAGTGTTGCTTTCCCAGCTGTGTCACTTTGCACTGCCTGACCCTGACTCCAATCCTTACAGTAACTCACATGCTGTCCATTTCCTTCTGATCCTTCTTGAGATGGTTCTACTCCTTCATTGGAGTCCAGCTGATTGGACTTGATTAGGAAAGGCGAAGACCTGTCTGTATAAGACCTCACTGCTCACGTTGTGTGTCAGAGCAAATGAGAATCATGATGTCAAAGGAACTGCCCAAGTTGCTCAGAGACAGGATTGTGGTAAGGCACAGACCTGGCCAAGGTTACAAAAGAATTTCAGCAGCACTAAAGGTTCCTAAGAGCACAGTTTGGGATGACCAGAACTCTTCCGAGACCTGGCTGTCCAGCCAAACTCAGGGAGAAGAGCCTTGGTGAGAGAGGTAAAGAAGAATCCAAAGATCACTGTGGCCAAACTTCAGAGATGCAGTAGGGAGAAAGTTCCACAATGTCATCTATCACTGCAGCCCTCTACCAGTTGGGACTTTATGGCAGAGTGGCCCGAAGGAAGCCTCTCCTCAGTGCAAGACATATGAAAGCCAAAAACACATGAAGGACTCCCAGACTATGAGAAATAAGATGATCTGGTCTGATGAGACAAATATATCCAGAGTCTTCCCCTGGACAAACACTGTAGGGGATTGTAGGGTTATAGGTTGGACTTGATGGACTGATGTTTTCATCCAACCTCATCTACAATGTAACTATGCAATATTGAACTTTTTGGTGTTAATTCTTAGCAGATTGTGTGGAGAAAAGCAGGCACTGCTCATCACCTGCCCAATACAATCCTAACAGTGAAACATGGTGGTGGCAGCATCATGCTATGGGGGTGTTTTTCAGCTGCAGGGACAGGACAACTAGTTGCAATTGAAGGAAAGATTAATTCAGCCAAGTACAGAGATATCCTGGAAGAAAACCTCTTCTAGCTGTCCACCTAGTTCACCATCCATCCTGATGGAACTGGAAAGGATATGCAAGGAAGAATGGCAGAGGATTCACAAATCCAGGTGTGAAAAACTTTCATGATTCCCAAGAAGACTCCTGACTAGAGATGAGCGAGTACTGTTCGGATCAGCCGATCCGAACAACACGCTCCATAGAAATGAATGGATGCACCTGGTACTTCCGCTTTGACGTCGGCCGGCCGCTTAACCCCCCGCGTGCCGGCTACATCCATTCATTTCTATGCGAGCATGCTGTTCGGATCGGCTGATCCGAACAGTACTCGCTCATCTCTACTCCTGACTGTACTAGCACAAAAGGAGAAAATACTCAATACTGAGCAAAGGCTTAGAATACTTATGACCATGTGATATTTTAGTTTAGATACATTTCCAAAAATATCTACATTTCTGCTTATTTATTTGTCAAGATGAGGCTGAGTGTCCATTAATGAGAATTAAAATGAACTTTTTTGGATTTTAGCAAACGGTTGCAATCAAACAAAGAATGAAAAATTTAAAGGGATCTGAATACTTTCCGTCCCCACTGTATCTTCTGTAGAATGTAAGTTGTTATGGGCAGGGTTCTCTCTCCTGCACAGTGTATGTTCTTATGGGAAAGGATCTCTCTTTTGTAAAGTGAAGCTGTTATCTCTCTATATTATAAAAATGAATTTCTGTCTGTTCTCTATTGCAAACCAAACGACTGGACCGATCTTCACCACATTTGGTACATAGATACTTCAGGTATCCGGGGAGGTTTAAGACAAGACTCCAACTCGCTCGGATGTACTGTTGCTGAGATACAGCATTTCAAACACAATGCCCCCCCCCCCCTTAGCCCTTGCAAACCTGCAAGTCTTTCACTCATATTCCAACTGCAATACACATGGTCACTCCACATGCACAATACAACACTGATATCCAAACTGAGATGCACGCATCAGAGGATTAGATACACAGATCAGCACACAGTATCACACACCAGAGGATTAGATACACGCATCTGCACACAGTCACACACACCAGAGGATTAAATACGTGCTTCTGTACACAGTTCCACACACCAGAGGATTAGATACGCGCGTCTAAACACAGTTCCACACGCCGTAGGATTAGATACGTGCCTCTTCAATACCACACAGGGGGATTAGATACATGTGTCTGCACACAGTACCACAAGCCAGAGAATTAGATACGTGTCTCAGCACACAGTACCACACCAGGGAGGATTAGATACGCACGTCTGCATACAGTACCACATGCCAGAAGATTACATACACGACACAGTTCCACACACCAGAGCCATAGGACAGCCATAGGATTAGATACATGCGTCTGCACACTGTACCACACGCCGTAGGATTAGATACGCGCCTCTTTACACAATACAAAACAAAAGAGACACCGAGCACACTATATAGTGTAGAATGTCTGATAAATTTTGTTGGAAATAACTAGAAGATGTAATTTAAAAGGACCAAATGGCCTCTCACCTGATGAGGTTGTGACAATCGCTCACAACTACGTTTGGGGTTTACCGTCAGGTGGAGGAGGCAGCACGTCTGATGGACACTGGCCAAGGCCGGGGAAGATAGCGTTTTCAATTAAATGGAAAGACGGCGCTCTCAGGTCACAACAGGATTTTATTAAATAAGACAATGATGCACAACGCTAAAAAATTGCTGCGTTTCGGGCACACCTGCCCTTTCTCAAGTGTGTAACTTCACAAAAGCTCGGTCAGTCCAGAAGATGTATACATATTGTATGCCCTACAGGGGCATGAAAAATAATCCTCTGGCTACTTAGTGATTAAAAAAAATCACTACACAGCGGGGATTCTAACAATTAAAGCGTTCAATTGTTAGATTCCATGCTGTATAGTGAATAGGATTGTTTTTAAAATCCGATCTCCGATTAATAAAAAAATCCCATTGATTTGCATTGGGATCGGATTTGAGATCGAGATCGGGTTCGAATGAAAAATGATCGGAAATTATTTTAAAATCGATCCTGAAAAGTCAAGATCGGCTCAACCCCAGTCCTTATAAGCAGGTATAGATTGTAAGCCCTTAGGACCAGGACTTATCTTCTCTAGATTTCTAGCTCTTATAGGCATAGACCTTCTAAGATAAATTCTTATTGCCAATTGGCTCAGAGATTAGGATTTAAAAAGTGAATGCTGAAGAAGGACCGGGTAAGACATATCCTAATATTATCACATGATATCTTTGATATGATTTAAAAGCGAAACCAAAGCATTGCCGGATACTACAAGATACGACATCTGAAGAATTTATTTCTTACATTCCATCTTTTATTATTTTCTTACATTCTAAGACTGTACAGAAATAAATACAATGTATTTCCAATCCAGCAATATGTTTTGTACTGTATAAGGAGTTATCTCAGCTCATCATTCCTTTATCCACCAAAGGGAATTTATCCTCTTGGAATATTTTGCGCATTTATTTTTGGTTCTCCTTTATCTCAATTACAATTTGTGCAATTGAGAATTCCCAAGGGTTAGACACATGGTTTTTCTTATTTTGCAAAATTCCCAGAGGTAAACGAATACTGTGTATAAATTGTTTGCAAAATAAACGAGTCTTGATACAATCTTACGAAGAAAATGTGCTTGTGATGTTGAAATATTCCTATTCACGGATAATGGTAAGTGTCTGAGCTACAAAGACGGTCCGGGTCTCTGTCTATCCAAAAAAGAGGTGAAGGGTGTTTGTAAAATTTTAATGAGAATTAAGAAGAATATGACAGTATAGGAAACAAATACACAAGCAATATCAAAGACATGGACGGATTCAGGTACAAGGGTCAATAGTACAATACACACAGGGGATGTGACTTATAAAACAATAGGATAAAAAGCAGCGTTGTCCGAAAATTGTTGCATAATATAATTCTAGTATACGATTTATACTGATTCTATCAAATGAGATTGTCCAGGCTGATCCAGGCGTTCCATCTTTTTGTATATCCATGGTGCTTATGGTCATGTAAAGCTTCATCCTTTAGTACATATGTATGAATTACATGCTTAACCCCTTAATGACGCAGGGTAGTTTGCATGTTTGGGGACTATTTTCATATTTTCCCTTCCCATCTTCCATAACTTTTATGTTTTTCCATTGACATAGCTACACACGTGGACAAAATTGTCGGACGCCCTCGTTTCATGAAAGAAAACCCCACAATGGTCACAGAAATAACTGGAATCTGACAAAAGTAACAATACAAATTCTATAAAAATGAACAAACTAAAGTCAGACTTTGCCTTTCGCTTCAACAGAATTTTTTTTTTTTTAATAAAACTTATGAAACAGGCCTAGACAGAAATGACGGTTCCCGTAACTTAATATTTTGTTGCAGAACCTTTTGAGGCGATTGCTGTGATCAGACGATTCCTGTAACTGTCAATGTGACTTCTGCACCTCTCAGCAGGGATTTGGGCCCCTCCTCATGAGCAAACTGCTCCAGTTGTCTCGGGTGTGAAGGGGCCTTTAACAGACGCCATGTTTCAGCTCCTTCCAATAGGATTTAGGTGCGGGCTCATAGAAGGCCACTTCTGAATAGTCCAATGTTCTCCTCTTAGCCGTTCATGGGTGTGTTTACCTGTGTGTTTTGGATTATTATCCTGTTACAAGACCCAGGACCTGCGGCTGAGACCAAGCTTTCTGACACTGGGCAGCACATTTCTCTCTAGAATCCCTTGAGATTTCATTGTACCCTGCACAGATTCAAGACACCCTGTGCCTGATACAGCAAAGCAGCCCCAGAACATAACAGAGCCTCCTCCATGTGTCACAGTAGGGACAGTGTTCTTTTAAGGATAGGCTTCATTGTTCCATCTGTGAACATAGAGCTGATGTGCCTTACCAAAAAGTATGATTTTTGTCTCATCTGTCCATAGGAGATTCTCCCAGAAGCTTTGTGGCTTGTGAACTAATTTTATTTATTATTACTTTTGTCAGATTCAAGTTATCTCAGTGACCATTGTGGGTTTTTCTTTCATTACATGAGGAGGATCAACAATTGTGTCCACGTGTGTCTGTGCCAGCTTATTCTTTGCATGATGAGATGCACTTTCGTTTGGCACCATTTTGGTGTACATATATTGTTTTGATTAGCTCAAGTCTTATGTGTCTTGCTAAGGAGTTCCAGAGTATGGGGGGATGCACAGGAGAAATCTTGGAGACGGTTGTGTGAGGAGCAGATGAGAGCAGAGCGGAGTAGGAGGTCATTGGAGGATCTGAGGTTACGTGTGGGAAGGTAGCGGGAGATTAGGTTAAAGATATAGTAAAGGGACAGGTTGTGGATGGCTTTGTGTGTTAGCGTTAGTAACTTGAACTCTATTCCCTGGGCAATGGGTAACCAGTGGAGGGATTGGCAGAGGGAAGTGGCCAATGAAGGTCGGGGGGTGAGGTGTATTAAGCGAGCAGCACAGTTTAAGGTGGACTGGAGGAGGGCAAGAGTATTCACCAGGAGGCCATGGGGAAGGGTGTTACAGTAATCTAAGCAGGAGATTATGAGGGAATGGACTATTATGTTTGCAGTTTTAGGGGTGAGGAAGGAGCAGATTAGATAGATGGATATCCATGTGTCTTATGTTCTTAATCCCCAATATCCCCAATATCTCCTTTGAGATGAAGCTTCTCACTACTCCACTGCCTCCTGCTTGCAAGACCTGACTGGAAAACTCTATCACAAGCACAAAGCAGGGGAGAAAGGATAAAACAGCATCACATAGGTAAACTACTGTAAGATTCTATGGAATTATTGCTTCAAAGTTGGTCCTCTGGTACCATTTATTCCTAGACATTTTAGGCCAAGAAAAAAAGCTAAAGAAGGATACATCTATAGATACTAGGTGGAAGTGTTGGACTGAGGTGCCACTGGCCTACCTGATAACAGGCTTCTGGGGGTCTTCACTCTCCTACCATCTCTTGGAAATAAATAATAGAACCCTTCAAATTTGGTTTGCTGGACCATTATTGTGTTAGGGCCTGGACCTATCAGATGATCTTCTGGTACTCTGGTGGGCCAGCCCAACACTAGCAAGATGGTATACGTCTGGTCCAGTAGTGCCATCCTCTAGAGTCCAGCTATATAGTAGATAATTTATTAAATAATAATAATAACACATAAAATAATTCTCAGAATTCTAAAACAAAAACAAGTCACAAAATAATAGGAATGATTTCTGTTGGGTTGGACTAAACTCCTAACTGATTCAGGTAGAATGTAACAAATTACTTGGTTTGTTATACAGTATGTGATGCCATCTTGCTTTCATGGAGGAATCTTCATCAATCAATAATCTGATAACTTTGATATCATTTCATTATTCCTAACTACTAACCTTATTTTCCAAGACATCATGAAGAACAAGACACTTGCGACTGAATTTATCTTGTTGGGCTTCTCCAAGGACTTCAGTATCAACGTGACCCTGTTTGTGTTGTTTTTCCTGATTTACGTGATGACCATCCTTTTAAATGGTCTTATAATTAACATTGTAGTCCTCAACCCTCAGCTGCACACCCCCATGTATTACTTCATCAGTAAGCTATCCTTTATAGACCTATGCAATTCATCTTCTGCTGTACCCAAAATGTTGATGGACCTACTGTCGACTCGACGGACAATATCCTTGATGGCTTGTCTCACCCAAGTCAACATACTGTTACTAATAGGGTCCACGGAGTGTCTACTTCTAGTCCTAATGGCCTATGACCGATGCTTGGCTATATGTCTACCCCTCCACTACCCGGTTCTGATGAGGTGGAGCATGTGCCATAGACTTACTGCCCTGATTTGGGTATTCAGTTTTCTGGCCATCGTGCTCCCATTGTTACTGATGCCCGTAACCTTATGCTACCCTAACCAGATCAATCACTTCATGTGCGAATCTCTTGCCGTGTTAAAATTGTCATGTGACAGAAATTACATGAAGGAGCGCGTAATCTTCTTACTGAGCTTCATTACTATTCTCATCCCCTTTTCCTTTATTATAATGTCTTACACTTGTATCATCCTCTCGGTATTAAAGATTAAGGCAGCGGGAAGAGCCAAGGCTTTCTCCACTTGTACCTCCCATGTGACTGTTGTAGCCCTCTACTTTGGGACAGGCATGGTCACCTATCTTGGGCCATCACCAGAGAAATCTTCAAACTATGGGAAATATGCCTCCATTTTCTATATCATTATTGCTCCATTTCTAAATCCACTTATTTACAGTCTGAACAATGGGGAGGTGAAGAAAACCTTCAAAAAGTTATTAAAATGTGTAATTTCCAAGTAACTTTTTTGGGTATGGAAGGTCCACTAATGGTAAGAGTTGCATCTCCTACCAGAGGGAGCAAAGATGTGGCAGGAGATGTGGTTGGGAGAGTAGGTGAACCATTTCCTTACATCAATTCATGATCCCTGAAACATCTTCTTAACAACTTTATAGAAGGATTATATGATCATCACGGTCAACCACCCACTCTCTAGGCCAAGTCCCATCACTTTTATTCTTCTAGTAAGAGAAGTGGACATAAAGGGGTTGCCCAGGATAAATTTAATGTAAGCTAAACAAGCATCTAGATTTATCTAGACCACCCCAGATGCATTTTATGATTTTTCGGTAACATTACAGGAAACTTCTGGTTTCCTTTACATAGTTGATAAGGTTAGATGAAGACATCAGTCCATCAAGTCCAACCTATAACCCTACAGTTTTGATACAGGGTAAGGCATACAGAATATTTCCTAACTCACTCAACCCACCCCAACCCATCATACTTACCTGTCTTCTGGTCTGGACCTTCTGGGCACGGGATGTCACATTTTCTGGATTTGCACAATAAAGCGGGAATTCTGGCATGTGCAGTAGAGTGAGCGGCCAGCATATGATGCACATGGTTACACACACTTCTACAGTGCCTAGAAGGTCTGGAATGAAAGACATGTAAGTATTATAAGATAAGATAATCCTTTAATAGTCCCACAGTGGGGAAATTTCAGCATGTTACAGCAGCATAGTAATACAGATACAGGATAATACACAGTAATATATTACAGACGTAGACACACATATGCTGAGAAGAGAAGATATAGTAGGAGTCCATAGCAGCTAAGGAACAGAAGAAGAAAGAAGGAGGACATTCATAATCATAATCATTAGTTCTCTGTGCGATCTGCACAGAGAAGATGTGTGATCTTCACTTGGTCTGATGTAGATTATACAGCCTGATCGCTGTTGGAAGGAAGGACTTGCAATAGCTCCTTCTCACACTTTGGATGAAGCAGACGGTCACTTACAGTGCTGCCAAGTCCCATCAAGGTCTCATACATGGGGTGGGATTTGTTCTTCCACATGGAGCTCACCACAGACAGTGTCCCTTTGTCACCCACCACCTATACTGGATCCAGGGGGCTCCCCAGGACAGAGCTGGCCCTCCTGATCAGCCTGTCAAGTCTATTTATGTCCCTGGTTGATATACTGCTCCCCCAGCAGGCCACACCGAAAAAGATGGCTGAAGCAACCACAGAGTTGAAAAAGGCCCTAAGAAATGGCTCCTGGACTCCAAAGGCCCTCAGCCTCCTGAGCAGGTAGGGTGGGGTGGAGGGTTGAGTTAGTTAGGAGCCGCTAGTAGTTGGCGGGTTAGCTAGGGAAACGGAGGGAGTGTGAGTGAGAAAGGGAGAGGGATGTGTTGTCAGTCAGCTCTGAGTTAAGCCCAAGGCATGAAAAAATACAGAAGATTCCAGGAAACCCACTAATCTCTCAAAACATTGCTAAAGGTCTTTGGATTCACTTATTAACCTATTAATAGCACAAACAAATCTTTTTTTTAGAAATACATAAAAATATTTTTAAGGGTTCTAGGAGACTTGGAATAGGTCTTCAATGTCAAATGTGTGTGGATTCAACTTGGAACCAGTTAGTTCAATATTTTTGGTTGTGCCAGATATTGAGCACATCTAGGACATCATGTCTCACTCCATCCACCAACGTCACGTTGCAGCACAGACTGTCCAGGAGTTGGCAGATGGTTTACTCCATGTCTGGGAGGAGATCCCTCAGGCGACTATCTGCAACCATATCAGGAGCATGCCCAGGCATTGTATGGAGGTCCTACAGGAACGTGAAGGCCACACACACTACTGAGCCTCATACTGACATGTTTTAAGGACATTGCCTCAAAGTTGGATCAGCCTGTCGTGGGTTTTTCCACTTTAATTTTGGGGGTGACTCCAAATCCAGGTCTCCATTAATTAATACATTTGATTTCCATTGAAGATTTTTGTTTGATTTTCTTGTCATCACATTCAACTTTGTACAGAATAAAGTATTCAATGAGAAGATTTCATTCATTCAAGCACTTGATGCTTATGAACTGTTGGAGGAAGAGAGAAGAAGTTGACAAATATCTTATCTGTGTTCCATAGAAGGGAGACGTGGGCGTCACTGACAAGATGTGCCACACGCAGGTGCCCAAATCTGTGCACTGTATCTTGTGAATACATTTGAAATTAGACAGGGGTGTCAACATGTACAGTCAAGACTATATGTACCATAAAATCCTACTAATATTATACATGTGAAGGTTTCTGTGTTTGGATGTTTGGATGTTTGTTAGTCAATCACACAAAAACGTCTGAACGGATTTGAATGAAATTCGGCACATAGATAGATTGTAACCTGGATTAACACATAGGCAATTTTTTTATCCCGGTAAATGACATGGCTTAACCACTGTTATGAATTTATGTTCACATACTATATTACACTGTTCCTGCAGCAGCCTTATCTTAGGTCCCAGGTCTATTATCTCTCTGTGTAAACACTCAGCTAATCCTCAGGGATTCTGTACAAATACTGTATTTGCATATTATCTGATCTGCTCCAGGCAGTGCTGACACACTAGATGGGAAAACACCTTTAATCCAAATTGGCAGTTTGCTAAGGATTAGAGGATTAGATACACATGTCTGCACATAGTACCATCACCAGAAGATTAGATACGCACGTTTACACACAGCACCACAAGGGGGAGGATTAGATCCGCACATCTGCACACAGTACCACACACCAGAGGATTAGAAACGCACGTCTGCACACGTTACCACACGCCAGGGGATTGGATACATGCGTCTTCACACAATACCACACACTGGAGGATTAGATACATGCCTCTGCATACAGTTCCACACGCCAGAGGATTAGATAAACACCTCCCCACACAATACCACATACCGGAGGATTAGATATGCACCACTGCACACAATACTACACAGTTGAGGATTAGATACGCGTGTCTGCACACTGTACCACACAGGGCAAGATTAAATACATGCCTTTGCACACAATACCACACGCCGGAGAATTACATACGCATCTCAGCACACAGTACCACACGCCAGAGGATTAGATACACACGTCTGCATACAATACCACATGCTGTAAGATTAAATACGCGCATCTGCACACAGTACCACATGCCGTAAGATTAGATACGCGCATTGTTAATATTGAGTCCCGCAGGGTTCACTGTCTGCACACAGCGCCACCTGCAGGTCAATCTAACCCTCGCCCTCGGCCTCATGTGGTGAGGTGTCTGGAGTGCAAGTCCAGCTTTCGGCCTGCTGAGCATGCTCAGACCTATTGGAGCCGCTCACAGGCTAAGTGCCATTTCTCACCCACTGGGCATGAGCGGTGAGGTCACTACCACCGCCCCTACTGGGCGGGGACTTCCCGATGCTCACACTTTGAATCAGAATCTCTGAAGTTTGTTAAAAGACAGTAGTTCAGGGCTAGGCTCCAGGATCCAGGCAGGGGTTCAGACTAGGCCTGTAGTTAGTACCCTGTAATTCCTGAACTGTCAGCTCTATACCAGGGTTAGGAGCAGTAGACACTGTTGCAGCCCATAGAGTTGCAGCAGGCTTGGGCTCTCAGATAGCCTCTTCACTGTCAAACTTCCTTTCCTCTCCTGGCTGTTGCAGGAACATTTTTACTTGCTGACCTGGGGTGACTGTTAACCCTTGGCAGCCTTGCTGTTTCAGCTGTACTGTTGCACCTGTCCAGTGAGGTTAACTGGCAGGGCTTTCTTGTAGCGTGTTCACATTAAGTATTGCGTCACTTATCTGTCAGTGCAGCTTAACTGGTAGAGGACTATTCAGACATACAGCAGCCCACCATTGGGCCTGTGGACCTCGCTGCAGTGTCTTGCAGACTAGAGGTTCTATTGTTTAAAATTATTATTTTTAAAAATATACACAGAACCATAACACGCGTCTGCACACAGTTTCACTTGCCGGAGGATTAGATATGCGCCTCTTCACACAATACCACACGGGGGATGATTAGATACGTGCATCTGAACAAAGTACCACACGCCGGAGGATTAGATACGTGCATCTGCACACAGTACCACCCACCGGAGGATTAGATACATGTCACTGCACACAATACCAAATGGGGGAGGATTAGATATGTGTCTCTACACAGAGTACCACATGCCGGAGGATTAGATACGCATGTCTTCAGACAGTTCCACACTCCAGAAGATTCGATACATGCATTTACACACAATACTACATGGGAGAGGATTAGATACGCGCATCTGCACACAGTTGCCCACGCCAGAGGATTAGATACATGCGTTTACACACTGTACTACATGGGAGAGGATTAGATACATGCCTCTGCACACAGTACCACAAGCCGTAGGATTAGATATGTGCCTCAGCACACAGTGCCAAACGCTGGAGGATTAGATAGACAGCTTTGCAGAGAGTACCACACATTAGAGTTTTACTTCAGGTTTCCATAGCAACCCAGCCATTTTTCTCCACTGCTTTATGTCAGCTTTAAAAAAACAAGGGGCTGTGGATGACACTGTTACACAATATCACATACACACAGCTTTACTCCAGGTATCCATAACAACTGATCACAGGTTTTTCACTGATATCCAAACTGAGATACACATGATCACATGGACGCTTATGGATATACACACAAACAACATACAAAATACACCAGTACAAAATTGAACAATTCTTATGGAGCCACTACACTAACAAAAAATGTAATATACCCGTGCGAAGCCGGGTCCTCCCTCTAGTAATATATAAATATAACTCAGGATCTCATGATGCATGTCATAAAAAGAAAATGTGAAATCAATGATGGATTTGCAGTTTTTTTTTTCCATTTTCATTTTTCAAAAAAAAAAAAAGTTAATAAAAGTTAAGTGAATCCATTTTATGTTCCCTAAAATCTTGACAATAAAATTCATTCCACAAACACAAGCCCTCATAAAAAAATAGTTACGGAATGTGTAGTGAAGAAATCAGGTTCTGAAGGACTAAAATAGCCGAATCCTCAAGGGTTTAACACACCAAAAACAATATAATTCCCTAATATCTGGCTCTCATTATATTGTCTATGTGAGATCGGTGCGATGGAGACTCTGGAGAGTTCTGATAAAGGTTTATATACATGCTGCGCTGCCGTACACAGGACTGAAGGAATGAGCAGACGCTGAGACTTTGTGTTGTGTTTTATAGTTTTTTAAGCTTGTAGGATTTTTTGTTTCCAGTTATTTATCAGTTTAAGTTTCTAGTTTGTTGTCATGTTTTATTATACGGATTGGGAAGGTGAGTCCAATTATTTATGTAGATTGTATTTCATAAATTTTAATAAAGTTTTTCAAGAATTCTTGTGAATGCGTTCAGTCTAACATGAATTCAATGAGTTTCCACCTGTAGCCCAGATCCATAGTGGCATTTTTTATGCTGTTTTTATAGCAAAAGTCAGGACTGGATCTGAAACAGAGGCAAAGTATTGGAATTCATGTGATTAGCAGATCTTATGGGGAGTGTATGGAGCTGAAATGACCATAAAAGAATCAGAACAATTGGAAGTGGGTGCTCCTACGAGCCTGGCATCACCATGTGGCTACTAATATATAAAACAATGGCCCTATAAGTTGCGCCAGCCATAAAGTAACTCCCATGTGTTAAGCTGCCCCAGGCAGGTCATGTCTCAGTATGATGTTGCCAGTTCCATGCCCATCTCTCCTCGCTATATCCTCTGTTCCACCAGGTTCCTCTTACTGTTTTCTGTGTATTTCTTTCAGTCTTCCTCTTGATTCCTTCCCATATAACTGCCTATGATCTCTCCAATGCATTCAGATCCCATTCTCCTTACTGTGCTTCCCTTTTGCTTCCAGTCCCAGTGTCTTCACCTTTCCTCTTCCTGGTAGTGGAGGGCTCATGTTCCTCTTGGTCAGCTGCCTTCTTCTCTGACTGCCCACTAATTGAGAAGTTGACAAGGAGCTGGACCAGCTGGAATTGCTCCCCGCTGCTCACCAGCTGACTACTGGGCGCACTGGTAGAATGGAATAGTGCTGGGTAAGGAGGTCAAGCCTGATATGGCACAAGTAGAATCGGTCTGGTAGGTCTCATTGCTTGTCCAAGCCTGCAGGTTACGTTGAGCTACACTCAATACTTATGGACATGTGATCTGGCTCTTAGTGTTGACTGCTAGTGATGGTTTTTATCCAGATAGTTCCATGATTTAGTAATATTGTGACATGCCTTGTGTTACTAGGTGGAGAGACTCATGGAAGAGGCCCATGGGTCACACCGGCTTCCAAGCTACTGGTTGAAAAAGACAAGTACGTATTGTGTAGAGAGTTGACCATTGAAGATTGTCCGCAACCATGTAAAATGCCAAACTATTATTTTGTCAAATATCCTGGAGGTTTTATCTCTAGTGGCCACTAAAAGTACACAAAGAATGTTCCAAAATAAAAACTGTCTATACCTAATAGATAACTAAAACACAACATATTTTTCCCTTTAAAAACCTACACAATGCCCCCTTGTATCATGCACTTGGGTCTAGTTAGCCAACCAAGTCAACCCCCATTCAACCCTTTATACTAAAGTTCTAGATACTTCCTCTCTTAGTAAATTGTCCCAATGAGAACGAACACTGCTGAGTATGGTAGCTCATCTGTACCAAAAACTGGCAGCAAATGTCCTGGACAATTGTCCAACACATTGATTGTCACGGTGAAGTCATTAGTGTGGGTAAGAATTAGGAACTGAAACGAGTCAGCCAGGACGCTCTTGTTATAATTTTTGTATGTTTTTAAATGGTATCACAATAAACATTGGATTTTAGTTAAGATCCTGGCTGCTGGATTTCGTCTTCAAGAAAATTATCGTAGGTAAGATGCCAGTCTATAAGGAATGGAAGTGATGGTGGTGAGGAGCAGGAATGGTGGATCAAGAAAAAATACATAGAGTGAGTAAATATAAAAAATGTTTTCACTTGGAAACTGTTCAACTCCTCCTCTATGTGCCGCAATGTACCGAGTCTCAGTTACTAACGTAATGATAATTTGCTTTGTGATTAGATGGCCATTATGGGTCTGACCGGTGACTCTCTGATCATTATCTGTTATTGGGATGGCCCATATATGGATGTATTTATGCTTTATGACTGTGTTCAATCATCTAGGATTGGATTATCTTTCCGCAGTTCTCCACTATGACTGGTAAAGGGTGGCCCAAACAAATGTTGGGGTGATCTTTTCTCTGAATCTCCAAGGTCAATGATGTGATGCATATGGAAAGTTCACCGCTTCTATGAATGACTCGTATGGCAAAATCTTAAAGATCTGGAATTATTTGATGGAGTTTCAGACTGCAGCAGAGTACTCTAAGACTTATCTCTCTCAGGTATGATGTTTAACCCCACCATAAATTGGCTATTCTTGCACGGGATAGCTTTCTCCACTGGATACACCCTTCCCTTTTTTCCTTATCTCGTTCCAACCCCCTTGTAACTTATCATTAGAGATGAGTGAGTAATATTCGATCAAGTAGGTATTCGATGGTATTTGAAATACTCGTACTCTATCGAATACTACTCGATATTCGAATGGAAAAATTTGATGCAGAACCAGCGTTGACTGGCCGAATGCTATACAGTCGGCCAATCAACGCTGGTTCTTCTCCTACCTTTAGAAGTCTTCTCCGTGCAGCCTCCCCGCGGCATCTTCCGACTCTGAATTCACTCTGCCAGGCATCGGACCTGGGCAGAGCCGACTGCGTATGCCCGCGCTACAAGAAAATGGCCGCTTTGACTGTAAGCGGCCATTTTCTTGTAGTGTGGACATGCGCAGTCGGCTCTGCCCAGGCCCAATGCCTGGCAGAGTGAATTCTGAGCCGGAAGATGCCACAGGGACACTGCGCGGAGAAGACTTCTCGGAGGATCCAGCCCGACCCTCACTCGTGGACTTGGTAAGTTCAATTTGATCGAATGTTGCCTACCCCTGAAACGAGCATTTTCCCCCCATAGACTATAATAGGGTTCGATATCCGATTCGAGTAGTCGAATATTGAGGGGCTACTGGAAACGAATATTGAATATCGAACATTTTACTGTTCGCTCATCTCTATTTATTACCATATTATTGTCCCTTTAGTAGAAAACAGGCTCTAAAGTTATCCCTAGCAAGGCTATAACTAAGCAATGCTAGGGAGAGAGTGTCCTGTACACATTGGGGCAGATTTACTATTAATGTCTAAGTTTTGGACTAGACAGTCCTAAACTGCACCAGGTTTATCAACAGTAAAGGTCACTTGAAACATCTCTAGTTCTATGTTACATACTGTAGAACAACCTCTGTAGGGTGCTTGTATGTTCTCCCCATGTTTGCGTCCTTCCCATCCCAATCTCCCAAAGAACTGCTTTATTTTATTTTGCTTTAGTATTTTATTTTTAAGTTTTCGTGGATTAGCCTGGCTTATGGTGCGGAGAATGAACCCTGTCTATTACTCTCACACTGTTTTTTGTAGATTCCGTAGACAAATATGGGCAACAGGACATTGGCCACTGAACTTATTCTCTTGGGATTTTCCAATAACTTGAAGACAAATATGTGTTTATTTCCTATATTTTTCTTCATCTATTTGTTCTCGGTATTTGGAAATTGTCTTATCATATGTGTCATTATAGTGAACCCCTCCTTACACACTCCAATGTACTTCTTCCTCTGCAATTTATCCTTTGTAGACTTGTGTTACTCCTCATCGGCGATACCTAAGCTCCTTGTAGACCTCTTATCTACTGATCGGACAATATCAGTTCTTGGTTGTCTCATACAGTTGAAAATATTGTTATTCATAGGAGCCACTGAATGCCAACTTCTTGCCGTCATGGCCTTTGATCGATACGTAGCCATCTGCCGCCCCTTCCGATACCCAGTTTTTATGAGGTGGAGCGTTTGTTGCTATCTAGCTGGCTTCGTTTGGATATTCAGCTTCATAGATATAATCATTCCATCCTTTGTAATGCCCATAACTGTGTGTTACCCCAACAAGATTAACCATTTCATGTGTGAGGTCCTATCGGTGCTGAGGTTGTCATGTCACGACACCTCTCTTCAAGAGACCTCCATTTTTAGTGTTGGTTTTATTGCTCTTCTTCTCCCCTTTTCATTGATTATTGTGTCATATGTTTGTATTATCTCTACTGTATTGAAGATCCGTTCATCTGGAAAGTCTAGAGCGTTTTCCACTTGTACGTCTCACATTACTGTGGTGGTCACGTACTTTGGGACAGCCATGGTCACATATTTAAGGCCATCATCCAAGGAATCTTTCACCCAAGATAAATACATATCTATTTTTTATGTCATGATATCTCCAATGTTGAACCCTGTCATTTACAGTCTGAACAACAGAGAAGTCAAGAAAGTGCTTGCAAAATTGCTATAAAAATTAAAGTTGTTACAACCAAATGTTGTGGTTGGATAACGAAAAAATAAATTGTTACAAAGTTTTTCACATGTATTTTATTATTGCTAAAGATATACATATGTCTACCATAAGGTACCTCCGTTGGGCTATTTATGAATCCCCTTAAAGGGGGATTCCTAGCTATGCTGCTAGCTAATGTAAATTTTGAAGATTCCTAAATACATTGCTTTAGAAATGCTGCTTTGTTTGCCTGCTACGTGAAATTATTCCTCCCCTTGTTTATACAGCAAAGCACCCGGCCTGTATGTGAAACCAGGTTGGATGACATAACTCACCCACTGCTCCCTGGAGGGGAGGGGGTCTGAATTCTAAGGACCATAATCTGTTTCAGAGCCGTTAGATCCAAGACAATTAGGTCAACTAATTCCAGTTTGCTGATAAAGGCTCAGACATGTCTCTGAAGTCTCTATTTAAACTGAAAGATATGTCATGACATTAAGTTTATTGCCAGAATGTTGTCTGTAAGTCTTCTCTACAAACCCGTGTAATGAAATATAGATTAACTGTACATATTTTGTCTGCATTTATATGAGATTCCTAGTAAATCTAATAAATATTGTCTCATGGTAAAGGCAATGTATGTATCTAGTGCGTTACTTCATAGTGTCCATCAAACAGTCAAAACCGCCCAACGGCTTCTTGAAAAATACAGGAAGTGAGAAGAAGAGAGTGCAGGCAAAGTTGCTGAGAGAGTGGTGTGAGAAAATCCCTTTAAGATAATTATTTGAGGGGAGAATAATGTTATATGATGGCATCTAAAGAAGATAAGATGCATATAAGGAGTAGCGTTTCTCCTTAGACTTTGATAGTTGCCATGTTATGGCTTTGTACAACTGGGTACTTGTTTGGAGCTTTAATATATCCACATGTATAAGGTTATACAATATCACATGACTTAACTCAACTTTTTTTCACAATTTATCAACTATGACTTTTCTAGTGAACAAACGGCATCATGAAGACCAAGGAACTCACCAGACAGGTTAAAGATAAAGTTGTGGAGAAGTCTAAAGTAGGGTTAGGTCATAAAAACATATCCCAAACTTTTAGCATCCTAAGAAGCTCTGTTCAATTCATCATCCAAAAATAGGAAAAGTATTTTACAACTGCAAACCTACCAAGACATGGCCATCCATCTAAACTAACAGATTGAGCTAGGAGAGCGCTGGTCAGAGAATCAGCCAAGAGGCCCATAGTCACTCTGGAGGAGCTGTAGAAATCCACAGCTTGGGTGGGAGAATCTGTCCACAGGGCAACTATAAGTCGTGTACGCCACAAACCTGGCCTTTATGGAAGAGCGGCAAAGAGAAAACCATTGTTGTAAGAAAGACAAAAGACATGTTTGCAGTTTGCCATAAGCCATATACTGTAATGGATACAGAAAACACGGAGAAGAAGGTGCTCTGGCCAGAGGAGTCCAAAGTTGAACTTTGCAAACCGCTATATGTTGCGGAAAAGTAACCCTGCCCATCACCCTGAAAACACCATCCCCACTGTGACATATAGGGGGCAGCATCATGCTGGGGGAGGCTTTTCCTCAGTAGGGACAGGGAAGCCGGTCAGATGATGGGGAGATGGATGGAGATAAATGCAGAGCAATCCTGGAAGAAAACCCATTGGAGGCTGCAAAAGACTTGAGACTGGGAAGGAGATTCACCTTCCAGCAAGACAATGAGCCTAAACCTACAGCCAGAGCTACAGTGAATGGTTTAGATCAAAAAATATTCATGTGTTAGAACAGCCCAAACACAGTCCAGACCAAAATCCCATTGAGCATCTGTGGGAAGACATGAAAATTGCTGTTCATAGACATCTCCATCCAATTTGGCTGCAAAGAAGAGTGGTAAAAAATCTTATCTCTAGATGTGCAAAGCTAGTAGAGACCGAGCCCAGGAGATTTGTAGCTGGAATTGCAGAGAAAAGTGAGTCTACAAAGTATTGCTATATGAGGGCTGAAGACTTTTGCACGTTACACATTTCAGATTTTTATTTGATTGAAATTTTGATAACTTTGTATCATTTTCCTTCCTTCACAATTATCTGCTACTTTGTGTTGGTTATTAAAGATGAGCGAACAGTGAAATAGTCGAGATTCGATATTCGTTTCAAATAGCCCCTCAAAATTCTACTATTCGAACGAATATCGAACCCCATTATAGTCTATGGGGGAAAATGCTTTGTTTCAGGGGAAGCTACACTTTGACTGAGGAGAGTCACCAAGTCCACTATGACACCCAAGCAAATGATGCCAACACCCTGGAATGCAACTGGGACAGCAGAGATGAATCTCTGGTGTAGCAGAGTTCAGCGCACACTCAGCTCTGCTACATCTCGGGTGTAGTAGAACTCAGTGCACACTCAGCTCTGTTACATCTCGGGTGTAGCAGAGCTCAGTGCATGGCCAGCTCTGCTAGACCTGTGCGCTCAACACTGCTACATCTGAGATCGTACCAGAATGGAGACTGCTGTGGACCGATCTTAGACTCCGCCTCCTCCGGCAGAACCAGCATTGATTGGCCGAATGCTGTAGTCTGTATGGCATTCAGCCAATCAACGCTGGTCAATGTATTCCTATGGGAAAAAGTCAGCTCCCGCATATCGCAAGATGACAGGGATCCCGACCAGATAGAGCCCCAAAGAGCTGTTTGAGTAACATTCCCACCTAAATAAAGTTAATTCCTAGCTAACCCTGTCTGTACATCTATCCCTGTCTCACAGTCACATAGTTCACAATCTCATATGACCCAAATCTGAAATTGACCATTCGTATAAAGTGGAGGTCACCTGATTTGGGCCGCCAATTACTTTTGTTGACACAGCAATATTAGTGGGCCTGGAATTGCTCCCCCTGGCTCACCCCCCACTAGTTTATACCTCTGGTCTGGGGGTCTGTGGAATGTTTTGTGGGTCTTGGTCCAAACTTTCAGAAATTTCTGGTAGAATCAATCTCTAACTGAATTGGTTCTCTCATCCCTAATAGGGACCTATAGAAGTATATGGATCTGCTACTACTCTCTATTATATCTGTAGCATTGAGGTTATACTGAGCCTTGCTCGTGTGCAGCATTGGAAGACAACAAATTTTTGAATTTGTATTTGCAAATTATGTATTATATATAAAAAATAATGCAATCCACATCATTAAAATATCTCAATTGGACTCATTAGATATGTTTGGAATCATTAGATATGTTTACACATTTCACCAACATAATTAATCTCCGCGGACTCATCATTTCCAATGCTATTTTTTGAAATGTTATATAAACTGTCGGGTTCCAGCCTACAGACGTCTATCTCTACAGCAGCGCTTCTTGTGCTCTCTGAATTTTATATACTTTTATGTTCTCTATTATTATAATTTATCCTAATGTTATACATTTATGGTTTCATGTAGAAGGTGGAAAACTCACAAACAAAACATTAACAGGTAAATCACGGCTTCGGGGCTTCCATGAATTTCTTACTACTTTGTGTAGAATTTTTGTACTATAGATACATATCCCACATGCTCGGCACATTCTGCCATAACATTCTGTCTAACAATATTCTGAGGACCAGTAGAATTATATGGATACCCAAAATCCCAAATGGTGATACCCAATAATAATAAAACTTTGATATAGTGTCATCATATTCTGAAAGCCATCATGCTTTTTTATATATCCATCCACAGAGCTATGTGAGGGATTGTTTCTTGTAGGACATAGTTATATAGAAGATGAGGTTGGATGAAGACATTAGTCCATCAAGTCCAACCTATAACCCTACAATCCCTACAGTGATGATCCAGGGGAAGGCAAAAATAACCCATGAGGCTCATGCCAATTGCCCCATTTCAGGGGGAAAATTCCTACCCGACTCCAATCTGGCGGTCAGTATAAAACCCTGGACAAGTTGACATTTTCATTGGTGCCATATTGAAGTACAGACAGTACAACTTTTTCATTGTACTGTTTGTAACTCACTATGGCAGCCTCAGTAAAGGAACCGGGGATGTCACAAGTAGTGATGTCTCTGGGTTCCCTTCTTGAGGCCGCTGATCTGCCTGAACTGTCACGTGGGGCTTGTCTCCAAGTTAGGGAGAAGATGGAGAAGGAGCTTCTTGCTAGGATCTGGTAGAGGAGATGGCCTGGGGCATGCAACTTTAGTGTAGAAACCACAGGTTAGCAAATATGGAGAGGAGATTTCGTCTGGAGCCCTCGTGTAAGGAAGATGGAAATTTGTTGCTTATTGTATATTTTCTACTGTCCTTTGGAATAATTTCACGTAGGATTCCCGTCACATTCATTTATTTTTACTTTTTTTAGAAAATTGAAACCAAGCATGAACAATAAGACACTGGCCACTGAAATTATTCTCCTGGGGTTCTCCAATGATGTGAAGATTAATATTTGTTTATTTCTTATATTTTTCTTAATCTACCTAATCTCTGTAATTGGAAATTGGCTTATCATATGTGTCATTATAGTGAACCCGCCCTTACACACTCCAATGTACTTCTTCCTCGTGAATTTATCCTTCATAGACTTGTGTTACTCTTCATCGGCGATCCCTAAGCTGCTCATAGACCTCTTATCCACTCGTAGGGCAATATCAGTCATTGGTTGTCTCGTACAGTTTAAAGTATTATTATTGGTGGCAGGTTCGGAATGTCAACTTCTTGCCGTCATGGCCTATGACCGATACGTTGCCATCTGCTGTCCCCTGCGCTACTCAGTTCTTATGCGGTGGAGAGTGTGTTACTATTTAGCCGCCTTTGTCTGGCTATTTAGCTTCATAAGTATAATTATCCCATCGTTTGCCATGCCCATAACCATGTGTTATCCAAACAAGATTAACCATTTCATGTGTGAGGTCCTATCGGTGCTGAGGTTGTCATGTGACGATACTTCTCTTCAAGAGCTTGTAATATTTAGCGTTGGCTTCTTTGCTATTGTCCTACCATTTTTGCTCATTGTAATGTCGTACATTTGTATTATATCTACTGTATTGAAAATTCATGTAGCTGGAAGGTCTAAGGCTTTTTCCACTTGTACCTCCCATATTACAGTCGTGACAACGTACTTTGGAACAGCCATGGTCACGTATTTAACCCCACCATCTGTGGAATCGCTAAACCAAGACAAATATGTTGCTATTTTTTATGTGATCATATCACCAATGCTAAATCCTCTCATTTACAGCCTGAATAACAGAGAGGTCAAGAAAGCCCTTACAAGATGGATCTAAAAGTGTATTCCCATCTTAACATGTATGGCTATTTACCATAATAGCTTGATAGATGTGGTCGCACCTCTGGAATGCGCATCTATCTTAAGAATGGGACCACAAGGGAATGAAACAGGGTCACATTCACAAATCTCTTCATGCACTTGTGTAGGACTTACAAAAATGACCAAGTGTTATGGTTCTGTTTATATATATAAAAAATAATACACTTTAACTACAGAACCGCTAGTCTGTAGACACTGCAGCGAGGTCCACAGGCCCAGATGGGCAGCTGTAAGTCTGAACAGCGTGCCACCAGTTAAACTGCACTGGCAGTCATGTGGCACGGTACACAATGTGAACAAGCTGCAACAACACCCTTCCAGTTAACCTCACTGGACAGGTGCACAGTACAGCTGAACAGCCAGGCTGCCAAAGGTTAACCTTCACCCTAGGTCAGCAACAAAATATGCTCTTGCCCACAACCAGTGCTACGAGAGAACTCATTTTCATACTGACAAAAAAACAGGATTAAGGGAGAATGGCGGCGCAGCAAAGACAACGAAAGGTAGGAGAAGAATAGCCTTTCTTAAAGCTATTCCGAAGTATTAGTCATAAAAAAAAAATGCTTTTGAATGATAGGATCCATTTAAGCCAATCAACAAACCCCCCTGGCAGGCCATATCTAGGAAGGCCAGAAAAAAGGTACATATGGTTAACCCGATCAAATGCTTTTGCCTGATCCAAGGACAGCAGGTACCCCTTCCAGTAACCTTCCCTACTCTGTTGGCCTGGAACGGAGCAGTCCTGAACCATGAAAAGAGCTGAGGTGCAACTTTTGCTGGAATCTTAATACATTACTGGTTCTTACTAGAGATGAGGGAGTAGTATTCGATCGAGTAGTTATTCGATCAAATACTACGGTGTTCAATATATTCATACTCGATCGAATACTACTAGCTATTTGCAGTAAATATTCAATTCAGAACCAGCATTGATTGGCTGAATGCTATACAGGGTATAGCATTCGGCCAATCAACGCTGGTTCTGCAGCAGGCTCGTCCTTGCTATTCAGGAGAGCTGGCAGCTTGCTTTTACGAGGGAGCTGACTTCTTCTCATAGGAATGCATAGACCAGCGTTGATTGGCCAGTGTACAGCATTCAGCCAATCAACGCTGGTTCTACCGGAGGTTCATCTGTGAAGAGGCGGAGTCTAAGATCGGACCACAGCAGTATCCATTGTGGTCTGATCTTAGACTCTGCCTCCTCACAGACAAGCCTCCGGCAGAACCAGCGTTGATTGGCTGAATGCTGTACACTGGCCAATCAACGCTGGTCAATGCATTCCTATGAGAAGAAGTCAGCTCCCTCGTAAAAGCAAGCTGCCAGCTCTCCTGAATAGCAAGGACGAGCCTGCTGCAGAACCAGCGTTGATTGGCCGAATGCTATACCCTGTATAGCATTCAGCCAATCAATGCTGGTTCTGAATTGAATATTTACTCCGAATGCTGTACACTGGCCAATCAACGCTGGTCAATCAATTCCTATTAGAAGAAGTCAGCTCCCTCGTAACAGCAAGCTGCCAGCTCTCCTGACTAGCAAGGACAAGCATGCGGCAGAACCAGCGTTGATTTGCTGCAGGCTCGTCTTTGCTAGTCGGAAGAGCTGGCAGCTTGCGGTTACGAGGGAGCTTACTTTTTATCAGCACAACTGCAAACGCTGTGCAGTTAAAGCGCACGGACCCCATAGACTATAATGGGGTCAGTGCGCTTTAACTGCACAGCGCTCCTCCTAAACAATCTCCTCCTGCTACTCGTGGACTTGGTGACTCTCCTTTAGTCGAATAGTGGTTTCCCCTGAAACGAGCATTTATTCCCATAGACTATAATGGGATTCGATATTCAATCGAAACGAATCTCGAATCTCGAATATTTCACTAGTCCTTACACTTTCACAAGATAATCATTGCAGACTTCGTCAGAGTGCCCGAGGAAAGACATTCATTGAATAACTCAGTCAAGAGGGGAACCAAGATGTCCTTAAATGTCTTGTAGTATGCTCTGGAACCTAATAAAGGAAGAATAGTGAGCGCAGCTCTGGAGTATAATACAGGATAAGTAATGTAATGTATGTACACAGTGACTGCACCAGCAGAATAGTGAGCGCAGCTCTGGAGTATAATACAGGATAAGTAATGTAATGTTTGTACACAGTGACTGTACCAGCAGAATAGTGAGCGCAGCTCTGGAGTATAATACAGGATAAGTAATGTAATGTATGTACACAGTGACTGCATCAGCAGAATAGTGAGCGCAGCTCTGGAGTATAATACAGGATAAGTAATGTAATGTATGTACACAGTGACTGCACCAGCAGAATAGCGAGTGCAGCTCTGGAGTATAATACAGGATAAGTAATGTAATGTATGTACACAGTGACTGTACCAGCAGAATAGTGAGCACAGCTCTGGAGTATAATACAGGATAAGTAATGTAATGTATGTACACAGTGACTGTACCAGCAGAATAGTGAGCGTAGCTCTGGGGTATAATACAGGATAAGTAATGTAATGTATGTACACAGTGACTGTACCAGCAGAATAGTGAGCGTAGCTCCGGAGTATAATACAAGATAAGTAATGTAATGTATGTACACAGTGACTGTACCAGCAGAATAGTGAGCGCAGCTCTGGAGTATAATACAGGATAAGTAATGTAATGTATGTACACAGTGACTGTACCAGCAGAATAGTGAGCGCAGCTCTGGAGTATAATACAGGATAAGTAATGTAATGTATGTACACAGTGACTGCACCAGCAGAATAGTGAGCGCAGCTCTGGGGTATAATACAGGATAAGTAATGTAATGTATGTACACAGTGACTGTACCAGCAGAATAGTGAGCGCAGCTCTGGAGTATAATACAGGATAAGTAATGTATGTACACAGTGACTGCACCAGCAGAATAGTGAGCGCAGCTCTGGAATATAATACAGGATAAGTAATGTAATGTATGTACACATTGACTGCACCAGCAGAATAGTGAGCGCAGCTCTGGAGTATAATACAGGATAAGTAATGTAATGTAAGTACACAGTGACTGCACCAGCAGAATAGTGAGCGTAGCTCTGGAGTATAATACAGGATAAGTAATGTAATGTATGTACACAGAGACTGCACCAGCAGAATAGTAAACACAGCATGGGGTATAATACAGGATAAGTAATGTAATGTATGTACACAGTGACTGCACCAGCAGAATAGTGAGCGCAGCTCTGGAGTATAATACAGGATAAGTAATGTAATGTATGTACACAGTGACTGTACCAGCAGAATAGTGAGCGCAGCTCTGGAGTATAATACAGGATAAGTAATGTAATGTATGTACACAGTGACTGTACCAGCAGAATAGTGAGTGCAGCTCTGGAGTATAATACAGGATAAGTAATGTAATGTATGTACACAGTGACTGCACCAGCAGAATAGTGAGCGCAGCTCTAAAGCATGATATAGGAAAAATGTATATACACAATGATCTATATGTATATAAGATTTATTATATGCCTTTTAAGATGAGTAAAAGTTAAGTAATTTAACCGTTCCTAAAGTTTAATAACTAAAAATGGCCATTAAAGTTTTTAATATTACTTTGCACAAACACACGGGTGTTACATTTGTTGTGATGGAAATTATTGGCCCCATAGGATCTAATACAACTGACAAAAAGTACCAAACTCTTGACAAGGTGCCCAGACACACAGGACAGATATTATATAACTTTATCATGCCAAATCACTTTGTGATTAAATTTCACAAAAAGTTGCTCATCTTGTGACCCATTTCTGGACTTGCCCAGCCAAGGAGAAAGGTAAGGAAGGACAAACATATCTGTAGTTTGTTCTTTAGTAGAGATGAGCGAGTAGTATTCGATCGAATACTACGGTATTTGAAATACTCGTACTCGATCAAGTATCACTCGCTATTCGAATGGAAAAATTTGATGCAGAACCAGCGTTGATTGGCCGAATGCTATACAGTCAGCCAATCAACGCTGGTTCTTCTCCTACCTTTAGAAGTCTTCTCCGTGCAGCTTCCCCGTGGCGTCTTCCAGCTCTGAATTCACTCTGCCTAGGCATCAGGCCTGGGCAGAGCTGACTGCGCATGCCCGCGCTATAAGAAAATGGCTGCTTTGACTGTAAGCGGCCATTTTCTTGTCGTGTGGGCATGCACAGTCGGCTCTGCCCAGGCCCGATGCCTGGCAGAGTGAATTCAGAGCCGGTGGACGCTGCAAGGAGAAGACTTCTCGGAGGATCCAGCCCGACCCTCACTCATGGACTTGGTAAGTTCAATTTGATCGAACGTTGCCTACCCCTGAAACGAGCATTCTTCCCCCATAGACTATAATAGGGTTCGATATTCGATTTGAGTAGTCGAATATCGAACATTTTACAGAATCTTTAGTCAAAATCGTTCAGGGAAGATTTGGGGACTTTATTGTTTTCATGAAATAAAAAATATAATTACAATTCCCTGTTAGACTAATTTACCTCATTTATCTCATACATTGTAAGATATTAATTAACCTCAAGAGCTGATACATTATGTTTCAATGCTTTATAAGCTGAGGTCAGAACCGTGCGGTACGTGAGTATGGTAACATGCTCCGTGCCATGAGTTGTTCATTAGTATTTAGGATTTTGTATAATTTGTTGTAGTTTTTTATTATATTTTTATACTTCTTGGATGCAACATGACTGGAGATTTCCTGGTGCTATTAATATTTGCAAGACTAATACTGAAGAATGTCATTGATGCCCTTTTCTTGGCCGTCTTGCTCGGGGTTGGATTCTTTAAAGGGTCTACAGTCAATTTGACCTTGATTTTGAGGCCCATTCAAACTATGGACGTGGATGTCCAACACACCTGAAGTGGTGGTTTTTAATGTTTTTTGTGAAGATGCGACACTTGTGTGCAACAGGAATAGCTCGATGGAGCCATCCCAGGCCAGTACAATTGCACTTGATAAAGGACCTATGGGTCTGAAACACGTTGTGCCATTCCCTTTCGAGTGTTGTTCAATAAAGAAGGTTCCTAATAATTGGGTGAGCGCTGTCCTTGAGCTATCGGTTGGTCTTTCTCCTGTTGCTACATGATACGTCCCTGTGATGTCCATCAGATTCTGCCCTCCATCTGGTTTACCTTCTCAGGATCAGATATTGATTGTGCTTTGGGTTGTTGTTGTGAGCAGACAATTGTCTGTCTATAATATTTCACTCTCAGCCTGATTGACTACACGAGGATCAGCTCGGTGTCCCCCTCTTTTGTCTTTCTAATGGACATGACTTTCTTCTGTACTCGTAGCCCGAGCTCGAAGAGTAACATCTATAATTCTTAAAGACTTCATTGTACTTCCATGTACGTTGGAATCCTTCGTTGCCTTTCCTTTTGGCCGGACCTATCCAAATATGTATGTTACAAATATTTTAAGATCATATTGCATTGTGGTATATACCAGTGGTCACGTCGTGAATTGCAACTTTTCAAGGGCTCTGTTAGATCTCTGTGACATTGTAATGAATTGGTTTTTAGGAGAAATTGAATTCCTTAAAGGGGTTTTCCATCAACAGAACCAATAGATAAATGTTTTTGCAAATAGAACTAAAGAATTTTTCTCTAACCATCTTAGTGGTGACCTCTGTTGTCTCGATCAGTTAGATATGACCCTGAATGCAGGGACTTTCTATGGTCAGGCAGTTGTCACCTACCCGCCCTTGGCTTCGTTATTCTGGACAGGTTTTTAGACCAGGACACTATATGTATGAGAAGGTAACGTGGCCACGGTAAGGAAGACATGGCTGGGTTTTAAGCAGGTGCCCCTATCACAACAGGAACATCTACCGGTTCACTATTGTTGCAACCTTCAACTCAATTGAGGTCATGGATTTAAGAAATAAGACTATCGTCACCGAATTGGTTCTTCTCGGTTTCACCGATAATATGAAAATAAACTTTTTGTTGTTTTTCGTTTTCCTCTTTATCTATGTTGTGACGATTATTGGGAACATTCTAATCATTTGTGTAATCCTCATCAATCCTCACTTACACACCCCAATGTATTTCTTCCTCACTAACCTGTCTGTTATAGATTTGTGTAACATTTCATGTGCTGTGCCCAAGTTACTGATGGACCTGATGTCAACCCAGAGAACCATATCACTCATGGCCTGTAGTGTACAAGTATTACTTCTACTATGGATCGGGGCCAATGAGTGTTTGCTTCTCGCTGTTATGGCGGTTGACCGATATGTGGCCATCTGTCATCCCCTCCATTACCCCATTGTCATGCGGTGGAGCGTGTGCCACGGTCTTGCCATTTTCGTGTGCCTATTCAGTTTTGCTTTTGTCTTTATTCCATCACTTACCATGCCAGTTACGTTGTGTTACCCTAACAAGGTCAACCATTTTATGTGCGAGGCCCTATCCGTGACAAAGCTAGCATGTGGGGATATCCACAGTAATGAGATTGTCACTTTCTTCTTCAGCTTCCTTTCCCTTTTCTTTCCCTTTATAATTATTTTACTGTCCTATATCTGTATCATATCTTCTGTATTTAAGGTTCATGCTGGAGCAAGGTCTAAGGCTTTCTCCACGTGCTCCTCACACATCACAGTGGTGGCTTTCTACTTTGGTACTGGAATGGTCACATACTTAGGACCTTCTACAGATCCTTCTTCCAACCAGGATAAATATGTCTCAATCTTTTATGTCATTTTATCTCCAATGTTAAATCCTTTCATTTACAGTCTGAATAATCGAGACGTCAAAGGAACCATAGCAAAGATGTTCGGAAATTTCCTTTGAGTCTAGGATACAATAAAAGGAACAGTGAGTCAGATTGATAATGGGTCATTAGACGTTATTCAGTCCAGACATAGGGAAAGTTCATACAGAGTTTTTTGGTCAGTATTTTGAGGCCGTATTCGCCTCAAAGTCCTCACCAAATAGATGACTCCCATTGAGATCAATGGGAGATGGTCAGGTCTTTTTTCCGGGAGCCGGTTTGTTCCGGCTCCCGGAAAAAGAAGCGAGGTGCTCATTCTTCAGGCTGATTCACCTCGCAAGTCGGCCTGAAGACACTCCCTTCTCCCGACTAGGCCCATTCATTGGGCGTAATCCGGAGCGGAGTGTGCAAATGGATGCCGGTGCAGTGCACCGGCATTCACTCGTGGCTACCCGCCTTTTGGACTGAAACCTGAGACGTCCTCCACCTCAGGTTCCAGTCCAAAAAACTCCATGTCAACATACCCTTATCATTCCTCACGGTTAATGTTCTAGTTTTTGATGTTTTCAAAACCACTTGGGTGCTCCATTGTGAGGTTTGGTTAGAGCTACATTTGCACAAAATCAAGCAGAAGGCTTGGGACAGTCACAATAATTCTGGCCACATTGGTCTTCCTGCCATTGACAATAAATTTTTGACCCATAGTGGAATAATTACGTAAATATGATTTTACCCTTCTACGAACAATCTTTTTCTTAAAATCTTTGTCACATCACCCCAAAGCCCTGAAGTAAATAGGGTTAAACATATTCATTCTACTCAGAATCTTCTGGTGAACCTCTTGCCGGGGCTCATTGTAACTTTACAAATTTCATGAAATCACTTATTTACAGTAATCTTCTTCATTTGACTCAACCATCACAATGTATTACTAAAAATGTTCAGAGTTTATCTCAGATTATTGGCCAAATGGTCATCTGTAAAACATCTGACTCCTTCACAAGTGGAAGACAGATCACCAGTAAGTAGACAATAAGTAGACACTTCATCCACTCCAAACCTTTGCTTAGTGGTCATATATACATGTAACCTTGGTACTACCTCTTCATCTTTGCTGCTATCAAACGTTGCAACCATTACACCCGAAATATGTGCACAATGGCACTTGTAGGTTGGATTTTTGGGTTATCCTGGTTCTGGATTCCTGGATCCAGTTACAAAATTAGTACTTTGTATAAAATTAGGACTCAAAAACTTTTTTTATGTACGACCATTATATTTAGGCCCAGTTCTCATCTGAGCAGGGGTTTCTGTCTGGGGAGTCCGCTTGGGGACCCCCTGAATGGAAACCCATGCACATAAAAAAACGGTTACCTAAGGAAACTGGCAGACTCCATAGACCAGGGGTGCTCACACTTTTTCAGCATGTGAGCTACTTTATAAACTGACCAAGAGATAAGACCTACTACCCACTTCTTGTGGGCAGGGCCAGGGGCGGGGCCTGTGGGTGGAGTGGAGCGTGAAAGCAGGAGACAGCTCTCCGGTGTCTGCTTGTTCACAACACAGGCTGAGAATCAGCTCTGGACACTGGCAGGCCAGGGCCTTGCACTCGTTCGCAGTCAGGGCTGCAGCGGCCCTGACTGCAAGTGTCCGGAGATGACTCTCAGCCTGCGCTGTGAACAAGCAGCACCCCGACTCCCTTCATCCCTAAGAGTGGGGAGCGCATCATCCCCCAGAGCTGCTGCTGCCCGGCCTGCAAGTGTCCGGAGTGCTTGTTCACAGCACAAGCTGAGAGAGCCATCTCCAGACACTTGCAGGTGGGGCCTGCAGACACCAGGGATCCCTGGCTGCATCCTGCGATCAACCCATACATCCTTCACGATCGACCGGTAGATCGCGATCGACGTATTGGGCACCCCTGCCATAGACGACAATGAGCTTCCCCACGAAAAATGTGGAGAGAAAGGTTCTGCTTGCAGGACTTTTCTCTCCATATGTTTCAGGCGAAGAGGGAAACTGTAACATATAAACTATTTGGTGAAATCCTAACTCACATGTTGAACATTATTGGGAGGTATCAGCATATAAAAAACATGGAGATTTCTTAAAGTCTTCAAGGGAAAATAATGGAAACGGAAAACTTCCAGAATAACAGAAATATCAGTCAATGTCTCATTAGCTTACATCATCAGAGAAGCTCATACTTAGGTTTCTTCATCTGGATAGCTTGTAGTTCCAGCTTGGTTCATGCTTGATAGGACTCTTGAGGGATAGTCTTCTCCAGGAGACTGAGGAGAGATAGCAGCAGACCCTCCATAGATCCCCCATGGATGACCCCAGACGTGTGTCTGTCACTCATTTATGTCCATGAGAAAGGGTGTTGCCCATCATTCTAAAGCTTCTTGTATAAGGACAACTCTAAAACGATGTAACCTAACAACACCCATGTACCATAAGTTAGAAGAGTGAAGTCAGCAGACTAGAATTAACCCTAGTATGCCATGTCCTTGACCTATACTGATATGTCCTGCATGTACAATGATAACCACAGTTTTGGCTCCAGTCTCTAACTTATTCCATTTTATGTAGAAAACCCTGTTACTTAATAAACCATTGTTAAGCTTCATCAGGACCTCACACATGAAACTTTGCCCTGGATCAAATATATTCTATGAATTTATCATTATGTCAGTCTAAATAATTTGGTTTTCCCTCAAATCTGCCAGACTGAAGGTGCAGGTATGGAAAAAGACGGGAGAAAACGGAGAAAAAAAATACTTGTGTTACAAGCAGAGATTAAACAGAACAACGCTAACTGCAAGTTAACTGTAACATCAATGTGATAGTGAAGCATACGGTTACGGTTACCTGATGTTGAGTAAACCGTGTGTAGTAACTTGTGTTATCAAAAGACTTCTGACCAGTAATTTTTATAAGCTACACAATCCATTTAGCTCCTTTGGGACACAGCCTAAAAGTGATTTGGAGATTGTTTTTTCGTGACACATTGCACTTGATGAAAATTTGATGAAAATTTTGAAAGATATTGCAATTTTAAAAATGTGAAATGCTCTGCTTATCAGACAGATAAATCCATTTATAAATATAAATATATAACATATCCCTGATTTGTATTGGCAATGTATTTTAATTGCTCTTTAATTTATTTTGGACATTAGAAGGCTCACAGTGTAACAGTGATTTCCCAGATTTACAAGAATATTTTGGAAACACATTTTTTAGGGATCACTTTAGTTCTAAAGGCCTATATATTAGAAACCCTCAATAAGTTACCCCATTTTCAAAACTTCACCCCTTACATAATTCAAAACAGCAATTGAGAAGTGTGTTATGCCTTTAAGAATTTCATGGGAATTAATACAATATGGAGGTGAAATTTAGACATTTCATTTTTTTTCCATAATGCATTAATTGAGACGTAAAATTAACACAATCATAAAGGGTTAAAGGACAAAATGCATCTCACAGATTGTTTTACAATTTACGGGCTTATCCCCGATCAGACAGAGTTTACTTACCGTTCCTGTTTTTTCCACAGTTACTTGTTATACTCACTGTTTTACCTAACGTTTGTTTACATTAGATTGTTCCTAAAGGGTTAACTAAGTGCTTTATAAAACCTTCGGGTATTGATTTTGGGTCCAAGTAACCTATTACTTAATTTTCCCCCTCCCCCCCCCCCTCCTTTTTTCACTCCATTCCTATCTCTCTACGTCTATCCTCCCTCCCCCCCCCATACATACATATCCTTTTTCTTTCTCCTGACTGATTACTGTGTAATACAACAATGACATCGATCAGAGTGACTTTGCTTAATGTAAATGGGATGCTGACACCGCAGAAGCGCCATTCAGTTTGGCAGCTAGCGAGCAAGTTGAAGTCAAACATATTACTGCTGCAGGAAACCCATTGGAAACAAACTAAAGTTCCTTCACTACCTAAACGCTCCTTTCCTGTGTGGTTTCATAGCTCACATGCCACCTCTGCTTCGAAAGGAGTTGCTATAGCAGTCCACAATGAGATTCCTTTTCGATTAACTCAACAGTTAACAGATTCAGAGGGTAGATATATTTTTGGGCGAGGGCATATAGCTTCTCGCCAAGTCACTCTAGCGAATATATACGCTCCTAATCACTCTCAGGTGACATGACTGGTTGAGACTTTAGCTACTTTGGAGAAATTTGCAGTAGGAGATGTCATATTGGGGGGAGACCTTAATGTCACTCTTAATCCACTATTGGATTCGACCACGCATCGCTCGTTTTTTTCCCAAAGAGCTTTGAGAAGAATTCATGTAGCTCTTCAGAGGTTAAACCTCATTGATTTGTGGAGACAAGCCCACCCGACGGGTACAGACTATACTCATTTTGCCCCAAAAAATAACTCCTACCATCGCATAGATTATGTGTTCTCTTCCTCAGATTTGGCCTCTGGCGTTTCTAAAGCAGAAATTGGGTGTAGTTCTATAGCAGATCATGCCCCAGTGACAGTTTCCATAGTTTTCCCGGAATTAACGCCACGACAATGGGCATGGCGTCTTAATGAACACTTGTTAGAAAATAAGACTTTTACTGCTGACTTAAATGTTCAACTTAAAGAATTTTTTAAACTTAACACTAGCCCTGAAGTGTCTATGGGTATAACATGGGAATCCCACAAAGCTTTTGTCAGGGGTATTTTTATTTCTAGGGCCACAGCAGAAAAGAAGAGAATCAGGAAGGAGGCAGATAGCATCTTATCTCAAATCTCAGTGATAGAGAGAATCCACAAACAAAGGAGACTCAGAGATTTAATGGACTCACTTACTTCTCTCAGGGAACAACTAAATAGGCTTTTTCACCGACAAGCCACTAAAAGTCAGTTATTTTTCAAACACAAAATTTACGCTCACGGCAACAAGGGCAGCAAGTTCATGAGTCACCTTATCAAAAAGGCGAAAGAAAAGTCGTTTGTGACTAAGATTACTACCCCGACAGGGTCTCATGTACACACTTCAGAGGAGATAGCGGAGGAGTTTAGATTGTTTTATGAGAAACTGTACAATTTACGATCAGGGGAGAGTGCTGATATGTTAATGGTCCGCAAAAAAGAAATTGAGGAATTTTTGAATAGTCTATCTTTGCCTAGCTTAGATGATGCGACAGCGACATCCCTACTCGATCCGGTATCTCACGAAGAGATTAGATCAGCTCTAGCATCCTTTCCCAAGGGCAAAAGTCCGGGGCCAGATGGTCTACCGGTATCATATTATACATGTTTCAGAGACACCCTGGTCCCGCACTTTGCAACTTTGTGCAATAATCTGTTAACAGGGGGCTCCATGGCGAGACAGGCTCAGGAGGCGCAAATTACCCTCATACCAAAGGAGGGAAGAGACACGGCGATGTGTGGAAATTACCGACCCATTTCGCTTTTAAATGTCGATTTGAAATTATGGGCCAAAATTCTGGCATTACGCTTACGCCCTCTGGTACCGGATCTTGTGGATTCGGAACAAGCGGAATTTGTGAAAGGGCGTGAAGGTAGAAATAACTCTAGAAGATTACTTCATGCCATCCAATTAGCCCACAAAAAGAAGGTACCATTACTTTTCCTTGGAATCGACGCTGAAAAAGCGTTTGATCGCGTAGACTGGCAATTTATGTCTCTCACACTGCGTAAATATGGCATACCTCCTGAGTTTGTCTCGGCAATCATGACACTATATTCACAACCCCACGCCCGGATTAGGGTAAACAGACTACTTTCTCAATATTTCGAGATCGCGAATGGGACGAGACAGGGTTGCCCCCTTTCTCCGACCCTATTTGTATTGACGCTAGAAGCACTCTTATGTGCTGTGAGACAGTCGAAAGACATTGAGGGCTTATCTGTGGGTAGGGATACCTTGCAATCAGTGGCGTTCGCGGACGACGTCTTATTTCTGTTAACAAACCCCCTTGATGGTCTTCCGGCCTTAACGAACCTTTTGCGAAAGTTTAGTGATATGTCAAGCTACAAAATAAATTTTGCGAAATCTGAGATCCTTAATGTATCACTCCCACCAGACTTGCTGACCCGAGTTAAAGAAAACTCACCATATTCTTGGGCGAAAGACACGCTCAAATACCTTGGTGTCCGTTTGACAGCCAATATCGAAGCTCTCTATGAGGAAAATTATCTCCCCCTTTTGAAGGAGATTACGGAGTTACTCCGCTCCTATGATTTACCTTATATATCATGGATAGGACGTAGGAATGTCCTTTAGACGTATGTGTTACCTAAACTAGCATACACTTTTAGGATGCTACCTATTCCCCTTCCAGCTAAGTACCTCCGTATGCTACAGGCAGCTTTCTACTCTTATGTCTGGAAGTATAAGAGACCGAGACTGTCCAGATGATTGTTAATTCAAAAGAAAGTGGACGGAGGCATACAACTCCCTGATATAGATACTTTGTACAAGGCGACTCATTTAAATGCTTGGATTTCATTAGCTTCTCCCGCTAAAGATTGTATGTTACGCAAATTGGTAGTAGCCACTCACGGGAGGGAGGTGATACGACAGATTTGGCTGCCCACTCGCGAGATGTTTCGCAAGATTCCTTTTGACCCCTTTTACTGGGACCCTGTACGATCTGGCTTGACATGTCTACTAGACTTCGTTTAAGAACGACAAAAGCTTTACCAGCAGAACTCACCCCGTATTTGATATCCAGAGATGCCTCTGTTTATGAAGATTTCTGGTCTAGATTAGAAGGTCAACGACTAGGAGATCTCTTCTCTTTAATGTCCCCGATCACTCCACAAGAGCTACAGGATATGATCCCGAATTACCCGTTGTCTTTCTTACATTGTGCACACTTTAGTAAAGTGCTCCAAAATATCCCTGATAGGTCCAACTTGTTTAGAGAATCTCTCCCAATTGAAAAGGCTCTTTTTGCCAATAGACGCCTATTGCGCTCTCTTAAAGTTTGTAAGCAGTATGTAGAGGCAATGGCAGATTCTATGTGTCCAAAATACCTGCAATCATGGGAGGAAGACCTTAACATTAGCCTCTCAGAAGAGGAAAAAGAATTTGTTCTAAAGCATTCCCATGGTTTCACAGCATGTACAAGGTTGCAGGAGATGCACTACAAACTGCTCAGCAGGTGGTATAGGTTGCCATATTGGCTTTTTGAACATGGCCTAGCTACCTCAAATCTTTGTTGGAGGTGTGGGATTGAAGCTGGCACAATATCACATATCTGGTGGTCTTGCTCCAATATTGAAAGTTATTGGACACAAATATCAAACGTGATCTCAGAGGTTACGTCTAAGACATTACAACTGACACCAGCATTACTTTGCCTATCTGTACCGTCAACTACTTTCAACCCCTCTAAATCTCACCTAGAGACCCACATGATAGAAATCGCCAAGTCTCTCATTCCTTTGTACTGGTTACAGACCTCAGCGCCACCAATGTCACAATTTCTGTCGACCATGGATCTGGTAGCGAGATTCGAAGAATTGTCGAGTTGGGCTAACTTCTCGCATCATAAATTTCTGAAAGTATGGTCCCCGTGGCTGCAATATAGGAAAACCTCTTTGTCTGTTGAATCTTAGACCTGCTAAAGACATATTTAGTAGGTGTAGATTTGAGTCTTGAACTGCACTGTCGGATACTGTGGATGGAAATACTGATTATATTTGCTCATTTTGATCCCCCCCTCCCTCCCCCCTCCCCCCTAATATTTTCTGTCTTCTACCCGGAGATTATGTGCCTTAACTTTTAATTCCCTGTATTTTGTTTTAGGTTACAATAAGCGGATTGTATAAAAGAACAATTCATCAGGATACTCGATTTGATATGTGTATTTTTGTTGTTCTGTATAATTGCTGTATTCTTTTTCTTGGACTCAGAATGTAGTATTGTTTAACGCTTTTCGACTACAAGTTTAGACTGTGGATTTTTGTTCTCAATTACTTTGCTGATATTGTTTTCTAGTTGTACTTGTAAAAAATTTAATAAAATAAGACTTAAAAAAAAAAAAAAAAAGATTGTTTTACAATTTCTCCTGAACAAAAAAATGCCCCACATGTGAGTGTAAACTGATGTTTGGACAACATCGAAGTATCGGCGTCCACCATCAGGGCGCCGAGAACTGCGGTTTTAACCGCATCTTTCTATCTGTGGGGTATTAGTAATTTATTATCCTCTCCTGATGAGTCTAATGTGCCTTCATGTTAGATGAAACGCGTAGAGAGAAATTATTAAGTACGGAGAGCTAGATTTTTAGTACACTGACAGCGCTGCTAGAGCTGAATACATCCAGCCGTAGAATGATTCTAGCGTCAGTGTCTTAACTAGTGTCGATTAGGGACACGGAAGTGTCCGTGTGTCTTGTTATCACCCCTACACTGAGCATCAATTTTATTAGTATGCTATGAGCACAATGTGTCCTTTAATCTGATAGGGACTGTGTATTACTGTTAGGAGCAATCTTGCAAATATATCAGTGTATGAGCAATTGAAAAGAGTGGGGCAGTATTCCATAGAAAGCCTGAATATCTGATAAGGCAGTGTAAATCCCCTTTACGTATGTACTCATAACTGAGTTGCCAGTGAAAGCCTATTGTAGCAAAATTCTAAAGCTATCAATTGGTGCTCTAAATTGTTTTATGCTTGCAATTGGTGTTGCTCTATCTAAATTCCATATGACTTGACACAAAATAAGTCATGGTGGAATGAATCAATGTTAACTCCTTAATTCCCTAAGCTGAGGGACTAGTACAGCTGGGATATATTATCTAGTTCTATAGGAGTAAACAGTGTGTGTATGTGGCTATGTATATGTGATTTTAGAATTATCTATTAAAGTATATTAGTTTTATTTTTGCCACTTTTAGTTGTTTTTTAAACTGATGTTTGGGCACATGGCAGTGTGTCGATTCACAGAAGGAGCAGATTTTTCTGGGGTAGTTTTCAGGTGCCATGTCTCATTTACAGATCCCATAGGGTTCCAATACAATGGAAACCCAAAAAGTGACCCCATTTTGGTAACTAAACCCATCACAGAACATAGCAAGGGGTAAATTGAGCATTTTGACCCTGTAATCGTTTCACAGATTTTATTAACAATGTAAATTGAAAATAAAAAATTACTTTTTTCCAATAAACTGTCAATTTAGCCACAATTTTTTCTTTTTCACAGGAGGATAAAGGAGAAGAAGCTCCATAAATTTTGTTACACAATCTCTCCTGAACACAGAAATGCCCCATATGTGCTTGTAATTTGCTGTATGCGGACAAGGTGGGGCTCCGAATGGAAAGAGCGCTATTTGGCCTTTTGGAGGGCAAATTTTGCTGCAATAGTTTACAGGTGCCATGTTGCATTTGCAGAGTCCCTATAGTACCAGGACAATACAAACCTCTCGAAAGAGACCTTATTTTAGAAATTACACCTCTCAAGGAATTTCTAAAGGAGGATTATCATTATGAACCCAAGACTACATCCCAAAAAGTGAATGTACAAAATGAAATGCATTACAGTGAACACAATGCAGTAATATTTTGTACAGTAATATTGGAGATGTTTTCCCCTATTTCCCATCTCTTCCCTTTGGATCGCCATGATCAGGGGCTGCTGTGGGGCATAATAGAGGTTGCAGGGGCCACAGTGGTCCCTGAGACCTCTATTATTCCCAACAGTTGCCCAGTCAACTCTTATGCCCCATAGTAGCCCACCCATGAACTATTATTATACTCGGGGGTCTTTTCAGACCCCCGAGTATAATAATGGGAGACCCAGGAGAGATGAGGGAACATAATAAACAGTGCTACCACCTCTCCAGGATCCGATGATAATCCTAGCAGGCTTCGGGCCTGTATGGTACTGCTAGCACAGGCTTCGGGCCTGTATGATATTCCAGACCATGTGACGTCTTGGACATTACCATACAGGCTCAAAACCTGCTAGGATTAACATCGGATCCCGGAGAGGTGAGTAACACTGTTATATTCCCTCATCTCCCCTTGGGCTCCAATTATTATACTCGAGGGTCTGAAAAGACTGCCCTCTGTGTCTTAAAGCAGAAGGGGAAGCTGAGGGCGGACATGAGCAGGTCCAAAGAATTAGTTAAATAGGCCGCTACCTTCTGGGGATACTCCAGCTCATACTCCAGCAGGTAGCGACCTATTAAGTATGTTGTTTACCTAGCTTGCCACTGTTTCTGCTGCCGCCATCTCTTCGCTTCTCCCGGCAATAAGACATCTGCATCTCAGCCCAGGCAGCGTGATGTTTCCGCCTCCGCTGAGACGTATAGATCTAAACCAGCGCAGGAGAGGCCCACTCGGTTTTGTTTTCAGAGCGGCCCTCTCCTGCGCTAGTTTAGAAAAGAAAAAGGAAAAAAAAATCAAGTTGCCGTGGCGCCGCTGCCTCCAAAGTGCCGCCTTAGGCCGCCGTCTCACCTCGCCTCATTAGAGGTGAGGCTCTGCCTGTACTGCTGTGTAGTATCTTGTACTTTAGGTTTCCTAATAGTAAATAATATAGTTGTTGCGAGGAGCTCCCAGTTCTTAGCTACGGTTAATTTCCTGTTCACAGTTTGTTGCCTAGATTATAGACCTGCTACAGTTTGGGATTATGACTCTGCTCCTGGCCATCTATATGCTCTTGAGCACTGATAAAGGATTGATAAATATCTCAAGCAAGCTTCTTTTATCTGAGTATGTAAACCCAGAGTTACCTGAGCCTTTACAAAAAGCACTGAGTACACCACAGGATTTAAAGGAGTTGTCTAGGATATGAAGATCTTTGATACTGATGACCTATGGAGCTCCATAGAAGCCAGCATATCGCGCTATTCTGTCACGTGACCAGTGTCAATGCTGAGGCCTGTTATGCCATAATGTCAAGATGTCCGGTGTGCCTATATCACCCCTGAGGCCCAATCACGGTCCTCAATGTTGACCTTGGCTGGCTCTAGCACTCTTCTGAGACATCCATATCCAGAGGATGAAGAAACAAATTGTTGGATACCATGAGGGGGGAAGGTGAGTATTAATATTTGCCTTTGGACCTACTCTTATTATCCTTTGGGGTCTGAAGAGACCCCACAATATAATAATTTATTGCAAATCATGTCATGGAATAATTTGGAATACGTGAGACAAATCCAGTTCCATAGGACATCAGACATCACACTCCAGGGAACTTGGTTGCATCTCCATACGTTTGGCCTTCTTCCTGGACACTGTATGGTGATAGTATAGCGTTAATGAAGATTTCTACATTTTCTTTGACTCTCTTGGAGCCGTCATTGACTTTCCCCCGACAGTTACTATTAGGCTTCTACGACAACAACAATTATTCCCCGGAGCCGATAAATGATGACAAATTCCTATAAATCATCCCAGAAATCCCCGGCAGCAGAGGAGTCAGCGCCCATCATGGATCCCGGATACCGAATGTCTTACTGTCTATTTCCTATAATATCGTTCTATGATTGTGTTGTACGATAGGACATGAAACTGCACAAGACGTCTCTAATATTACTATTAATAGTGTTATTGTGGCTTATAGGATGATCCATTCTCTGTAAAATTTTCTGTATTTAGGGTCATTTTGGGGTTTCTTTTTGCTTTAACCCATTCGTGACTGCATTATTTATCACTGGAATAGGTCACAAAAGGTCAATTGTCTCTTATTGGAATTTGTGCTTTTTCCGACCAGTCAAATCCCATCTCTGGGCGCAGTCTGAACAGAACAACTCAAAAGGATTTTTTTTTTCTTAGCTGATCTTCATTTCTTAATTATATCTGGAAAATATATCAATATTTTTATAGGTTTTACATGTATTTCAGTTTTTTGAGCTTACTACTACTACACTGTCTACCAATAAGTACTTGGACACCTGTGGTAGAACAGAAGAACAACATTTATTCCTATCCAATACTTGGTAGCCCCCAGCAGATTCTTCCTTATTGATGGACACAACTCTGCCGGATGCCTGGCAAAACTCCTGGTGTATGTGAGCCATCGGTTGGGTGCGGTGTCTCTGGCCAGCACTCGTAGGTCTCTATCTCCCAGTTTCGGGGGCACGTTCCGACATTCACCGTTCACCTTCGTCTTCGTAATCACATAGGCCACTGTTGATTTTGGGTAATTCAGTTTGCTTGCCATGTCCCTTAAGGACCATTCGATCAACCATTTCTGTGGTACCCCACAATTACCGTATATACTCGAGTAAAAGCCGAATTTTTCAGCACAGTTTTTGTGCTGAAAAAGCCCCCCTCGGCTTATACTCGAGTCAGCAAAAAAAAAAAAATATATATATATATATTTTTTAGGAGGGTGGGGGGGTCTATGACTAGCCGAAATATCAATGTATAGAATCTCCCATAAAATAGTGGGGGGAAAAATAAGATTTAATTTTTAAAAAAAAAAAAAGTTGTAAATCCCTCGAATACATACAAAAGTAGAAGATTACTATGAAACATATACACATTAGGTGACCCTATGTCTGACAGTGCCCGGTCTACTGAATATAGGGGATCTGCAGTGCTCTTGTTCCGTCGGGAAGGGGTTAATAGGAGCACTGCAGATACCCTATATTCAGCCAGGCTGAATTCCAAATGGGGCGAAAAAAAAAAGTCCTCAAGCTCAGGAAAGGGGCAGACAGACAACCGAAACACCCCCTCCCCTTCCCCAGCACCCAGCAACTACTGCACCCAAAAACTTCATTTTAATTTTTGAAATTTTCCAGTAGCTGCTGCATTTCCCCCTTAGGCTTATGCTCGAGACAATAAGTTTTCCCAGTTTTTTGTGGTAAAATTAGGGGCCTCGGCTTATATTCGGGTCGGCTTATACTCGAGTATATATGATACCTTTCTCGTTATCGCTGCAGAGACAGGTCAAAGTTAAAACAGAACTAAAAAAAATAATCTAGTCGCTTGACCTTTTCCTTTTTTTTTAGCAAAATTTTCGATTCTCGACTTACCTATTATACACGGACGACGCTTTGGATTTAAAACTCAGTCCAATGAATATTTAAAAGAAAATCCACTGACAATTCCATTGTACAATTTTATGACATTAATTTTTATACCTTTGATACATTTTTACAAAATTTGGTTTTCTCATTTCCCTGATAAGGAAATAAGTTTACCGACCGGTCCATAGATTCTGTGCTTCTGATTGGCCAACGGAGGACCATGTGATACAAATGTTTCGGAAATACTCTTATAGAATTTGACATAACCGGTATTTTCCAATAAGATGGATGTTGGACGAGAATAACAGGAAGACTTGGAACATTTACCATCCATGATAACGGTCGGAGGTGCTATAGGAATGGACCTAACTCGTGTACTTACTCTGTAACCTATGATGTCATTTCATGATTCTAACAAATCAGACGATTGATACAGACTTAATCCTTCTCGGTTTTACCGACAGTAGGAAAATCAACTTTTTGTTGTTTCTCCTTTTCTTCATCATCTATGTGGTGACCATTTTAGGAAACAGTCTTATAATATGCGTGATCCTTACCAATCCCCGTTTACACGTCCCGATGTATTTTTTACTCACCAATCTGTCCTTTATAGATATTTGCAACGTATCGAGTGCCGTCCCTAAGTTACTGATGGATCTCACCTCGACCCAGAGAACCATATCGCTCATGGCCTGTAGTGTCCAAATCTTCCTTCTACTATGGATAGGGGCTAATGAGTGTTTGCTTCTCGCCCTTATGGCCTATGACCGATATGTGGCCATTTGCCGTCCTCTCCGTTATCCCATCATCATGAGGTGGAGCGTTTGCCATTGGTTGACAGTTTTCGTGTGGATATTTAGCTTCCTGATGGTCTTTCTCCCCACGGTAGCAATGCCGGTAACCTTGTGTTACCCTAACAAGGTCAATCACTTCTTGTGCGAGGCCAAATCGGTGATGAAACTCGCGTGCCATGATATTCGGGATAATCAAATTTATATTTTTTTTTCCGGTTTCATCTCTCTTCTCTTACCCTTTCTAATAATCCTAGTGTCCTACATTTGTATCATCTCTTCTGTATTAAAGATAAGCACTTCGGGAAGGTCTAAGGCTTTCTCCACATGCACCTCCCACATCACGGTGGTGGCTTTGTACTTTGGCTCCGGAATGATCACCTACTTAGGACCTTCTACAGAGACTTCTTCAGACCAGGACAAATATGTCTCGCTCGTCTATATCGTCATATCCCCCATGTTAAATCCTTTCATCTATAGTCTGAACAATCGAGACGTCAAAGCGACCATTGCCAAGATGTTTACGAAATTAATATGAAAAATCTAGAAAACTGGGGTCAAATTATATGGCCGTTAAACACGAAAAATAGATTTTTAGGACTACTAAGAACTGTTTGTTCTATTGTTTTAGGACATCTACTGGTTAAGGTCACAATTTGACCTCATGTATAGCCAATATATTAATTCTAGAGAATACAATATCTCATTTTTTTCTGATTCTAGATTTGTTTCTATTCTATTTCCTGTACATGATGGTGGGTGCGGTAATCTTGTGGAACAGAGATGGGTGTTATGTGATGTTAACTTCTATTGTAACCCTGTCTATCTTGTGGTGATTAAATGAGGTGGCTGCTGCAATGAAAAGCCATACAGAAATGGCAATTGTCTGTCTATTATTAGGCTTCGTGGTCAGAATGAAATTTTAAAGACATAGACTCTGACATGGAAAATTAAATATATTGAAACTTGAAGGTCATTTTCTGGTGACACTTTCCCTTTAGGTATTGTATAATATAATATGTTACATACATGTATAAGAAAGAGAGATGATATAAAAGTGGGACATTTTATTTGTATTCTTATGCACACCACTGTTGGTGTGTGGCCGATGCACTATACACCTTGAATTGGTGAGCAAAATGCACCCTTAGGCCGGGGCCCCACGGGCCAGAAATGCCACGATTTGGCCGCGGTGGAAAAATTGCGGTGTTGTACAATACTTGCAAAGTGGATGGGGTTCATGTGAATCCCATGGCCACTTTGCGGAAAAAATCGCAGCATGGACACTCTGCAATTTCCAAAACCGCTTCAGGTTCCGATCCAAAAAACCCTGTGTGAGCTTACCCTAATAACGTTCCCCTTTCGCAAAGTTGTAGCCAATACACTAGGCAGGGGCATTGACCCTAGTACAAAAACCCAGTTTAGACCCCCTTTGCAACTTCTCCTAACATAGCCACATCCCATCTATGAATCTTAGTAGTATTTCCATTTCCCTTTCCTTGTCTATCTGGTCCAGACCATCATGGAGACATGACACAACATGGCTGTACACACAAGCTTCCATTCACTCCTATTAGATTTGATTAGATAGTTTTCTCCTTTCTGACAGTGGAAGGCTGTGCGTTATAAATCTTTTTACTCTTTTACTTCTACATCAGAGGGCGGGGAAGTAAGTTAATGAGGCACAAGCTTTTTTGGTTAATTTGATCCCTTCTGACAGAAGAAGGCTGTTTGCCATAATGTTGAACAAGTTAATGCCGTGCAAGCTTTTAAGTCCTGTAGAAGAAGCTCTTATAGTCCTGTAGGGCCCCCCTGGGATCTGTGTGTGGCCACAGATGCATCAAACACAATACCAATATTTACAACAGTGTGAACAAATGACAGAGATATATACAGAGAACGGAGCAGGAAGCAGACAGTCATTCTTTGTGTAGTGGCCACAACTAGTTATTGTAGATAAAATTATTAAGGACTTAGGCCTATGTCATTAATATAAAATTGATAGGGGGGTTACACACAGTAACACACCCTTACCATCTCTTTTCTGCAGCTGATACACAGAGAATGGAGCATAGTGTTGATTCGAATAGTTGCAGAGTTTGAAAAAGTGCAACCAGCACGAAACAGCTGTCGCTCTTCCTCCCCAGGCGTGCCTCTTCCCGTATGTATTTTTACTCAGATTCCTAAAATAAAGATTGGATTTTTACTGCAGATTTTTCATGGTGAGTGCCCAGTTCTTCTCTATTTTTCTGGATTATATTTGGACTTCTCTTTCACTCTGAGCACCACCTATATGCTGCGTGAAAGTTCACCCCATATTGCATGGCTTATGCATATTCAGTAGTGCCACTATACTCCTCATATTGTATATAAAGTCAGTATTACCCCATTCCAAAAAAAAGAGTGACAGCATCACTGCCTGCTTTAAACTGTTGTACATGGGCAGCTTAAGAGCAATCTGTAAATTCGGCCATCTTGGCTTTGTCTTGACCCTGGACCTCAGCGAAAAAATTCTCTCGAGTCACTTTCCAGAAAATTTATACAAAGCTTCCACTCGTTGCTATTAGAACTTTCTGACAGTGGAACGCTGTGTGTCATAAATCTTTTTATTCTTTTATACCGGGCCCTACATATCACAAACACTACAGTCTTTTTGGCTGGGACTTAGCCTAACTTTTGTACTAGAGGGCAGGGCAAGTAAATTTATGATGTACAAACTGACAACCATCAATCAAAATCAGAAAGGAGATCAAATACATTTATATAGCCCCGTAGGCCCCCCTGGGATCTGGGTGTGACCACAGCGGTGACAACTGTGATCCAAAGTGTGACCAAGGATGTAACGTCTTTCTTTAATCACAAACTTAAGGCATAAAAAGTTTTAATCTTAAAGGGGCTGTCTAGGATAAAATTATTAAGGACTTAGGCATATGTCATTAATATACAATCGATAGGGGGGTTACACACAGTACCCTCACCCTTATCATCTCTTCTCTGCAGCTGATACACAGAGAACGGGGCTGGAACTAGACAGGGCCAATCTTTGTGCAGTGGCCACATCCAGTTACTGTCTATCAGCTCCTATCCACTTAAATGGGAGCTAAGCTGCAATGACTCGGTCCGGCCACTACACAGAGCACAGTGCTGTCTGCATCCTGCTCTATTCTCTGCTCTGGCTGCTGAGAATGTCTGATCGGTGGGGGTTCCAGATGTGAGACCCCCCCCCATTCACCTGATATTGATGACCTGTCAGGCTACTGGTTATATGTATAGGCTTTACAGCCCAGAAAATCCCTTTAAGGGTTACATTATTTTCCTGATAGAACCTTAATTAGAGTCCCTTGTTTGGAATAATCAAACTCATTTATCTAATTATTTGTAAGGAGTAATTAATCCCCCGAGCTGATCATTTACGAAGATGGATTCCTGTAATGTTTTATAAGCCGGGGTCGGGACGGCGCAATATTGTGTGTACGATGAGACGCTCGCTGTCACTTCTCTGTATTACTTCTCATCGCACCTTTTCTTTGTCTCAGTTTTTGGTGTATTTCTGGTATTTTTGTGTTTCTGGGACTTTTTAATCAAACACAAAGGTCGGTGATAGGAACAGATGGGTCAATCCAAATGTATTTAATCTTATGCTTATTGAATTTTGGATGTTCTTTATTGTAATAAGTAACTAAATGTTTCCAATTTTATATTTCTTGACTTTTTAAAATCTATTCTTTGTTTTTTTTTTGTTTTTTTTTATGAAACACAAAGGTCAGTAATAGGAATATATGAATACATCTACATGTGTGTAATCTTACATTTCTTGAATATTTAATCTTGTCAGATAACAGAACTATATGGGTCAATGCAAAGGTCTTTCATTTAATTTTTTTTAGAATTTTTGATCTTTTTTGATGTAATAAATAACAAGAATAGATGGGTCAATGACAGTGTGTTTTATTTTAAATATCCATAAGTTTGATCTTTTTTGACTCCAGTAAATAACAGGAATAGGCAGGGAAATTCTAATTTGTTCCATTTTGAATATCTTGAATTGGATCTTATATTGGAATATGGACTAGAGATGAGCGAACAGTGAAATATTCGATGTTTGTTATTCGTTTCAAATAGCCCCTCAATATCCGAATATTCAAATGAATATCGAACCCCATTATAGTCTATGGGGAAAAATGCTTAGTTTCAGGGGATCCGACTCTTCGACTCAGGAGGGTCACCAAGTCCACTATGACACCTCAGGAAATGAGGCCAACACCCTGGAATGCAACTGGGACAGCAGGAGAAGCATGTCTGGGGGCATCTAACAAGCCCAAGTCACTGTATTACGCCACTATCTTGTCGGGATCCCTGTCAGCTTGTGATATGCGGGAGCTGATTTTTTCCCATAGGAATGCATTGACCAGCGTTGATTGGCTGAATGCCATACAGCGTACAGCATTCGGCCAATCAACGCTAGTTCTGCCGGAGGCTCGTCTATGAGAAGGCGGAGTCTAAGATCGGTCCATAGCAGTCTCCATTGTGGTCCGATCTCAGATGTAGCAGCGTTGAGTGCACGCTGAGCTCTGCTACACCTTCAGATGTAGCAGAGCTGACTGTGTGCTGAACCCTGCAGGTAGGAGGGGATACAAATTTTTAGTGCGTTTGCCTACATGGTATGTAATCGAATATTTCGAGCAGCCTGATATTCGATTGAATATCAATTAGATCGAACGCTGTTCACTCATCTCTAATATGGACCAATCAAAATATTTTTCAATTCAAATTTCTTAAATTTTTGGTGTTTTTGCTGCAGTAGGGATATAATACTATTGATAGTATTTGATTAAGAAATACAAAATAACTTTTCTTAATACCAGTATCATTTTACAGACTAAGACGAGAGAAACCATCATTTTTCTCAATGGCAGTGCCACCGGAGTGTGCGCAGTAGCTCCGGAGGGAGCGCCACTGCGCATGCGCCAGATTTCAACCAATCGGATTTGAACCGCAGAAAGAGGATGAAGATGAAGCCGGGGAAGAGCCAGGACCGGAGGGCGTCGCCGAAAGAAAGAAGAGGTAGGCGTGCCAGAAGATGACGTTGGATCGTGTGACAATGGCATACTTACCTCTGCCCGCAGAGTCCACTAGTCCACTGGCAGGGCCTGCTATCATGAGAGGTAGGCTACTTTCACCTACTGGAATGTAAGGTTCAGAGAAAAAACTAACGGACATCTTAGACTCGATCCTAGACCTCAAGGATGTCTATTGTGTTCAACAGATACTATAGAGCAAAATGTGTGAAAAAGCTAAAAATTTCACATGAAAAATTTCCATGGAAGATACATTGCATAATTGAATCTAATTCATGTTTTCTCTGCTATTCATCCTCACGGACTCTATACTGAGAATTACTTGGTAATATTGTTCAAAAATATTGCTTAAAGTTTTCTTTAGGCCGATCCTTCGGATGAGCTTGTTGCATTGTGGGATATTGTTACCAAACAATACAAGATGTAGGAATAATAATGGAATAATATCTTAGGATGGAAATGTAGTATCAGATGTTACCAGACAGCAGTTCTGATCAGCTTCTCCAAAAACTTGCCAAAGCCTTATCCTCATATCCCCATCCTCCTCAGGTATAACTATGGCTGAGAAAGACCCAAGACAGGTGACTCTGTATCTTCAGGAGATATTACGTTGGATCATTTTTATTACTTGAATATGGCACAGGATTAACTCCATCGTCAATAACCTGCTGGGAACATTTCTAGAGTAGATTTTGTCAAAACCTATAACTCTTTGTCAATATTTCAGAAGACTAATATGTCCTAGTAAGAACCATGGAACTAAAAATGGCCCCAGGTCTTAAACAATTTGGAATATTCTACTCCATGGACATAGCGAATCAGACGGCGGTCACTAAGTTGGTTCTTCTTGGTTTCACCGATAATACGACCATAAACTTTTTGCTATTTTTTGTTTTCTTCTTTATCTATGTTGTGACGATTATTGGGAACGTTCTAATCCTTTGTGCAATCTTCACCAATCCTCACTTACACACCCCCATGTATTTCTTCCTCACTAAACTGTCTGTTATAGATTTGTGTAACATTTCATGTGCTGTGCCCAAGTTACTGATGGACCTGATGTCAACCCAAAGAACCATATCGCTCATGGCCTGCAGTGTACAAGTTGTTCTTATACTTTGGATCGGGGCCAATGAGTGTTTGCTTCTCACTGTCATGGCTGTTGATCGATATGTGGCCATCTGTCATCCCCTCCATTACCCCATTATCATGCGGTGGAGCGTGTGCCAGGGTCTCGCCATCTTTGTGTGCCTATTCAGTTTTGCCTATGTGTTTCTTCCATCGTTTACAATGCCAGTTACATTGTGTTCTGATAACAAGGTCAACCATTTTATGTGCGAGGCTGCATCGATGCTAAAGATATCGTGTGGAGAAGTCCACGATACTGAGATTGTCATGTTCTTCTTCAGTTTCCTCTCTCTTTTCTTTCCCTTTGTAGCTATTTTACTGTCCTATATCTGTATCATATCTTCTGTAGTTAAGGTTCACGCTGCGGGAAGGTCTAAAGCTTTTTCCACCTGCTCCTCACACATCATGGTGGTGGCTTTGTACTTTGGAACTGGAATGATCACTTTCTTAGGACCTTCTACGGATTCTTCTTCCAACCAGGAGAAATATGTCTCTATCTTCTATGTCATTATATCTCCAATGTTGAATGCTTTTATATACAGTCTGAACAATCGAGACGTCAAATCGACCATTGCCAAGATGTTGTTAAATTTTGTAATAAAATGAGTTGAATGAAAATATCAAAGCAGCCAACCATTGGCATGTCCTAACTAGAGATGAGCGAACACTAAAATGTTCGAGGTTCGAAATTCGATTCGAACAGCCGCTCAATGTTCGTGTGTTCGAACGGGTTTCGAACCCCATTATAGTCTATGGGGAACAGATACTCGTTAAGGGGGAAACCCAAATCCGTGTCTGGAGGGTCACCAAGTCCACTATGACACCCCAGGAAATGATGCCAACACCTCTGGAATGACACTGGGACAGCAGGGGAAGCATACCTGGGGGCATCTAACACACCAAAGACCCTCTATTACCCCAACATCACTGCCTAACAACTACACACTTTCCACATTCAAAAAAACCTCTATCAAAGTGGGAAAATACCTGGAAACCTTCTTTACTCCCCAAATGGATGGACACAAACCCCAATTTAAGCTCAACAAACAGTAACAACCACCCCTTTAAATCACGTTCCCCATGACAACCACAAATGGAATAGGCAATGGGAATTCCAAAAGCCCTCACCCTTAACTGTCATTTTGAGTGTGTGTGTGTGTGTGTGTGTGTGTGTGTGTGTGTGTGTGTGTGTGTGTGATGTGGTAAGACCTTCCAAAATTCACTTTTCTAGCCCTTAACATGAGCCCTTCCAAACAAAGTTACATGACCTTAAGCTGAGCTACCAGCAGAGATTGAGGCCCTTGGCATGAGTAGAGCCTTGCACCAGCAGTGTTTTTGGCACTTAGGGTGAGTTGAGCCTTGTACCAGCGTGTGTCCCTTAACATCAGGCGGGCCCTAAGTTCTGCGCTTTGCACAAAAGTTCCACATTAACTAGGCTGAATGGTACAAAGATTAGTAGGCCCGAGAACCAGGAACAGGTCTTGCAATGGCTGTCGGATAACGCTTAAAGCACATTGTCCACCAGCCAGTCAGCCTCTACCTCCTCTTACCCAACAGTCTTGTCCTCCTTCCACCCAAAATTCCCAATCTTCTCAGAACAATAACCCCAACTGTCCCTGCTCCCCAGAGCTGTTCTCCCTTCCTTTGACTGTACCGCAACCTGCCCCTCCATTTCGCGATTCCACGGACCTAACAGACGAGTATCTGTGTCCAGATGCTCAAACACTAGAGTCTCCTCCATTCCATCTCCGGTCGATTTGGTGGCGGATGACCAGCAACCCACCCTCATCGACGATGATGAGACGCAGTTGCTCTCAGGGCAGCCAGTTGACATGCGCATTGTGCAGGAGGAGGAGGCGAGACAGGAGTTGGAAGAGGAGGTGGTGGACGACGAGGACACCGACCCCACCTGGACAAGGCAGATGTCAAGCTGGGAAAGTAGTGTGGATGTTGAGGCAGGTGCAGCACCAAAAAGGGTAGCTAGAGGCAGAGACATGTCCAGAGGCAGAGGTCAGCTGCTTTGCCGAAGCCAGGCCAGACCCGGAATGTCCGAAGATGTTCCCTTTTGTACCCAGCCCAGAAAAACTCCCCCATCGAGGGCACGTTTCTTGAAGGTGTAGAGTTTTTTCAAGGAATGCGCCGAGGACAGATATAGTGTCGTCTACACAATTTGCCTCTCGAAATCGAGTAGGGGCCCTGAGAAGAGCAACCTGTCCACCACTTCAATGCACCGTCATTTGGAATCCAAGCAATGGAATCAGTGGCAGGCAGCAACGGCAGGACAAACGTCGCCCGCCGTTCATGCCACTGCCTCTGCTCACAGTGCTGGCGATGCACTCCAGAGGACGAGCCAGGACATCACTTCATCTGCCTCCGCCACTTTGTTGACTTCTCCCTCATCCTCCCCTGTTTCTGTCTTATCTCCTTCTCCTGCACCATCAAAGGCACCATCAGGCGCTTCTTTACAACAACCCACCATCTCTCAGACATTGGAGCGCCGGCAGAAATACACCGCTAACCACCCACCCACGCAAGCCTAGAACGCCAACATCGCTAAACTGCTGGCCCAGGAGAGGTTGGCGTTCCGGCTTGTTGAAACTCCCGCCTTCCCGGACCTGATGGCAACTGTGGCACCTCACTATGCCGTCCCTAGCCGTCTCAACTTCTCCCGGTGTGGCGTCCCCGCCTTGCACCAGCACGTGTCACTCAACATCAGGTGGGCCCTTAGTTCCGCGCTTTGCTGCAAGGTCCACTTGACCACCGACACTTGGACAAGCGCCTGTGGTCAGGGATGCTGCAGTGCTTATCTTTAATGACAGGCAGGGTGAATGTGGTGGAGTCTGTTCCCCGGGTGCAAACTGGGGTGGCCTATCTCCTCTCCCAGGCCAAAATTCATGGCAGGAGTAGACTGAAACCCTACGACGCTGCAACCTCCACCACAGCTACTAGCGGCAAACGCTAAAACACTGGTGTGGGGAGACGTCAGCAGGCGGTGCTGAAGCTCATCAGCTTGGGGGACAGACAGCACAGTGCCTCCGAGGTCAGGGATGCCATCCTGGCTGAGATGGCATTTTTTTTTCCCTGCTACACCTGGGGCCTGGCATTTTTACGCCTGTGATAATGGCTGGAACCTGGTAGCGGCTCTGGAGCTTGCCAGCCTCCAACACGTTCCATGTTTGGCCCACGTCTAACCTAGTGGTGCAAAGTTTTTTAAAAACATACCCAAATGTACCGAAGCTACTGTTGAAAATGCGGCGCTTGTGCGCCCACTTTTGCAAGTGCACAGGAGTCGCTGCTAGCCTAAAAACACTCTAGCAAGGCCTACATCTGTCCAAACACAGGCTGTTGTCCGTCATTCACACACGCTGAAACCCTACAATACCATATCTTGAGCAGGGTGTGTGAGCTGCACAGACCTTTGATGGAGTTCCATCTACAAAACCCAAGGGTTCCTCAAAGTCAGCAACCAAAGTTTCTGCACCATGAGTTTCCAGGGGTGGCAGAGTTATGGCTAGGGGAAGAGGCATGGATAGGGATGATGTCTAGGGGCAAAAGCAGTGTGGATGTGGAGGCAAGCTAAGCAGGAAAAACTGGGGGTACAAGCTAAGGCATGGACTGGGGTGATGTCTAGGGGCAAAAGCAGTGTGGATGTGGAGGCAAGCTAAGCAGGAAAAACTGGGGATACAAGCTAAGGCATGGACTGGGGTGATGTCTAGGGGCAAAAGCAGTGTGGATGTGGAGGCAAGCTAAGCAGGAAAAACTGGGGGTACAAGCTAAGGCATGGACTGGGGTGATGTCTAGGGGCAAAAGCAGTGTGGATGTGGAGGCAAGCTAAGCAGGAAAAACTGGGGGTACAAGCTAAGGCATGGACTGGGGTGATGTCTAGGGGCAAAAGCAGTGTGGATGTGGAGGCAAGCTAAGCAGGAAAAACTGGGGGTACAAGCTAAGGCATGGACTGGGGTGATGTCTAGGGGCAAAAGCAGTGTGGATGTGGAGGCAAGCAAAGCAGGGAAAATGGTGGCTAGAGGCAAAGGGATGTCCATAGGCAGCAAGGGCAAAGATGCAAAACTCTCCCGTTTCAAGAATTTTCCTGACTTGTTTCCCCACAAAACATTCCTGGGAGGAGGGCTGAAACACCACCCTCCTCCTCCTCCGCTGTCAGATTTACCCCAGCTACGAGCTGAAAACGCTGCAACACTGGTGTGGGGAGACGTCAGCAGGCTGGGCTGAAGCTCATCAGCTTGGGAGACGGACAGCACACTGCCTCTGAGGTCAGGGATGCCATCCTGGATGAGATGGCAATTTGTTTATCCCCGCTGCCCCTGGGGCCAGGTTTTTTAGCTTGTTGGAGGGCTCTGGAGCTTGCCAGCCTCCAACACGTTCCATGCCTGGCCCACATGTTCAATGTAGTGGTGCAATGATTTTTAAAAACATACCCCAAATTAGCTGAGCTAAGGGTGAAAGTGCGGCACTTGGACACCCACTTTCCCAAGTCTACAGTACCTGGAGCTAGCCGCAATACACTCCAGCAAGGCCTACATCTGCCTGAAGCACCTACTGTTGTGCGAGGTCACCACACGCTCTAACCCTAGATACCGTATGTTCAGCAGGGTGTGTGAGCAGCAGAGACCTTTGATGGAGTACCAGCTACAAAACCCAAGGGTTCCTCAGAGTCAGCTCCCTCACTTTCTGCACCATGAGTTTCCATGGGTGGCAGACTTATGGCTAGAGGCACAGGCATGGATAGGGGTGATGTGTAGGGGCAAAAGCAGTGTGGATGTGGAGGCAAGCTAAGCAGCAAAAACTGGGGGTACAAGCAGCCGGTGACATCATCACTGACAAGCACAGCTGTCTGTCAGCTGACAGGCTGACTTTCACCAAAATGAACAGACAATGGATAGACTCATCATATACATGTCAGTTACATGACAAATTTAGTGCAATTTGCAAGTCCAAGATGGTTTGGAGATCTGCGGAGAGGAATCTCACCACCTCTTGCGGGTGCCATCATTTGGAAGGCAAGCCCTGGGCTCAGTGGGTGAGAGCAAGCGCAGGATAATCGTCGTTTGGCCTGGCGGCCACTGCCTCTTCCACTGTTGACAGGGCTGGCGCTGCAGTCCAGACCAGGAGCCAGGACACCTCCACATCTGCCTCTGACACTTTGGGGAGTTCACCCTTATCCTCACCTTTTCCTGCCATTTCTCCTTTTGCCCGCGCCATCATGCGCCTCTTCCCAGCAACTCCCCATCTCCCAAGCCTTTCATTTCATGCTAAAGTACAGCGCAACCCACCCACATGCCCAAGGCTTCAACGGCCTCATCTCAAGAAATCTGGCCCAGGAGATGTTGGAATCCCGGCTGGGGGACACTCTGCCCTTTTTGGGCAGAGTGTCTACTGCGCCACCGCACTGTGCCGTCCACACCAGCACTTTCCCCCAAACATGAGGCGGTCCCTAAATTCAGCGCTTAGCCCTAAAGTTCCATGTGACCAGTTACGAATGGACAAGTGCATGCGGACAGGGACGCTACCTTTCAATTTGGGCACAGTGGTTGAATGTAGTTGAGGCGTGGACCGGGTCGCAAAATGTGGTGGCCTGACTTGTCTCCCCACACAACATTCCTGGGAGGAGGGCTGAAACACCACCCTCCTCCGCTGTTAAATTGACCCCAGCTACGAGCTGGAAACGCTGCAACACTGGTGTGGGGAGACGTCAGCGGGCCGTGCTGAAGCTCATCAGCTTGGGGGCCAGACAGCACACTGCCTACAAAGTGAGTCATGCCATCCTCGATGAGACGGCAATGTGGTTTTTGCCACTGCACCTGGGCCCAGGCATGTTGTCATGTGTGATAATGGCCGTAACCTGGGATTGGCTCTGTAGCTTGGCAGCCTGCAACATATTCCATGCCTGGGCCACGTTTTTAACTCATTGCTGCTAATCTTTTGAAAAAGGTACCCCAATGTTCCTGAGCTACTGGTGAAAGTGTGGCGCTTGTGCGGATAGTTTTTAAAGTGTATAGTTGCCGCTGCTAGCCTCTATGCACTCCTACAACGCCTGTACCTGCTGGAACAACGGCTGTTGTGCGACGTCTCCACACTGCTGGCACTAAACATATCATGTGTTGAGCAGAGTGTGTGAGCAGCACAGACCTTTGATGTAGTTCCAACTCCAAAACCCTCGGGTTCGTCAAAGTCAACTCCCTCAGTTGCTCAACCATGAGTGGCCATGGGTGGCAGACTTATGTGAAATCCCATCCCATCCATTGCACTGGACACGAAACATTAGCATGCGCTCAGCACAACTTCGGATATGGCAGATGCGTTAAGCAGGGTGCAGGGTACAACACAGACCAGGCCCGAGCACCAGGAACAGGTGTTAGAAATACTGCAGCATCTGCCATTTCCTTCCAATTTTGGGGTTTTGGACCCGCCACCGACTTGTCTGGACCTAAGTGGGGATCATGAGACACAGTTGCCATCAAGGCAAGCTGTGGTCATGTGCGGTTTGCAGTAAGGGGGCAGTGCGCAATTGGAAGAGGAGTTGGTGGATGACGAGGCCACCGACCCCACATGGACAGGGGTGATGTCTAGGGGCTAAAGCAGTGTAGATGTAGAGGGAAGCTAAATCAACAAAAAACCTGGGTAGAAGCAAAGGCATAAACTGGGGTGATGTTTAGGGGTGAAAGCAGAGTAGATGTGGAGGGAAGCTAAGCAGCAAAAACAGTGGGTAGAAGCAAAGGCATGCAAAACTCTACCCTGTTGGAAGACTTATTCCTAGGTCTGGAACACGTTAATGGCCCCCCTGGACAAATTACTGCCACTCAGGGGCCTAGTGTCACCAGGAGGGACAAGTATAGGAGCATGTTGTGGGAATACCTGGCCGACACCAGCTCTGTCCTCTCCGATCCCTCTGTGCTCTACAGCCTAAACTTATTTTCTCATCTTTTTTTCTGAACTGCACATCTCTTGCCTGCTTCCTTTGGGATCTTAGAAATGGTGGTCCACTTCCACAGATGGTAACTTCAATAGACAGTGTAACGGGAGTAGCTGAGGGATCGCTGTCTTAACCACTTTTTGGCACAAAATTAACTTCCAAAGCCAAATATGGTGCAAGTATATGATGCAAGGACACCTACACACCTATCTCTGACACATTGGGGAGTTCACCCTCATGCGCCCTTTTGGCCTGCACCATCATGCACCTCTTCCCAGCCACTCCACATTTCCCAAGCTTTTCATTGCAGGCAGAAGTACAATACAACCCACCCCCATGCCCAAGCCTGTAACAGCCTCATCGATAAACTGCTGGCCCTGGAGATGTTGGTGTTTGTTTATGCTTCTGGAGACCCAGGCCTTCCGTCAGCAGATGGCAGCTGGGGCACCTCCCTATGCTGGGCCTAGCCGTTACTACTTCTCTTGGTGTGCTGTCTCTGCCTTGCGCCTGCATGTGTCCCATAACATCAGTCGGGCCCAGAGCTCTGCGCTTTGCTGCAAGGTCCACTTGACCACCGACACATGGACAAGCGCCTGTGGTCAGGGATGCTGCAGTGCTTATCTTTAATGACAGGCAGGGTGAATGTGGTGGAGTCTGTTCCCCGGGTGCAAACTGGGGTGGCCTATCTCCTCTCCCAGGCCAAAATTCATGGCAGGAGTAGACTGAAACCCTACGAAGCTGCAACCTCCACCCCAGCTACTAGCGGAAAACACTGTAACACTGGCATGGGGAGATGTCAGTAGGCCGTGCTGAAACTGATCAGCTTGGGGGACAGACAGCACAGTGCCTCCGAGGTCAGGGATGCCATCCTGGCTGAGATGGCATTTTTTTTTCCCTGCTACACCTGGGGCCTGGCATTTTTGCGCCTGTGATAATGGCTGGAACCTGGTAGCAGATCTGGAGCTTGCCAGACTCAAACACGGTCCACGCATGGCCCACGTTTTCCAACTTGTTGGTGCCATGTTTCTTTGAAACCTACACCATTGTGCCTGATATACAGGTCAAAGTGGGGCCATTTTCGTAAGTGAGAACTAGCCTCTGCTAGGCAGAAAACATTCAGAGCACACTCCTCTCATCTTCGCACCGTTGGCTGGCGGAGGAAGACGAGGGGGTTGGAGTGGCATCTGATGTCCCTATCCCACACGAGGCTAGAGGGTGCACTTCAGTGCATCCCATTGCTTCACCACAAATGGTGTGAAGGGGAGTGGAAAATGGAGGAAATGGAGAGTGACCCTTACAGTTGGGGCCAGCAAAGGCATGCCAAGTAACACACTGGCACACATGGCTGACTTCATCTTGGGTTGCTTTTCAACACATATTTCACATCATGAAGAACAAATAATACTGGATTTTTTCAAGCCTCGAACCCCGGTCTAGGTCTAATGTCTGTTCCTTTCTTATATTAGGGGAGAGGGAAAAAAAATTACTTCAGTGATACGTTTAGCGTACATAGACTGACTATTAATGTGTATCCCACTTAGTGTTGTTAGGGTTACACACCGTCACAACCTGGCTAAAGCTTCTATAGCTGTTAATAAAGTCAACATAACTTTACGGTATCCAAAAAGACAGCTGGTACCGACAGAGAGCAAGACAAATGTCACCCAAAGCTGTGAGCTCTGAACACCCACAGTGACTTTGGCGTCATCATCATTATAAGGGAGTGGGTGGTAATAAATAACTTGGCAGTGCCTAAAACCCAAAAAGCTTATACAACTATATTTACATTAAGATACACAAATGAAACTTTTCAGTAGCATGTCATGAGACAAGCTGATAAGCTCTTCCTTTGTGCAGTGCTATTTGAAAGTTAAACGCTGCCTTTATTTTAATTCTGGAGAAGGTGCAGACATTAGATTTAGAACATGTTGTCTTCATTGTCCAAATCCTCTATATAGGTAACGCGTTTTTCGGGCCGAGCTGTCTGGGAACGAGCTGGTGCAGCACTGACAACCTGGGTGAATATGGCAAGAGCCTGAGATGTAGGGTGAATGAATCCCCAAATTATTTGTGGAATTCCCAGTGAGACAATGGCACTGTATACCAGTATTAAAAATTGTGGGTGCACATAACCCCCATATATTCTTTGAATTCCCAGTCAGACAATGGCACTGTATACCAGTATTAAAAATTGTGGGTGCACATAACCCCCATATATTCTTTGAATTCCCAGTCAGACAATGGAACTGTATAGCAGTAGCAAAAATTGTGGGTGCACGTCACCCCAATATATTCTTTGAATTCCCAGTTAGACAATGGCACTGTATACCAGTAGTAAAAATTGTGGGTGCACATAACCCCCATATATTCTTTGAATTCCCAGTCAGACAATGGCACTGTATAGCAGTATTAAAAATTGTGGGTGCACGTAACCCCCATATATTCTTTGAATTCCCAGTCAGACAATGGCACTGTATACCAGTATTAAAAATTGTGGGTGCACATAACCCCCATATATTCTTTGAATTCCCAGTCAGACAATGGCACTATATACCAGTATTAAAAATTGTGGGTGCACATAACCCCCATATATTCTTTGAATTCCCAGTCAGACAATGGAACTGTATAGCAGTAGCAAAAATTGTGGGTGCACGTCACCCCAATATATTCTTTGAATTCCCAGTCAGACAATGGCACTGTATACCAGTATTAAAAATTGTGGGTGCACGTAACCCCCATATATTCTTTGAATTCCCAGTCAGACAATGGCACTGTATACCAGTAGTAAAAATTGTGGGTGCACGTAACCCCCATATATTCTTTGAATTCCCAGTCAGACAATGGCACTATATACCAGTATTAAAAATTGTGGGTGCACATAACCCCCATATATTCTTTGAATTCCCAGTCAGACAATGGAACTGTATAGCAGTAGCAAAAATTGTGGGTGCACGTCACCCCAATATATTCTTTGAATTCCCAGTCAGACAATGGCACTGTATACCAGTATTAAAAATTGTGGGTGCACGTAACCCCCATATATTCTTTGAATTCCCAGTCAGACAATGGCACTGTATACCAGTATTAAAAATTGTGGGTGCACGTAACCCCCATATATTCTTTGAATTCCCAGTCAGACAATGGCACTGTATACCAGTATTAAAAATTGTGGGTGCACATAACCCCCATATATTCTTTGAATTCCCAGTGAGACAATGGAACTGTATAGCAGTAGCAAAAATTGTGGGTGCACGTCACCCCAATATATTCTTTGAATTCCCAGTTAGACAATGGCACTGTATACCAGTAGTAAAAATTGTGGGTGCACATAACCCCCATATATTCTTTGAATTCCCAGTCAGACAATGGCACTGTATACCAGTATTAAAAATTGTGGGTGCACATAACCCCCATATATTCTTTGAATTCCCAGTCAGACAATGGCACTGTATACCAGTATTAAAAATTGTGGGTGCACATAACCCCCATATATTCTTTGAATTCCCAGTGAGACAAAGGAACTGTATAGCAGTATTAAAAATTGTGGGTGCACATAACCCCCATATATTCTTTGAATTCCCAGTGAGACAAAGGAACTGTATAGCAGTATTAAAAATTGTGGGTGCACGTAACCCCCATATATTCTTTGAATTCCCAGTCAGACAATGGCACTGTATACCAGTATTAAAAATTGTGGGTGCACATAACCCCCATATATTCTTTGAATTCCCAGTCAGACAATGGCACTGTATAGCAGTATTAAAAATTGTGGGTGCACGTAACCCCCATATATTCTTTGAATTCCCAGTCATACAATGGCACTATATACCAGTATTAAAAATTGTGGGTGCACATAACCCCCATATATTCTTTGAATTCCCAGTCAGACAATGGCACTGTATACCAGTATTAAAAATTGTGGGTGCACGTAACCCCCATATATTCTTTGAATTCCCAGTCAGACAATGGCACTGTATACCAGTATTAAAAATTGTGGGTGCACGTAACCCCCATATATTCTTTGAATTCCCAGTCAGACAATGGCACTGTATACCAGTATTAAAAATTGTGGGTGCACGTAACCCCCATATATTCTTTGAATTCCCAGTCAGACAATGGCACTATATACCAGTATTAAAAATTGTGGGTGCACATAACCCCCATATATTCTTTGAATTCCCAGTGAGACAAAGGAACTGTATAGCAGTATTAAAAATTGTGGGTGCACGTAACCCCCATATATTCTTTGAATTCCCAGTCAGACAATGGCACTGTATACCAGTATTAAAAATTGTGGGTGCACATAACCCCCATATATTCTTTGAATTCCCAGTCAGACAATGGCACTGTATAGCAGTATTAAAAATTGTGGGTGCACGTAACCCCCATATATTCTTTGAATTCCCAGTCAGACAATGGCACTATATACCAGTATTAAAAATTGTGGGTGCACATAACCCCCATATATTCTTTGAATTCCCAGTCAGACAATGGCACTGTATACCAGTATTAAAAATTGTGGGTGCACGTAACCCCCATATATTCTTTGAATTCCCAGTCAGACAATGGCACTGTATACCAGTATTAAAAATTGTGGGTGCACGTAACCCCCATATATTCTTTGAATTCCCAGTCAGACAATGGCACTATATACCAGTATTAAAAATTGTGGGTGCACATAACCCCCATATATTCTTTGAATTCCCAGTGAGACAAAGGAACTGTATAGCAGTATTAAAAATTGTGGGTGCACGTAACCCCCATATATTCTTTGAATTCCCAGTCAGACAATGGCACTGTATACCAGTATTAAAAATTGTGGGTGCACGTAACCCCCATATATTCTTTGAATTCCCAGTCAGACAATGGCACTGTATACCAGTATTAAAAATTGTGGGTGCACGTAACCCCCATATATTCTTTGAATTCCCAGTCAGACAATGGCACTATATACCAGTATTAAAAATTGTGGGTGCACATAACCCCCATATATTCTTTGAATTCCCAGTCAGACAATGGCACTGTATACCAGTATTAAAAATTGTGGGTGCACATAACCCCCATATATTCTTTGAATTCCCAGTGAGACAATGGAACTGTATAGCAGTAGCAAAAATTGTGGGTGCACGTCACCCCAATATATTCTTTGAATTCCCAGTTAGACAATGGCACTGTATACCAGTAGTAAAAATTGTGGGTGCACATAACCCCCATATATTCTTTGAATTCCCAGTCAGACAATGGCACTGTATAGCAGTATTAAAAATTGTGGGTGCACGTAACCCCCATATATTCTTTGAATTCCCAGTCAGACAATGGCACTATATACCAGTATTAAAAATTGTGGGTGCACATAACCCCCATATATTCTTTGAATTCCCAGTCAGACAATGGCACTGTATACCAGTATTAAAAATTGTGGGTGCACGTAACCCCCATATATTCTTTGAATTCCCAGTCAGACAATGGCACTGTATACCAGTATTAAAAATTGTGGGTGCACATAACCCCCATATATTCTTTGAATTCCCAGTCAGACAATGGCACTGTATACCAGTATTAAAAATTGTGGGTGCACATAACCCCCATATATTCTTTGAATTCCCAGTGAGACAATGGAACTGTATAGCAGTAGCAAAAATTGTGGGTGCACGTCACCCCAATATATTCTTTGAATTCCCAGTTAGACAATGGCACTGTATACCAGTAGTAAAAATTGTGGGTGCACATAACCCCCATATATTCTTTGAATTCCCAGTCAGACAATGGCACTGTATACCAGTATTAAAAATTGTGGGTGCACATAACCCCCATATATTCTTTGAATTCCCAGTCAGACAATGGCACTGTATACCAGTATTAAAAATTGTGGGTGCACATAACCCCCATATATTCTTTGAATTCCCAGTGAGACAATGGAACTGTATAGCAGTAGCAAAAATTGTGGGTGCACGTCACCCCAATATATTCTTTGAATTCCCAGTTAGACAATGGCACTGTATACCAGTAGTAAAAATTGTGGGTGCACATAACCCCCATATATTCTTTGAATTCCCAGTCAGACAATGGCACTGTATACCAGTATTAAAAATTGTGGGTGCACATAACCCCCATATATTCTTTGAATTCCCAGTCAGACAATGGCACTGTATACCAGTATTAAAAATTGTGGGTGCACATAACCCCCATATATTCTTTGAATTCCCAGTGAGACAAAGGAACTGTATAGCAGTATTAAAAATTGTGGGTGCACGTAACCCCCATATATTCTTTGAATTCCCAGTCAGACAATGGCACTGTATACCAGTATTAAAAATTGTGGGTGCACGTAACCCCCATATATTCTTTGAATTCCCAGTCAGACAATGGCACTGTATAGCAGTATTAAAAATTGTGGGTGCACATAACCCCCATATATTCTTTGAATTCCCAGTGAGACAATGGCACTGTATACCAGTAGCAAAAATTGTGGGTGTATATAGCCCCAATTCTATTGCTAGGGGACTTGCAGGGTATTTCTGAGGTGAAGGTGGGGGGGCACACCGTTGGAACGGGGATTTGGGGTGTATATATGGGGTATACGGGAATACACTGTCAGTGTGTTCCATTCAGGATCCTGGGAAAGCTGGGTTGCGGCGATTGAGCCCGTCAGTGCCACGTTACACTGACAAGCTTCTCCCTGGAATTGAAGTTATATGTAAGCCCAATATATTCTTTGAATTCCCAGTGAGACAATGGCACTATATGGCAGTAGCAAAAATAGTGGGTGTATATAGCCCCAATTCTATTGCTAGGGGACTTGCAGGGTATTTCTGGGGTGAAGGTGGGGGGGCACACCGTTGGAACGGGTATCGGGGGTATATATCGGGTATACGGGAATACACTGACAGTGTATTCCATTCAGGATCCTGGGAAAGCTGGGTTGCGGCGATTGAGCCCGTCAGTGCCACGTTACACTGACAAGCTTCTCCCTGGAATTTAGCTCTTATAAGAGCTGTTGGTTGTCTTCTCCTTCCTATCCTAGCCTGTCCCTGCCTACCCAGAATCTAAGCCCTAGCTAACTGGACGGAAACCTCCGTCCTCGGTGAATTGCAAGCTCAGAATGACGCGAACCTGGGCGGCGCTGTTCTTTTAAATTAGAGGTCACATGTTTTCGGCAGCCAATGGGTTTTGCCTACTTTTTTCAACGTCACCGGTGTCGTAGTTCCTGTCCCACCTACCCTGCGCTGTTATTGGAGCAAAAAAGGCGCCAGGGAAGGTGGGAGGGGAATCGAGTAATGGCGCACTTTACCACGCGGTGTTCGATTCGATTCGAACATGCCGAACAGCCTAATATCCGATCGAACATGAGTTCGATAGAACACTGTTCGCTCATCTCTAGTCCTAACACAAGAAGTGCTCGCCTGTGATGAGCATAAACCGGGTCCAAAATCAGAGGAGACATCAGGGCAATGTAGATAGTTGAAACATTTTATCAAATTGTATAATAAACAACCCATACAAGCTTGCCAAAGGCCACCAAATCCAAGTAGACCCAAAGACAATGGATACTTTGTTTCTCAGGAATGAGTCTGCTCCCAGAATGGGAAGCGTAAGAGATAAAAGTGAGAGTTGTGCTGGAGTTGTGCTGGCTCCTATAACAAGACATCATCTTCGTATTGTAGAACTGAATGTATTTCTAACTACTTTGTCTACGATTACATGACTTAAAGTAAGCACATGAGATGGATCATCCCATGGGGAAACAAGAAAGTTGGGTTTGACCCAAATATTTCATATTCAGTTTTTATCAACACTGAATACTTTGAGATTTGTCTCAGATTAATTAAAATGGGTGCCGTGACATGCATTGCACAATGATAATACGTAAGAAACGTGAGCAGAATGAAGAGCCATTCCAGTGATAGTCATGTTATAGATGGATGTGTTATTCATCACTAGGGTTGAGCAGTCGGGATCGAAAAAGATCGGATCCCGATCGGCGATCAAGCTAATTTCACGATCGTGATCAGCTGGAAAATGATCAGAAATCGGATTTTGAAATCTCAAGATCGGCTCAACCCTAAAAGTGACTTTTCCCATAGAGAAGCATTGACTAGGGTTGAGCGATCGGGATCGGAAAAGATCGGATTCCGATCAGCGATTGAACAAATTTCACAATCGGGATCGGCTGGAAAATGATTGGAAATCAGATTTTAAATTTGATCCTGAAATCTCAAGATCGGCTAAACCTTATTCATCACTGCAAGATCCAAAGCCATTGCTCCATTTTCTTCTGTAATACACAGCAGCAAATTGAACTAAAGAACCATAGGAGTAGGAGAAGTGGAACAAAGTTTAGTCATATTGAATCAATAAGAAGATATTAATAGAAATCATAGGAGGGAGGAAAAATATCTGTACTATGCTGTGTGAGCCAGAATGCCGCAGTACAGACACTGGACAATTAACCCTCTCATTGCCATTTTTTTTTAATACACACAATTTGCCATTCTAATCAATCACAGTGACATAGCCTATGCTAATCTGAAAAATCTCCATCTGTTAAAGTCAAAGCGATCCTTTTCAGTTTGGTCTGAGCTTGTTCGGATAGATCCAGATGCAAAATTATTATACTCTAGGGTCTTTTCAGGTGATAGGTGTAGGCCCAAGGGAGGTTTAAAAAATAAAAAAACATTTATACTCAACTTCCGGTGGTCTTTGTCTTCCTCGTTGCATCATCTGGTACTCTTCTGTGATGTCATGCGCCCGGGGGTCACCGCTGAGACCTGTGATTGGTCCAAAGTGGTGATATGGTCATGCCGAGCATCATGATGTGGTGCCCATGTTGCCATCAATCTAATGTCCCGGTCATCCATCAACCATCAGTAGCCGCAAGATTGTTTTACTTCCTGAAAATGAAGACGGTTTGATTACTTAGCTCGCTCATTTCAGTCGCATGAGGATATTATATATTAGAGTCATCTGATTCAGATTTTTGTGTGTTTCTGCTCCTCCTCTAATATTGGAACATGACATTTGATGCACAGCCTTTCCTTCATTTTTTTCACTGAAACTGATTCCCTTTAATGATGTGACACCTGCTGAGCAATGTTTCCTAGTCAGGGCACTCTTCCACCTCTTTTTGATGAACTGATAATTACATTGCTGATCTGGGTCTTCTAGGACCCAGCAACCCTAACAACCTCTAATCCGGTTGGGACCACGTGACTCCTGGGTAAGAGAGGAGCTGCATCATGGCAGCTCCTATAGCTGTGTATACAGCACTCATTGAGCGCTTCTCTATGGGAGTTCCAACTGTAGTAATAGCTAGCTCCCCATTTCTGCAGCTGCACAATTTTGTGCTTCTGCCTAAAACTGCAAGGACACCACTTCCGGACATACTGTATATACTCTATGAGTGGTTTGGAAGGGGTTAAAGGAAGTGCTGCTCATAACCAGAAAAGTGTTTGCACATTTCAGTCTTTATTATTAGAGATGAGCGAGTAGTATTCGATCGAGTAGGTATTCGATCGAATACTACGGTATTCGAAATACTCATACTCGATCGAGTACCACTCGCTATTCAAATGTAAAAGTTTGATGCAGAACCAGCATTGACGCTGGTTATTCTCCTACCTTTAGAAGTCTTCTCCGTGCAGCTTCCCCGCGACGTCTTCCGGCTCTTCATTCACTCTGCCAGGCTTGTAGTGCGGACATGCGCAGTCGGCTCTGCCCAGGCCTGATGAATTCAGAGCCGGAAGACGCCACGAGGACGCTGCACGGAGAAGACTTCTCGGAGGATCCAGCCCTACCCTCACTCATGGACTTGGTAAGTATAATTTGATTGAACGTTGCCTACCCCTGAAACGAGCATTTTCCCCCCATAGACTATAATAGGGTTCGATATTCGATTTGAGTAGTCGAATATTGAGGGGCTACTCGAAACGAATATTGAATATCAAACATTTTACTGATCGCTCATCTCTATTTATTATGTCTCTAAAAACACCTTGCAGAACTTGCAGTGATAAAATGGCCTGCCCTTGCACTACATGCAACATTACAACTCAGTGGACCATCACCTTAAGGGAAAGTTCACACAGAGTTTTTTGGTCAATATTTTGATTCCGTGTTTGCCTCAAATTCCTGACCAAAAAGACGGCTCCCATTGAAATCAATGGGAGCCTCTCAGGAGCTTTTTCTAACACAAAAAAAGAGCCGAGGTGCTCATTCTTCAGGCGTTTCACCTCGCGATTTGGCCTTAAGACAAACCCTCCTCTGGATTAGGCCCATTCATTGGTCCTTATCCGGAGCGCGCAGCTGGATGTTGGTGCAGTGCAGTGCTTTCAGTCGCGCTACCCGTCTTTTGGATCGGAACTTGAGGTGGAGGCAGCCTCAGGTTCAGATCCAGAAAACCTGTGTGAACTTACCCTAAAAATGCTGGAAAGTGGCGAGGAATTTTCTGCCCTCACTGTAAAATGCTGCGTTTCTTTCCACAGTGTTTACGCCACATGGGGCCCCAACCTTAGTTGCTAGTGATATGTCCAAAAAGCAGATAATTGTAAATTTGCATATCATTTTAAAATTTTTGCTAAATTTCTTATTTTTTATAAATAAAAAAACATGACCCAAATTTCTTACCAACATGGAGAACAACGTATTGTGTGACTTTATTTTCAAAATCACTTAAAAAAATTACATATTCCAAGATTATCACCTCAGAAATTGACACGTCGTATATAGAGATAAGCGAACAGTAAAATATTCAATATTCGTTTCGAATAACCCCTCAATATTCGACTATTCAAACAAATATTGAACCCCATTATAGTCTATGGGAGAAAATGCTTCGTTTCAGGGGATCCCACCATTCGACTCAGGAGAGTCACCAAGTCCACTAAGACACCTCAGCAAATGATACCAACACCTCTGCAATGCAACTGGGACAGCAGGGGAAGCATGTCTGGGGTAATCTAACAAGCCCAAGTCACTGTATTATGTCGGATCCCTGTCAGCTTGCGATATGCACAAGCTGACTTTTTCCCATAGGAATGCATTGACCAGCGTTGATTGGCCGAATGCCATACAGAGTACGGCATTCGGCTAATCAATGCTGGTTCTGCCGGAGCCTCGTCTGTGAGGAGGCAGAGTCTAAGATCGGACCAGAATGGAGACTGCTGTGGACCGATCTTAGACTCCGCCTCCACCGGCAGAAGCAGTGTTGATTAACCGAATGCTGTAGTCTGTATGGCATTCGGCCAATCAATGCTGGTCAATGCATTCCTAGGGGAAAAAGTCAGCTCGCGCACATCGCAAGCTGACAGGGATCCCGACCGGATAGAGCCTCAAAGAGCTGGGTGAGTGACATTCCCCCCTAAATAAAGGTAATCCCTAGCTAACTCTGCCTGTACATCTGTCCCTGTCTCACAGTCACATAGTTCACAGTCTCAAATTAATCAAATGTTAAACTCACCATTCGTCTAAATTGGAGGTCACCTGATTTCGGCAGCCAATTCCTTTTTCTGATTTTTTTTTATGCCTTCGTTGCCTCCGTAGTCCCACCTCACCTGCACAGTTATTGGTGCAGAAAACGCACCAGGGAAGGTGGGAGAGGATACACATTTTTACTGCGTTTGTCTCGTGGAATTCGATTGGAATTGAACACCTCGAACAGCCTGATATTTGATTGAATATCTACTCAATCGAACGGTGTTCACTCATCTCTAGTCATATATAAAAAACGGGGTCGTGTCATGAAGTCCAAAACTGGCTGTGATGCCGAGGGGTTAAGGATTGTAGTATTTTCATAAAACAAATACGAGAGAACCTTAATGACTCTCCTGTGTTTGGAATAATTAACCTAATTGATTTAATTAGTAAAAAAACAAAACAAAAATGAATCTCTGGAGCTGATATTTCAGAAGATGTCTTGTTATATATGGCGTAGTCCGAGCGGCGTGTTCTCTGTGTGCACGAATACTCTCTGTGTCACTTGTTATATTTCATCATTGCGATTTATCTCGTTTGTATCATTTTTTGTTGTTTTTGTGGTTTGTTTCTGACGACTTGGAAGGTTAGTGAGAAATTACACGTATCGCTCTAAATGTGTTTAATCTTAAATTTCTTGTATTTGCGGCCTTTTTTTGCTATAATAAAAACAGGAACATTTAGGTCAATCTAAACGCATTTAATTTAATTTTTTTGGAATTTTTGGTCTTCTTTGTTACCAATTGCAAGAATAGAGGGGTCAATCGAAATGTTCAATTTTAAATTTTGAAATTTTTGGTCATTATTTGCAGCAGCTAACTTTCATTTCTGCCGAGATCAAAAGTGTTGCTGTTGCCATCCACAATCTTAACAATAGTACAAGACGTGGATGGTGTGACAGTAATATTAGTATTTCCTTGTCCTCGTTTAATCTGCCCATTGCCCGGTTTTACTTCACTGCTTACATAATTACCAGCATTTTTATTTTTTTTTTAACAAATTATCTCAATTTGAAGAAATCTAATAAAGATCTTAGATTTGGCCAGAGAATATTACACTGGGACACACTGTGAGTCGGCTTGGATTTTTACAGTGACAATGGTAGTTTTGTATTAGTTTGCTAACAAAAAACACTATCTTTGGATGGAAACTGAAGATATGATGGACAAATGTGGTCGTTCTGCTAGTCTTCTCCAAAACCTTGTCAACGTCTTTAGCAAAATTAGCTCCCATTGAGGTGACTGTAGTGTTTACTATGATGCATATACACTGACCAGGTCTCTGTTTCAGTGTCAAATATCTCAATGTGTTAAGTTTTAGGTTTTTGCAATACAGATGTTTTAATCTCAATCCAAGGTCAGCATTGGATTGTGAATTGTGGATTGTGAATCTCAATCCAATATCAACAATATGGGCAGCATGGGGGCTCAGTGGTTAGCACTGCAGCGCTGGAGTCCTGGGTTCGAATCCTGCCAGGGACAGCATCTGCAATGAGTTTGTATGTTCTCCCCGTGTTTGCGTGCACAACCCTCAACAGCATACAATCTTACTGTGGGTAGGTTTATGGCAAGTTTGGGTGATAAGGGTAATGATAGTGATGCTGATGGCACTGGCAGACATATTTCCACTGCTGCCGGTATCGGGGTACTGGTGATCATTTCCCAAATTGGATACCTTACATCTAAAGAGAAAGTTGACCTTATTTTTTTTTTTTTTGCTTTTCTTGAAATTCTGCAAATTGTTTCTCCACCAGTGCTGAGTTTCTGTGGCATCTGCTCTCATAAGGGGGTGACAGGAAGGACAGTCCAAGGTCTAAGGCAGGCTCAGATTTCCACAGTTGTTGATGTTAGCAGCAGCATCTATGTGCAGTCATCTCCTCCATAGGAATGTTTTTGTATATTACCAAATAAGGAATCCATGGCAAGGTGGTATAAGATCTACAAGCAGACTTATGTAGGAACTAGGTCATTTTGTACTCTAACATGCTAAAGTGGGAACGGCCATCCTTCACCATCTTCCCAATAATCTTCTTTTTAGGCAGGACACAAATACATCTGCATCACCATGCTTATCATCATCATCAGCACCATCATCATCTCTGTATGCTTATCCTCCTCCCCCACAGCAATGTCAGTCATCTATAGGGCAACATGTGTCCAGGACACAGCAATTTGTGTCCAGTCATTCTGCTTTACCTCACATCAGGCCAAGCTGCTGGCAACATTTTCACTGTAGAACCACTTAGTGGATTCCACTGCATTTTTCAACTTATAACACATGCTCAGTCTCGATGGAGATGTACCTATTTGAAATTTTTTCACTAGGAAAGTTGTCTCTGCTTGACATCTCTATGTGGGTCTCTTCTCGGATATGTCCATGGGGAAATGTGGGGAGACCTGCATGTCAAATTTGATATGTGGAACAGAAATTATCAGCAGGGTCAATAGGTGGTTTAGATGGCCAATTGGGTCAAGGTGTAACGTGGCGGTGTTTACAGTCCACAAATTTAACAAGGCCAGGTGCTAGTACTGACACCACCTCTTTAGATGCAGGCACTAACCAGACAAAACCCATCCACTTCCTCTAGTTCCTCCTCTCTGGAAAATTTACGACCCCCAACTTCCCCATGGCATGCCATTGTTTCCAGTTCCCTTCCCTCATTTCATAGCTTTAAGGTCATACACACATGGTACAGCACATGCTGTAGTGTCTGGACAACAGAAGTGCAAATAATTACAGGGACAATGTGTGATATTTAAATATTTCAGTGGAGGCTTATGAGGGAAGTGGGTCACCTTCTGAAGCCCTTTAAGGAAGCCACCATGTGTGTCAACAACAATGACAATTGCAATTTCAGTATTGTCATTCCATATATATATATATACAGTATATATATATATATATATATATATATATATATATACAGTCCTATGAAAAAGTTTGGGCACCCCTATTAATCTTAATCATTTTTTGTTCTAAATATTTTGGTGTTTGCAACAGCCATTTCAGTTTGATATATCTAATAACTGATGGACACAGTAATATTTCAGGATTGAAATGAGGTTTATTGTACTAACAGAAAATGTGCAATATGCATTAAACCAAAATTTGACCGGTGCAAAAGTATGGGCACCCTTATCATTTTATTGATTTGAATTCCCCTAACTACTTTTTACTGACTTACTGAAGCACAAAATTGGTTTTGTAACCTCAGTGAGCTTTGAACTTCATAGCCAGATGTATCCAATCATAAGAAAAGGTATTTAAGGTGGCCAATTGCAAGTTGATCTCCTATTTGAATCTCCTCTGAAGAGTGGCATCATGGGCTACTCAAAACAACTCTCAAATGATCTGAAAACAAAGATTGTTCAACATAGTTGTTCAGGGGAAGGATACAAAAAGTTGTCTCAGAGATTTAACCTGTCAGTTTCCACTGTGAGGAACATAGTAAGGAAATGGAAGACCACAGGGACAGTTCTTGTTAAGCCCAGAAGTGGCAGGCCAAGAAAAATTTCAGAAAGGCAGAGAAGAAGAATGGTGAGAACAGTCAAGGACAATCCACAGACCACCTCCAAAGAGCTGCAGCATCATCTTGCTGCAGATGGTGTCACTGTGCATCGGTCAACTATACAGCGCACTTTGCACAAATAGAAGCTGTATGGGAGAGTGATGAGAAAGAAGCCGTTTCTGCACGTACACCACAAATAGAGTTGCCTGAGGTATGAAAAAGCACATTTGGACAAGGCAGCTTCATTTTGGAAACAAAAATTGAGTTGTTTGGTTATAAAAAAAGGCGTTATGCATGGTGTCCAAAAAGAAACAGCATTCCAAGAAAAACACTTGCTACCCACTGTAAAATTTGGTGGAGGTTCCATCATGCTTTGGGGCTGTGTGGCCAATGCCGGCATCGGGAATCTTGTTAAAGTTGAGAGTCGCATGGATTCCACTCAGTATCAGCAGATTCTTGAGAATAATGTTCAAGAATCAGTGACGAAGTTGAAGTTACGCCGGGGATGGATATTTCAGCAAGACAATGATCCAAAACACTGCTCCAAATCCTCAGGCATTCATGCAGAGGAACAATTACAATGTTCTGGAATGGCCATCCCAGTCCCCAGACCTGAATATCATTGAACATCTGTGGGATGATTTGAAGCGGGTTGTCCATGCTCGGCGACCATCTAACTTAACTGAACTTGAATTGTTTGTCCAAAATACCTTTATCCAGGATCCAGGAACTGATTAAAAGCTACAGGAAGCGACTAGAGGCTGTTATCTTTGCAAAAGGAGGATCTACTAAATATTAATGTCACTTTTCTGTTGAGGTGCCCATACTTTTGCACCGGTCAAATTTTGGTTTAATGCATATTGCACATTTTCTGTTAGTACAATAAACCTCATTTCAATCCTGAAATATTACTGTGTCCATCAGTTATTAGATATATCAAACTGAAATGGCTGCTGCAAACACCAAAATATTTAGAACTAAAAATGATTAAGATTAATAGGGGTGCCCAAACTTTTTCATAGGACTGTATATATATATATATATATATATATATATATATATATATATATATATATATATATATATATCTTACAGGAGATGTTTACAGTCAGGCAATGAGAGGTAGAAGAATAATACCAACTTCTACTTCTTAGTCAAGTGTATCACCTTCAAAAACCCTTTAAGGAGGCCACCACATGTGTCAGCAGCTGGGACAATTGCAATATCAGTAATGTAATTTCTTTATTATCTATCTTACAGGAAATATTTACAGTCTGGCAATGAGAGGGAGAATAATAATAATAATAATAGAAACTTTTACCTCTTGGTCACTGTCACCACCTTAGGACGTTAGAAGAAAAACTGGCCAAAAGAAGAAGAACTACATCTGGGATTTCTAGACTGGAGGAAGACTTGCCTTTAAATGCAGAGAGGGGCCTTTGATATTTCCCTGCCAGGATACTGACCCTTATTTGTTTTTCTTAGAATTTTATGAATTGTCATTGTGCTAATGTTATGTTGCTAGGGCGTTTGTTCCAATACGGTGATAACTAGCATGATAATCCAGATTTTCTTCTGTTACCAAAGTTCTGTTCTCATGATCAGAAAATCCTTTCCAATTAGAGAATATTCTAGTTTTTTTCATCTGGCAGACCAAGCAAATTTACAGCATGCCACATTTTTTTTTTGAAAATCTGTAATTGTCACTCCTCCACCTTCAATGCTGTGCTGCTATGACATCTGTTCCCATACAGGGGTAATTTTGGCAACTCCTTTTAAAACGCCAATTCCTATTTCAACTTGCAGACAATCCAAGCATTTTCCCACAAATTTGTCTTCAAATTCTGTAGCTTTCGTAGCCACAGTGTTGGTATCATTAAAAAAAGATATACTATTACTTCTTGCAATACCAATGGAGTGATGGTGCGGCATTCTGTTACTTTAAAGGGATAATCTTTGGTGGCATTTTTAGAAAGCCATTTCTTCTTCTACAGTGTCCTACACTATGTTTTATAGATAGGTTCCTTGGAGCCCTGACAGTGTCCTACACTATATTTTATAGATAGGTTCCTTGGAGCCCTAAGAGTATTCTACACTATGTTTTATAGATAGGTTCCTTGGAGTCCTGACAGTGTCATACACTATGTTTTATAGATAGGTTCCTAGGAGCCCTAAGAGTATTCTACACTATGTTATATAGATAGGTTCCTAGGAGCCCTAAGAGTATTCTACACTATGTTATATAGATAGGTTCCTTGGAGCCCTGACAGTGTCCTACTGCTGGGAACTTTTTCTCTAGTAGATTTTTCCAGAACTTTTAAAGCATCATCATTTTTTTGGGAGAATTATACGTCATGTTATGAACTGTAAAGCTAAAAATGTCTCCAGTTCTTAAGCAATTTGGAATATTTTACTCCATGGACATAGAGAATCAGACTGCAGTCACTAAACTGGTTCTTGTTGGTTTTACCGATAATGTGGCAGTGAATATTTTGCTATTTTTTGTTTTCTTCTTTATCTATGTTGTGACAATTATTGGGAACGTTCTAATCATTTGCGCAATCCTCACCAATCCTCACTTACACACCCCGATGTACTTCTTCCTCATTAATCTGTCTTATGTGTTATAGATTTGTGTAACATTTCATGCGCTGTGCCCAAGTTACTGATGGACCTGATGTCAACCCAGAGAACCATATCGCTCATGGCCTGTAGTGTACAAATATTACTTCTACTCTGGATAGGGAATATTGAGTGTTTGCTTCTCACTATTATGGCCGTTGATCGATATGTGGCCATCTGTCATCCCCTCCATTACCCCATTCTCATGCGGTGGAGCGTGTGCCGCGGTCTTGTCTTTTTCATGTACATATTCAGTTTTGTCAATGTCTTTCTTCCATCGTTTACAATGCCAGTAACATTGTGTTCTGCTAACAAGGTCAACCATTTTATGTGTGAGGCTTCATCACTGCTAAAGATCTCGTGTAGAGATACCCATATTAATGAGATTGTCATGTTCTTCTCCAGTTTCCTTTCTCTTATCTTTCCCTTTGTAATTATTTTACTGTCCTATATCTGTATCATATCTTCTGTGTTTAAGGTTCACGCTGGAGCAAGGTCTAAGGCTTTCTCCACGTGCTCCTCACACATCATGGTGGTGGCTTTATCCTTCAGTACTGGAACGGTCACATTCTTGGCACCTACAGATCCTTCTTCCAACCAGGAGAAATATGCCTCTATCTTCTACGTCATTATATCTCCAATGTTAAATCCTTTCATTTACAGTCTGAACAATCGAGATGTTAAAGGGACCATCGCAAAGATCTTGTGAAACTTCATATGAATAAATTATGATAAAATTATCAAGTGCAGCCAACCATCCGCACATACCAACAGAGGAAGACATCTTCTGTGCTGAGCATAAGCCGAAAGCTTCTGGCGCTTGGATATTAGGAGATATCAGGGATAGTTGAATATTTTAGTAAGTTATATAACTTACTTGTTTTTATAACATTTCTCGAGATAAAATTTGAAAAATTCTGTCCCCTTTCTTTGTTCACAAACACATGAAGACTGGGATGGGAGGCTACTCATGGTGAAAGGCAGAATTGCCTCCCGTATGTATACCTTCGTTAGTATGTACGCCCCGAATAAAAAGCAGGCCAATTGGATTTTGGAAGCCCTCGCGAAAGGAACTTGTTCTCGGAAGGCCAAGTAGTACTGGCAGGCGATCTTAATCTCACTCTCAACCCCTTTCTCGATACCTCCTCAGGAGTCTCTAGCACGTCTCAAAAATCTCTTGGAAAAGTGCTCCAAGCATTCCATGATGTTAACTTGTGTGATGTTTGGCGCTCACTTAATCCATCCATCAAAGACTACTCATTCTTCTCAAACCCTAGACAATCTTACCAAAGATTAGATTATATTTTTGTATCAAAGTCACTGTTACCCTTCTCCTTGAAATCCCGCATTGACAACATTACAGTTTCGGATCATGCTCCGGTCTGGGCGTCTATCTCGCTCAAACAACTACCGAGAAAAGACTGGTGTTAGAGATTGAATGAGACGCTCATTGATAAACCGGACCTTGTATCGCAAATTAGCACTCAACTCAAGTGACATGTGTCCTACAATTGTGTGGGAAGCGCACAAGTCGGTAATTAGAGGAACATTCATCGCACTCGCATCTAAACTTAAGAAAGACTCCCAGGCAGCTCTTGATAAACTGTTAAATAACATAGCAGCGACTGAGAGAATAAGGAAGGTCAGTAAACAGATTCCATTTCAGGAGGAACTTCGGAAACTTAGAGAAAAACTGAAAGACATGCTTAATACCCGCGCAGCTAAACACTACTTACATTATTATTATTATTATTATTATTATTTATATAGCACCATTAATTCCATGGTGCTCTGTACATTATTATATTAATTCCATAGTGCTTTACATTATTATATTAATTCCATGGTGCTGTACATTATTATATTAATTCCATGGTGCTCTGTACATTATTATATTAATTCCATGGTGCTCTGTACCTCCTGAGGAAGCCGGTCGCACGGCGAAACGCGTCAAGGTGTCCTTGCCGTTTGTGTTGGGGATTTGGGACTATATCCATCTGCTACAATGACCTTAGGTATTTTCTAAATCTTATATGATTCCAGCTTGAATTATTTATGTACTGGGCTTCCTTTATTCATGTATGCACGATTTATGTGCAATTATCATATGGGCTTTAACCTTTGGAAGTTACCCAGTCTGTGATATGATTTGATCTTTTTGATCAATCTTATTCAGCTGTATTGATACCATTGGTCTTATTATCTCTTGCAATGGAGTATAACATGATCTAATAATTGTATAGTATCTTGTCTTCAGGGTTGAAATTAATGTTTACAGTTATTTATACATTCATATATTTATACCCTGGATATTTAAGTTCTATATGTTAATTGTGATTTATATATAGTCTCAAATCCTCCGTTTGTCACTGTGTTTTCAACTCTGGCTAAACCATCTGCCCAGCTGCTATTTATTTTTGTATTGGTATTATAAAGATGTATTTAAATTTTATATGATTGACTGAAAATTATTTGAGCATTATTATATTAATTCCATGGTGCTGTATATTATTATATTAATTCCATGGTGCTCCGTTCATTATTATATTAATCCCATGGTGCTGTACATTATTATATTAATTCCAGGGTGCTGTACATTATTATATTAATTCCATGGTGCTGCACATTATTATATTAATTCCAGGGTGCTGTACATTATTATATTAATCCCATGGTGCTGTACATTATTATATTAATTCCATGGTGCTTTACATTTGGGGGTTACATACAGTACACAGAATATACAGGTAGATATAATACTAACAGTGACCGACTGGCACAGTGGGGTAGAGGGCCCTGCCTGTGAGGGCTTACAATATAAGGGGGAAGAGGGATAGAGACAGAAGGAGAGGGGGAGACTGTACAGATGGCGGTGAGGTGATAGTGTTATTGGAGGTTGTTGGCCTTCCTGAATAGGTGAGTCTTCAGGGCCATCTTGAATCCTGTGATTGTGGGGGTCAGTCTTATGTGTCTTGGTAAGGAGTTCCAGAGTATGGGGGATGCACAGGAGAAATCTTGGAGGCGGTTGTGTGAGGAGCGGATGAGAGCAGAGCGGAGTAGGAGGTCATTGGAGGATCTGAGGTTACGTGTGGGCAGGTAGCGGGAGATGAGGTCAGAGATATATGGAGGGGACAGGTTGTGGATGGCTTTGTATGTTAGCGTTAGTAGCTTGAATTCAATTTGCTGGGCTATGGGTAGCCAGTGGAGGGACTGGCAGAGGGGAGCAGCCGATGAAGATCAGGGGGTGAGGTGAATTAAACGAGCAGCAAAGTTTAAGGTGGACTGGAGGGGGGCGAGGGTCTTTGCTGGGAGTCCATGGAGAAGGGTGTTGCAGTAGTCTAGGCGGGAGATTATGAGGGCCTGGACGAGCATCTTAGTAGTTTCAGGAATGAGTGGATTCGGTGGATGTTCTTGAGCTGGAGGTGTTGAGGGTTTGAATATGTGGCTTGAAGGATAGGTCGGAGTCCAGGGTTACCCCAAGGCATATACGCCCATGGCGATAAAGCCGGAAAACTGATGACAGCTATGCTCCATAAACGCAAGTCTAAATGTTTTATCTCTAACATCAAAGATGTCTCTGGGCGACTGCGCTCCTCCACAGCGGACATAACATCAGCCTTCCTCTCTTTCTACTCTGATCTCTATAATCTTGATAAATCAGACACATGCCTCCAGAGAATCGAGAGACACACTGACAGCTGCCTTTCTTAATTCCATATCTCTTCCAACCTTGACACCCTCAGAGGCCATGACACTCACAGATCCCATCTCATATCAGGAAATTAAAGATGCAATTTCTTCCTTCCCAGTAGGCAAAAGTCCTGGACCAGACAGGTTACCCATACAGTATTATAAAATATTCCAGTCCGAATTGACCCCTCATCTTGCCCAAATGTGCAACACCCTCCTCGAGGGAGCCTCTCTTCCCAGGCAGACCCAGGAGGCCCATATCACCCTCCTCCCAAAAAATGGCAAAGACCAAACGGAATGCGGAAGCTATCATCCGATTTCCCTCCTTAATCTTGACCTCAAAATATGGGCAAAAATTTTAGCCCTGAAGATAAAACATTTAATTCCCACCCTTCTTGACCCGGAGCAATCTGGGTTTGTTATGGGAAGAGAGGGCAAAGATAACAAACAACCCGGAATTAGGTCTCCCTAAAATACTGGACCTACTCATTCAATATGGCCACATATCTGAATATAAAACCAATTTAGATAAATCTGAAGTTTTAAACATAAACATACCTCGCCACAGATTGGAACGCCTGAAACAAATCTCCTCTCTTAAATAGACAAGCAAGTCCATTAAATATTTAGGAATAAAGCTCACGGCAGACCCCGCTCAATTATACCAGGAAAACTTCTCCCCCTTACTGACCACCAGTAAGACCATGCTGCATAATTATGCGTCCTTCCCATTTTCATGGTTTGGAAGACGTAGTCTGATTCGGACTTATGCTTTACCTACAATACTGTATCATCTCCATATGGTAACCATACGCCTCCCATCCTTATTTTTCCGCTCTATGAGAACCATATTCACAAATTTCCTTTGGAAATCCAAGAGACCCTGCTTACCAATTAAGCTCTTGATGAAGAAACAATTAGCTGGGGGTATAGGTCTACTGGATATAATGGAATACTATAAAGCGGTACAGCTTAAACAATGGACCAAGTTAGCGGTCCCCGCCATGAACCCCACTATCTTTACGCTCTCTCTCTCCACTTTTGGCCCCTACGCATTGGCTCCACATGAATGCTGGTCAAAAATCCAAGACTGTGGACCAATTACTCCTGGGAGCATCGGAAACCTGGAGCTCATTAAGAGACTCACTAGCGCCAGACATCTCTCCTCTTACTCCGCTAGGAATTCTCCCTTACTGGGACAATAAGTTTGGAGGCGAACCCACAGCCTTGTGGAGGAAATTGAGTCGCTATAGTGTCTCAGACATTCTGAATGATTCTGGGATCTTTGACCCCCGGAGAATCGAATTGTTAATATCGCAAGAAACCTTGCCCTTCCTACATCGCCTCCATCTCACGAAAGTTACCCAAAAGTGGTTTGGAACTCATACAGTCAGAAAGAACTTCACCTCCTTTGAGAGGGCTACCATCGCAGCCAATAAACTCCTGCGCAAAACCTCTTTTATGCTCGCCAAGTACGTGAATCCACCTGTGCCTTCCAAACCAGCATTCCTGACCTCATGGGAAATAGAAGTGAAAATTACTCTATCTGAAGAACAGAGAACACAGATTCTTTCGCACTCCCATGGTTTTTCCCCATGTGTTCGCCTCCAAGAAGGGCACTACAAATTATTCACCAGATGGTACCATACCCCCCTATGGCTTTATAGAATGAAACTATCAGATTCAGAGAAGTGCTGGAGATGCCAGACACAGGTGGGCTCTTTGTTACATATTTGGTGGCAATGTCTTATTATCAGCAAATTTTGGACTGAGGTTCAATCAGTCCTACGGAGATGTGTTTCTCCGACCTTTTCCCTCACCCCAGAAATGGTGCTTCTAGCTTTGCTGTCAGCGGAATACAAACCTTCAAGGAAAAATCTGGTCTCCCACCTAATCTGAGCTGCTAATTCACTCATTCCATGCAAATGGTTAGACACTTCCCCACCCACTAAAGCTGATTGGATAGGAAAGGTGAACCAAATAGCGAGATTCGAGGAATTATCTATTACCCCACTATCACATCAAAGTGGGAAAATACCTGGAAACCTTCTTTACTCCCCAAATGGATGGACACAAACCCAAATTTAAGCTAAAGAAACATTAACAACCACCCCTTTAAATCACGTTGCCCATGACAACCACAGATGGAATAAACAATGGGAAATCCAAAGGCCCTCACCCTTAACTTTCATTGTGGATGTGTGTGTGTGTGTGTGTGTGTGTGTGTGTGTGTGTGTGTGTGTGTGTGTGTGTGTGTGATGTGGTAAGACCTTCCAAAATTCACTTTTCTAGCCCTTAACATGAGCCCTTCCAAATTAAGTTACAGGCCCTTAAGCTGAGCTCCCAGCAGAGATTGAGGCCTTCAGGTGACTTCAGCCTCTACCTGCAGAGTTTTAGGCCCTTTAACTTAATTCAGCCTTACACCAGCAGAGATTTGTTGGTTTTTTGGGTGAGTTGAGCCTTTAAACAGCAGAGATTCAGATTTTGTCCATTGGCATGACTAGAGCCTTTAAAATACAGTGCTTTATGCCCTTTTGGTGACTAGAGCCATGCAGCAGCAGTGTGTTAGGATCGGGTCTCGCAGGTTCCCATCACAGCGCACAGCGCCACCTGCGGGCCAATCCAAACCTCGCCCTCGGCATTGTGCAGGAAGATGTCTGGAGTCTAAGTCCAGCTTTTGGCCCACTGATCATGCTCAGAAATTTTGGAGCCGCTCAGAGGCTAAGTGCCGTTCTCTCCCCACTGAGCATGCTCAGACATTTTGGGTCTGCTCTGAGGCTAAGTACCAGTTTGGCCACACTGAGCATGATTGGTGACATCATGCCACTGCCCCTGTTGGGCGGGGACTAGCCTTTAAATAGTGTGAGCCGACGCCCACCCAGTGCTCACATTTGCTTAAAATTTGTTGAGACAGGAGGTTAGGGCCAGGTTCCAGACAAATCTAGGAGCTGAGTAGGGATCCAGCTAGTTCCCCTTGGCTCTGCCCTTTGGAACCCGTCAACCCATTCCCAGTTCAACTGCCTTGCAGGATAGGAGTTTGTTGTTAGACTGACCAGGAGTGAAGTTCACCCCTGGCAGTCTTGTGTCAGCAGTGTAGTGTAGCACATGCAAGGTCTGGTTCTCCTGCTGTAAATTGCAGGGGCTGCTGACAACTTGATTTGCTCAACTGCTGTACATTGTTACGCTCTCCCAGTGACGCTTAACTGGAGAGAGTCTGTTGCCGCCTGTTCACATTTGTGTTGCACAACTTCACTGCCAGTGCAGTTCAACTGGTGGTGCATAATTCAGACATACGGCTGCCCATCTGGGCCTGTGGACCTCGCCGCAGTACTCTGCGGCTTAGCGGTTCTGGTTGTGTTATTTATTATTTTTACATATACACACAGTACCATAACACTGTTTCATTTTTTGACCCTTGGGGTGACACCTAAAAAATTAGATTTCAGGCCCTTGGGGGTGAGCCCTAAAAAATTGAGTTGCAATGGGGGGGGGTGGGTGGTAATGGAAATATATATATATATATATATAAAAAAAATTCACATTCAGAAGTAGGGGCTGGGGTTCTAGGAGGAGGATGAGGAGGAAGAGTAAATTGGGTGCTGGCAGCTTCTCTCTAGTACCTGGACTGTGGAGTGGATATACAGCTGGGTATCCACGTTCATGTCCTCGCCCACGTCCCCTGCTGCTACTGACAATGGACACTGCTGGCAGCCCCTCTCCAGTACCTGGACTGTGGGGTGGATATACAGCTTGGTATGCACGTCCACATCCTCGTGCACGTCCCCTGCTGCTACTGATGAGAGGCAATGCTGGCAGCCCCTCTCCAGTACCTGGACTGTGGACTGGACACCCTATTGGGTATGCATGTCCACGTCCTCGCCCACATCCCCTGCTGCTACGCTGCATCATGTATTAAGCTCTGAAAAGAGCTGTTATTTCCTGCCTAACCAAAGCTATGAAAGCACTGTATCTCCCTGAGAACAAGCTCTCCCTATCACTCCAAAACTGAAATGACACAAATATGGCAGCAGCCGTTCTTATGAATGGGAGGTCACATGTTTTTGGCAGCCAATGGGTTTTTTTCACTGCCTCCATTGTTGTAGTTCCTGTCCCACCTGCCCTGTGCAGTTATTGGTGCAAAAAATGCACCAGGTGGGAGGGGACACAAATTTTTACTACGTATGCGGCCTTGTATTCAATTGTGAATGAATACATCGAACGCCATGATATTCGATCAAATACCTATTCGACCAAACCGCGTTCGCTCATCTCTAGTTGTAATACCAAGGGGTTAAGGATTGCAGTATTTCATGAAACAAACATGAGATAATCTTAATTACACTGTTTTGTTTTGGATGATTATAATAATTGATATAATTAGTAAAAAGAAAAATAAATAATTAATCTCCTGAGCTGATATGTGTCCTTATATAAAGCGGAGTCAGAGAAGCGCGTTCCCCGTGTGCAGGAATACGCTCGCTGTCACTTGTTTGCAATATTTCTTTCTTGTATTATATTTCTTGTTTTTATGGTATTTTTAATGTGTCTGAGGACTTTAATTCAACCAAGAAGGTCGGTAACAGGAAAATACCCATCAATGTAAATGTGTTTCATCTGAGGTTCCTTGCATTTTGTTTTCTGTAATAAATAACAGGAACATATGGGTCGCTCTAAACATGTTTCATTTAAAATTTTTGAATTTTTTGATCTTTTTTGTTGTTATAAATTACAAGAATATAGGGGTCAATCCAAAAGTGAGATTTCTTGAATTTTTGGTTATTTTTTTTCTGCATTTGCTGACTTGGGTAATGTTCAAATAAAAGATGTACAATGTCTTTCTAGTATCAGAAATATTTTCAAGATGGAGATGAAAGCCTCACATGGCGAACCGCATGAAAAAAGGGCAGTGGAAAAAAACCACAGCAAAAATATATTGCGTTTTTTCCACAACATTTTTCATGCTTTGGGCTAAGGCCCCAACGGAAATGCATCGCGGTTCTTCACGCAGCACTTTAAACAGAGTTCATGGAGATTTCCTCTGTGGACTTTCTGTGACCATTATATCTACGGGAAAGCCGCTGATGTTTCCGTAGATATAATTGACATGCTGTGATTTCCAAAACCACACCGGTTTTAAGCACAAATTGGGCATGGGGTCCGCATGAATCCCATTCACTTTGCATTTACTGTAAAACGCCAAAATTTTTACCACCACGTTTCTGCCAGAGGCAAACTGCACCATTTTCGTCCCGAGGTGCCCTGGCCTTAGGGTCCATTCACACGGAGTAACGCCAGGCGGTTTTTGTGCTTATTTTGTGCTTATTTTTACAGCCATAAAAAGCAGTATCCATTGAGTTCTATGGTAAAATGCTGGCGTTTTTTACGCCTGTATTTTTACGTCCGTTATTTTATTTTATTTTATCTATAAAACATAATAACCCAAACAAAAAACAAATAAACACACAATGTCAATCAATCATTTATATGTAAGTAGTGAAGTAAAATGACTAAAATAAACCAGGGCAGGGGACAGCTTAAAAAAGAAGGAGGAAACACTTGTACTATTCTACTACTTGTACTACTTAACTGTGCTACTAATCCCCCCATCGCAAGTACTAACAATAAAAATGTTGGTGGCAACAGCAACACTGCATCTGGATTTGGCAGTATCAATGGTATTCACCAGGATTTTGGACTTCCTGAGAATTACATTTTTGATTATTTTTCTCATTAATTTCAGTCACAGCTGAAAATGAGATCTGGCAGCAGTGGAGGACAAATGTGGAGTCAAATTTCTGTGTGTTCCTTCTCCTTCTCCTCTGCTGTTGTAACATGTAATTTACTGAAATACATTGTCTTTTTCATGTTCTGTGACAATGAACCCACTCCCTCGTAGTCATGAAGCAGCTGCTGAAAGAAATATTCCTCCTAGCCCAAGTCTTCCTCTTCTTTATCTTATTGATGAGTTGCATGGGAACAGACAGTGGTTTTTGAATGTTGAGGGGACAAAGATGGAAGAACGGACTGGTGTTGGTGATGGAGGTAGTTGCGCTAATAGGAGTACTAGGAGGACATCTGTAGGTGTGAATTATGAGGGTAGAGAGGAATCCCATTGTCATGACTGGTGGTAGTGGTGGATGTACAAGTGGCAGGGATTGTGATACCGGTAGTTACTTTCACTGCAGTACCACTTGGTGGATTACACTGCATTTTTCAACTTGTGCTTAGTGCTTTAACTTGTGCTTCATAGCATATACTCAGTCTAGATGAAGGCTACCTAGCAGCCATTTTTTCACTAGGAAATTTGTCTCTGCTTCTCAGATATGTCCATGGGAAAATGTGGGGAAACCTGCATGTCACCTTTTATGTGTGGAACAGCAATTATGAACAGGGAAAATACATGGTTTAGCTGGGCAACTGGGTTAATGTATAATGTATCAGCATTCATAATACAAAAATGCAACAAGGCCAGGTGCAAGTACTGACACTACCCCTTAGGTGCAGGCCCTGTTCCAAACACTAGACAGGACCCATCTGCCTCCTTCATTTTCTCCTCTTTGGATAATTTCTCACCCCCCAATGTCACCAAGTCATGCCATTGCTTGCAGTTTCCTTCCTTCATGCCATGGCTCTTTGGCATGGCACAATAGAATGGCATGGCTGCAGGGACAATGTGTGATTTTGATATTTTCCATTGGAGGCTCATGAGGGAAATGTCTCACCTTCTGAAGCCCTTTAAGGAGGCCACCACATGTGTCAACAGCAGGGAAAATTATAATATCAGTGATATAATTTCTCTATTATATATCTTACAGGAAACACAATCCGTCAATGAGAGGTAGAAGAGGAACTGGACAAAGATTAAGAACTGCGCCTGGGACTTCTAGAGGGGTAAAAAACAGTCTTGCCATTCAATGCCGAGAGGAGCCATTGATATTTCACAGCCAGGGTTGGAACTGACTCTTACTTGTTTACCTTTGATTGGATAATCTTTGATGACTTTTCTAGAAAGTCATTTCTTCTTCATTACTTTCAACCAAACACATTGACACACATTTTTCTTTAAAATAACAAGCCTGTTGCACTTACAAGTCCCTAGGAGTACTAAGAGTGTTCTACACTATGTATTATAGATAGGTTCCTAGGAGCCCTGACAGGGTTCTACACTATGTTTATAGATAAGTTCCTAGGAGCCCTGACAGTATTCTACAGTATGCTTTATAGATAGGTTCCTAGGAGTCCTAAGAGTGTTCTACACTATGTTTTATAGATAGGTTCCTAGGAGCCCTAAGAGTATTCTACACTATGTTTTATAGATAGGTTCCTAGGATCCCTGACAGTATACTACACTATGTTTTATAGATAGGTTCCTAGGAGCCCTGACAGTGTTCTACACTATGTTTTATAGATAGGTTCCTAGGAGCCCTGACAGTGTTCTACACTATGTTTTATAGATAGGTTCCTAGGAGCCCTAAGAGTGTTCTACACTATGTTTTATAGATAGGCTCCTAGGAGTCCTGACAGTGTTATACACTATGTGTTATAGATAGGTTCCTAGGAGTCCTGACAGTATTCTACACTATGTTTCATAGATAGGTTCCTAGGAGTCCTGACAGTATTCTACACTATGTTTATAGATAGGTTCCTAGGAGCCCTAAGAGTGTTCTACACTATGTTTTATAGATAGGTTCCTAGGAGTCCTGACAGTATTCTACACTATGTTTATAGATAGGTTCCTAGGAGCCCTGACAGTATTCTACACTATGTTTATAGATAGGTTCCTAGGAGCCCTAAGAGTGTTCTACACTGTGGTTTAAGGCATAAACTCTGCTTTGCTCATCCCAAAACAAATATTTAGACTGAGTCACCCAAACTGGAAACTAAATAAATCCCTAGAGGTTCGCCCAACTCTACCAATGACAGGTAAACCTATGTCTTCTGGAGATATTATATTACATCATTTTTGTTCATTTACACAGGATCAACTCCAGCATTAACAATCTGATGGGAACTTTTTCTCTAGTAAATTTTTCCAGAACCTTTTAAAGTAATTTTTTTGGAGAATTATACATAATGTTATGAACTGTAAAGCTAAACATGTCTCCAGTTCTTAAGCAATTTGGAATATTTTACTCTATGGACATAGAGAATCGGACTGCAGTCACTAACCTGGTTCTTCTTGGTTTTACCGATAATATGGCAGTGAATATTTTGCTATTTTTTGTTTTCCTCTTTATCTATGTTGTGACGATTATTGGGAACGTTCTAATCATTTGCGCAATCCTCACCAATCCTCACTTACACACCCCGATGTACTTCTTCCTCATTAATCTGTCTGTTATTGATTTGTGTAACATTTCATGCGCTGTGCCCAAGTTACTGATGGACCTGATGTCAACCCAGAAAACCGTATCGCTCATGGCCTGTAGTGTACAAGTATTACTTCTACTCTGGATAGGGACTAATGAGTGTCTTATTCTCACTATTATGGCTGTTGATCGATATGTGGCCATCTCCCATCCCCTCCATTACCCCATTGTCATGCGGTGGAGCGTGTGCCACGGTCTTGTCTTTTTCATGTACATATTCAGTTTTGTCAATGTCTTTCTTCCGTCGTTTACAATGCCAGTAACATTGTGCTCTGCTAACAAGGTCAACCATTTTATGTGTGAAGCTGCATCACTGCTAAAGATCTCATGTAGAGATACCCATATTAATGAGATTGTCATGTTCTTCTCCAGTTTCCTTACTCTTTTCTTTCCTTTTATTCTCATTTTACTGTCCTATATCTGTATCATATCTTCTGTAGTTAAGGTTCATGCTGGAGCAAGGTCTAAGGCTTTCTCCACGTGCTCCTCACACATCATGGTGGTGGCTTTATCCTTCGGTACTGGAATGGTCACATTCTTAGGGCCTTCTCCAGACCCTTCCTCCAACCAGGAGAAATATGTCTCTATCTTCTATGTCATTATAACTCCAATGTTAAATCCTTTCATTTACAGTCTGAACAATCGAGATGTCAAAGGAACCATAGCAAAGATCTTGTGAAACTTCATATGAATAGATAGTTACATAGTTACATAGTAGATGAGGTTGGATAAAGACATTAGTCCATCAAGTCCAACCTATAGCCCTACAATCCCTACAGTGTTGATCCAGGGGAAGGCAAAAAACCCCATGAGGCTCATTCCAATTGCCCCATTTCAGGGGAAAAATTCCTTCCCGACTCCAAATCTGGCAGTCAGTAGAAAACCCTGGATCAACGTGTCCTTAAAATCTAGAGTCCATAACCTGTTATATTTTTCTCCTCAAGAAAGGCATCCAGGCCCACTTTGTACTTGTTCAGTGAATCCGCCATCACCACATCCCGGGGCAGAGAGTCCCATCGCCTCGCTGTTCTTACTGTGAAGAATCCCCTTCTATGTTTCTGGTGAAACCTTCTCTCCTCCAGACGTAGAGGATGTCCCCTTGTCACTGTCACTGGCCTAGGAGTAAAAATATCCTTAGAAAGTTCTTTGTATTGTCCCTTCATGTATTTGTACATTGTTATTAGATCTCCCCGTAGACGTCTTTTCTCTAAACTGAATAACCCCAAGTTTGTTAACCTCTCATTGTCCTCCAGTCCACCCATTCCCCTAATCATTTTGGTTGCCCGTCTTTGCACTTTTATAAGTTCACTTATGTCTGTCTTGTATATCGGGGCCCAAAATTGTGCACAATATTCTAAGTGTGGCCGTACCAGTGATTTGTATAGAGGCATAACTATGTCCTTGTCATGAGAATCTAGACCTCTTTTGATGCATCCCATCATTTTATTTGCCTTGGCAGCAGCTGCCTGACACTGGTCACTAAAGGTAAGCTTGTGTCCACCAAAATCCCTAAGTCTTTTTCATTGACAGTCTTACCCAGTAATTTACTATTTAGCACATAGTCAGACATGTTATTACGTCGCCCAAAGTGCATTACTTTATATTTGTCAACATTAATCTTCATTTGCCAAGTCTCCGCCCACCATGCTTCCAGTTTCCTTAGATCCCGTTGTAATATTCTACTATCCTCCTCATTATAAATTACCCTACAAAGTTTAGTATCATCTGCAAATATGGACACCCTGCTGTGTAATATGGACACCCTGCTGTGTAATATGGACACCCTGCTGTGTAATATGGACACCCTGCTGTGTAATATGGACACCCTGCTCTGTAATATGGACACCCTGCTCTGTAATATGGACACCCTGCTCTGTAATATGGACACCCTGCTCTGTAATATGGACACCCTGCTCTGTAATATGGACACCCTGCTCTGTAATATGGACACACTGCTCTGTAATATGGACACCCTGCTATGTAATATGGACACACTGCTATGTAATATGGACACCCTGCTCTGTAATATGGACACCCTGCTGTGTAATATGGACACCCTGCTATGTAATATGGACACCCTGCTCTGTAATATGGACACACTGCTCTGTAATATGGACACCCTGCTATGTAATATGGACACACTGCTATGTAATATGGACACCCTGCTCTGTAATATGGACACCCTGCTATGTAATATGGACACCCTGCTATGTAATATGGACACACTGCTATGTAATATGGACACACTGCTATGTAATATGGACACCCTGATGTGTAATATGGACACCCTGCTATGTAATATGGACACCCTGCTGTGTAATATGGACACCCTGCTATGTAATATGGACACCCTGCTCTGTAATATGGACACCCTGCTCTGTAATATGGACACACTGCTCTGTAATATGGACACCCTGCTCTGTAATATGGACACCCTGCTCTGTAATATGGACACACTGCTCTGTAATATGGACACCCTGCTCTGTAATATGGACACCCTGCTTTGTAAACCCTCTACCAGGTCATTAATAAAGATATTGAACAAGATTATTATAAAATTATCAATGTAGCCAACCATTCATGCATGCCAACAAAGGGAGCAGTTTTCTGTGCTGAGCATACGCCGTAGGTTGAGGTTCTTGGATGTGGATCTTAGGAGATATCAGGGAACTTGGCGTAGTTGATTATTTAGTTATTTAACAGGTCCACTTTTATCTGGACAACCACTTTAAGCTTATCAAAAATCACTACTGTAACCCAGAAGTCCTCAGGCATGACTGATTATAAATCCTAGTGTAGTATCTACCGTAACCTTAGGGGGCTCAGTGGGGCCATGTCCATGCAGTCATGAGTCAGGTAAGTAAGGCATCTGGCCTTGTGCAAAACTTATTTCACAAGGTTCGTCTGGCAGTTCAGTTTGGACTGATCACCTCCAAACTGAAACTGCTAATATTATACTCTGGGGTCGTCATACCCCGGATTATACTTATCGGAGGTCTAGGGGAGGGGAGCAAGCATGCCTAAACAGTTTTACTTTCCTCTCCTGGGCTCCAGCACAACTCCTTGCTGTTTCTGACCTCTTTACTAAAGTCACAGACATCATGTTGGTCAGGTAAGTATCAATGTATAATCCACATCTGTGACATCATTGAAGATGGCTGCAGACAGCAGGGAGTTATGTTGGAGCCCAGGAGAGGTAAATAACACTAGTTTGAGTACCACTCGTCACCTTGGCTTGTCACCTCCCCTGAGCCTCTGATTCTATAATAATAATTCATGGGAAGAGTACCCAAAAAATTTCAGGTTCTGTCAAATCTGAAATTTTTGCAGCATGTGCAATGAACACCGTAGGGGCCATTGTAGAACATAATACTGCATGAAGGACTGCTATGGGACATTATACTGCGGGCAGGGGACGCTAAGGGACATAATATTTTGTGGAGGGGCCACTTTGGGACATTATACTGTGTGCAGGGACCACTGTGGGATATTAGTATAATGTTTAGAGGGGCGTATGGAAAATTTTACAGTGTGAGATGGCCGCTATGCAACATTATACTGTGTGCAGGGGCTGTTATATGGCCTTATACTGTGTGGAGGTGTTACTATGGGACATTATACTGTCTGGAGGGGCTGCTATGGGACATTATACTTTGTGAAGGGGCCGATATGTGACATTATGCTGTGTTATATTTTATCGCAGAAAGGAGCGCAATACCATGTGGGGGTGGGGGAACCATTGATGGCTCATGTTCGAACTGCCACCCTTCTTATAGATGCCATCAACACTCGAGGAACCCTGGAAAAAGACTAGTTAGAGGTGTAACTCACTGCCACTCAATGTCCGGATGGTCTAGCCACCTTTTCTTGTTGCACCTCCTTGTTGGGGTGCATTTACGCTATTTCCCCCATAGACTAATTAGACCTTTCATGTACCTGCAAAATTTTCAAAAATTGCAAATGTCTTGCTCCAATTACAGACAGTATGCAGGATTGCATAGTACTGTCAAGTCTTTCATCCTTGGTCTTGTCAGACTTCTTTTGCCAGATTGGCTATGCTCTGTACTTGGATGCTTTTACCATTGAGCCCATAGAGGAGACATTTTACATATACTGCTGCTGAAAGATGGGGTTATTCTTTATTTGTGCCTCAATATTTAAATGACTTTAGGGAACTGAGCAGGTGTAATGGTCACTAGTCTTTTTTTTCTCATATGCAACCAGATACAAACTTACAGGACCTACACAATAGTCAGAGAAGCAACCAAAAACACTTCAGGGAAAGCCACTTATACTGAAACAGATTGAGGAAAGAAAACTGACAAAGAAGAGGTTGGACAGACTGACTTGACTCAGTGAGAAAGCTATAGCTTCAGATGATGTATTTTGGGAATGCAAAGCTCTCCCTTCCCTGGACTGTCCTCATCCCATTTGTCCAATGCAAACTCAACAGACACCACCTGAGGAGTCTGTGCATGGTTACTCTCAAGTCTTTGGGTGGTTGAACAGCAACAATGGATAAAATTTGAAGTCTTCAACCTGGTACATCATCTCTGACTCTCAATGATAAGAGAGAAAGGCCACAATGTTAAAAAACAAACAAACTATGTTTAAAGAATGTCTATAGAGATGAAACTGCTCTATTGCACAAGTGTCAGACAAGGTTAGATTATTGACATATACAAGAGTTAACCATCTCTGTAAGCAGCAGGAGAAGAAGCACAGACTCGCTCATTCACTGCCTATGAACTTATCCTAGTCCTCTAACTATTGCTGGAATTCTGATAGCTTTTTCTGAAGTTTGCTACAGTCAATGATACAGTGAAATGGATCTCAGGTCTATATGCATGTCCACCGTTTACAGCAACTAAAGGCTGGAAACGAATACACAAGTGTTTTGTCTGTAGATCCTCTCTGCCTCCGAGTGTAAAAAAAACGAGCGGTGTGGCTAAACCCAAAGTTTTTGGAAAAGTTGTTTTGAACCCAGTACATTACAAGCCAATTGCTTATATCTAATAGTAACCACTTTCTTTCTTTTTAATTGATTACTTTTTAAGATTTTCTATATTTTTGTCAACAATTCAACAATCCAGTCTTTATATAGTATATGAAGTAGATGAAGCCTTGTCTTGGGACTAACATATCAATTCTCAAGAGTAGAGTAAAGGTTTTTATACAGCCACTCCCATTGTCATCTGCACATTGAGCTCAATGGGTGCGCTTCTTCCTGCTCTCCATGTTCTTATATCCTGTTTTCTGCTTCGCAGCGACTTCTTGAATGTGTTTCTATTTATTCAGGTATTTCATTGTCAGACTATGGAGACTATAGAAATGGGGAATGTTGATCCAGAGATCTGTCAGGGGTCAGAAAGAATTTTTTTTTTTTTTTTTTCATTTTATGGCAGCATGAATATAAATATGGCAATGGAGCCCACAACTAATGGGGCTCATCTGAAGCTAAAAACCAGGATCGATGATGGGAAGATGCTAAAAAACAGAATATCACATATGACGATTTTCAATGGAGCCCCGTGGTTCCATGTGACTCCTGTATGGAGGGCTGGATTATGTCAGATGTTTTTTAACTTTTTTTCTTAGTAATTTTTATGGATGTAACCATCTTTAACCTGCATCAGGTAACTTGCTGCAGTGTCACAAAAGCCATTGAAAAGGAAGTTTTATGCACTTATTTACTTAACTTGTAAAAGGGGAGGTCAATAAGAGACATCCACTGGTTTCTTCCTCTGTAGATTAAACACTAGGGTTCAGCGATCGGGATCGAAAAAGATCGGATTCCGATTGATGATCGAGTAAATTTCATGATCGCGATTGGAATTCCAATCCCGATCTTTTCCAGGGGATCGGGGTCGGAGGTTATCTCAAGATCGGCTCAACCCTAAAAATTACTTATCCCATAGAGATGTATTGACTAGGGTTAAGCGATCGGGATCGGCTGGAAAATGATCAGATTTTAAAATCGATCCTGAAATCTCAAGATCGGCTCAACCCCATTAAACACTTTACTGTGCAGTTCCATAAGTAGCACTCTCATTGTAGACTTACTTCTTACACGGGGGTACATTTACAGCCTTGCCTACACCCTTACACCCTTGCTTACATCTCCGGTTACTCCATCATAGATGAATACATTTGTGGTCCTTTCTTCACACATAGACCCTCAGAAGATTTTTCAGTTGTCGCTGTACGCTACAACAAGTGGATTTTCTCTTCTTGAAGACGTTCTCTTGTGCTCTTTCTAGCTTACTCTAGGGTTCCCCGGTAATGACCAAGTCATTTTTTGCAGTCTGTCACTACCTGCTCACTATCTCCCAGCACCAGCAATTTATAAATAGACCCAGATCCATGGCTATACGGCTGCATTATAATGCTCAGTAGCTAGCAGATGAACTACTATCCTGTTTAACATCTTAAGGACTCATGAAATTTTGTTCATTTTTTTCAAATTTTCCTTTCCTATCGACATAGATAAGGGAGGGCTTATTTTTTGCATGATGAATTGTACTTTCATTTTGTAACATTTTGCGGTACGTATTATGTTGTGATTAGCTTTCATTCATGTTTTTGGTGAGTCTCTGATCCCCAGTGCAATGTACTGTAGTACATAGTATTGTAGCAGATTGTACATAGGCTGCCTATGTGTAACAAAGGTGGGCGGTCAGAAGGCCATTACATGACCTGCTGGCTTTCATGGAAATCCCTCTGTCACCACAATATTATCATGGGGATCTAATGTGTAGCAGGGAGTTGTGGTAATCTTGCCCTTAGACCCCTGAAAGCTGCTGTATTCGCTATTGATCATGGCCTCCGAGGGTTTAATCTGTCAGAGTTGAAATCCTGTTTGGCTAGTCCAAGGCTACACTTGCAAAACAGCTGGATGCTGGAAGTAATGCTGCAGGCACCGCTCCTGTGTCTGAAGCATTTTACCGTTGTGCTATTACAGAACTTAGCATTAATTACACGCTGTTACGGTTCTGTGTGTATATATAAAAATAATAATTAACACAAACAGAACCGTTAAACTGCAGAGCACTGCAGCGAGCTCCACAAGCCCAGATGGGCAGCCGTATGCCTGAATATGAACCACCAGTTAAACTGCACTAGCAGTGATGTTGTGCGGCACCAATGTGAACAGGCTGCAACATACTCTCTCCAGTTAACTTCACTGAGAAAGCATGCCTATGTATAGTAGTTTGAGTGAAGCCAAATGGAGCCTTGCAAGAAGCACCTGCTAATTACAGCAGGAGAACCAGGACCTAGCATATGCTTCACTCTGCTACACAAACAAGACTGCCAAGGGTTAACTTCACTCCTGGTCAGTCACACAACAAACTCCTTGACCTGCAAGGAGCTACACAGCAGTTAGACAAGGAAAAGGCTTTACTGATTCCCACTGGCAGAGCCAAGGAATTCTAATTTGGTCCCTAGACAGCTCCTGCCATTAACTGGAACTTAGCCCTGACCTCCTGTCTCAAAGTATTTCTATTCAAAGTGTGAGCACCGGGTGGGCATCGGCTCACACTATATAAAGGCTAGTCCCCGCTCACCAGGGGCGATGGCATGACGTCACCGATCATGCTCAGTATGGCCAAAATGGGACTTAGCCTCTGAGCTGCTCCAAAATGTCTGAGCATGCTCAGTGGGCCGAAAGCTGGACTTAGACTCCAGACACCTCACTGCACAATGCCAAGGGCGAGGTTTGGATTGGCCTGCAGGTGGCAATATGCGCTGGATGGGAAGCCTGCGGGACCCAATCCTAACACGCTAAGTATGACGTAATAGTGTGTAGCAAATCAGTAAAGTAGTGTTAGCCCTTTACACTTTTTCCAGGCTACACCAAGCAGGGAAGGGGTTAACATAAATAAAACCATACTCATTTGTCCTTTTCTCTACTGTCCCATCCACAGTCCCCTTTGCTGGTTCCATTCTTCTGATGAAGCTACACTAGAAGGCAATGATACATGGGGGGTTCTTGCCCTTGTCCAATAATAGGGCATTTTTTCATACCCTTAACCTTTCATGTTCTTGATGCATTTTTGCGAGGATCGATTATGTGTGACATTATGGCTGTGATGTTGTTGTAGTATGTCGTAGTTGCAATTTATTTATATGACCCAGAGATACATTTTGACTCCAGGGGAGGGTTTCCTATATGTTTTCATGAGCTCCAGTGTTTAATTCGTTTTAAAAGTTTTTAAGTTTCCATTTATGTATTGTGAATAAAGTTATTTTTCTGACAATTGGGATGTGCGCTGTATTGGTATTGGGCAAAGGGACTTTAGAAGGTCAGCTCAGCATGACGTTGTGTTGAACCTTCTTGGCTTATTATTTAGTTGGAGGATGTTCTGGTGTTTTGGTAGATCGGTCCATCCCTGGTGAGGAGGTCCAGATAGTAAGTGTATCATCCTGTATATTTTCTGTAGATGTTCCTGATTATAACATTCTGGATTTGGCCTGGTGATGAAGATGAAGTTCTTGGGTGAGCTGACATAAAGTAACAACGTCCTATGATCAAAAAGGAAAGACCTACAAGTAGATGTATTATTGAGACAATCAAAGCCATCAAGACCATGGTCAATGGAATTATTTTTAAGGACAACATGGAAATTAATATGGAACCATCTATGGACATGTTCTCACACCTTTATATTTACTTTCATAGGAATTGGAGACAAATATGAACAATAAGACATTGGCCAATGAAGTTATTCTTCTTGGATTTTCTGATGATATGAACATTAATATTTGTTTGTTTCCAGTATTTTTCTTAATTTATGTATTTTGTATATTTGGAAACTGCCTTATCATATGTATCATTATACTGAATCCTCCTTACACACTCCAATGTACTTCTTTCTCGAGAATTTATCCTTCATAGACTTGTGTTACTCCTCATCGGCGATACCTAAGCTGCTCGTAGACCTCTTATCTACTCCTAGGACGATATCAGTCATTGGTTGTCTCACACAGTTTAGAGTTCTGCTATTGATAGGACAATCTGAATGCCAACTTCTTGCCGTCATGGCCTATGACCGATACGTGGCCATCTGCCGCCCCCTCCACTACCACATTCTCATGAGGTGGAGAGTTTGCTGCTATCTAGTGACGTTCATTTGGATATTTAGTCTCATAAGTACAATCATCCCATCCATTGCCATGCCTTTTACTGTGTGTTACCCCAACAAGATTAACCATTTCATGTGTGAGGTCCTATCGGTGCTGAGCTTGTCCTGTGATGATACCTCTCTTCAAAAACTTGTAATTTTTATCATGGGTTTTATTGTTCTTCTTCTCCCTTTTGTGTTAATTTTTGTGTCCTATATTTGTATCCTATCTTCCGTACTGAAGATTCCCTCTGCAGGAAGGGCGAAGGCTTTTTCCACTTGTACCTCAAATCTTACTGTGGTGGCCATGTTTTTTGGGACTGGATTAATGACTTATTTAAGACCACCTTCTGAATCTTTGAACGAGAACAAGTATGGAGTTTTTTTCTATGCTATGATATCTCCAATGTCTCATCCTCTTGTATATAGTTTGAACAATAGAGAGGTTAAAAAAACACTCGTGAAATATCTCAAATGGAATCTCAATCGCCGTAAGCAAATTGCCAGCCATGAGGACAGATAATGGGGGACATTCACGAAATAATAATAATAATAATAATAATAATAATAATAATAATAATAATAATAATAATAATAATAATAATAATAATACATTGTATTTATATTGAGCCGCCATATTCTGCCTCACTTTACAAAATTGTAGGGTTCAAAAAGAGACATCACAGAGAAATAGTCACTTCACTCAATGGGACTGAGGGACCTGCTCGCAAGAGCTTACAATTTATGAGATAAAAGGTGGTGCAAGAGGTAGCAGAGGCTGTAATTTGTGATAAAGCTTAGTTTCATTACATATATAAATGCTTAATGAGCCGTCACCAGTCATGTCCTATAATGTGCAGATGATGCCTGGACACAAAGTTACAGTCCGATACGACATCAAATCATGTGGGGTATTACAGGAGTATGAACAGAGGGGGGTCCGTTTTAGGGATTCTAATTATGATACGGAAGGGTTTACGTTAGAAATTGTGATCGGCCTGTCTGATAAGATGCGTCTTTAGTTTGCGCTGGAAGCTGTAGAAATTGGTAGTTAATCAGATTGTCCGGGGTAGAGCATTCCAGAGAAGTGGTGCAGCTCGGGAGAAGTCTTGTATACGAGCGGGGGAGGTTCTGATAATAGAGGATGTAAGTGTTAGGTCATTGAGTGAGCGGAGAACACAGGTTGGGCGGTAGACAGAGATGAGGGAGGAAATGTAGCAGAAAGATAGTGGATAAAACAAAAATAGACCAAGCGATCCAAGATTTTGGAGATGAAGGGGAGGTTAGAGACGGGTTGATAGTTAGCAGCACAGCATGGGTTCAGGGAGGATTTCTTCAATAGCGGGGTTATGACAGCATATTTGAAAGAGTATGGAACAATTCCAGAAGAGAGAGAGAGGTTAAATATTTTAGTAAGGTAAGTCGAGACAGCGGGTGACAAAAGTTTTAGAACACCTCCATTTTTTTAATTGCAGGCTAGACTATATATTTGATGAAGAACAAGAAACCGCTTGTATATGTAATTGTTTTAAGAGCGCGCTTAAACAACAGCATGTATTTAATAAAAAGAATGCTAACTCTTGCCCAAAAAAGTCCTTAACAAAACATTTTTCACTTACAGGATTGCCTTGTCAATAAAAAAGTATGTTTAAAGAATGTGTATAGTGATGAAACTACTCTATTGCACAAGCGTAAGTCAATATTAGATGATTAGAAATTAAAGGGTTTTCTGTCTGTGTAAACAGTAGAAGAAGAAGCACATATTCACCTAGTCACTGTCCTATGTCTATGGAATTGTAGCTCTAACCTGCCCAGTGTAATTTCTTGATTCTCTTAGTCCTCTAACTGCTTCTAGAATTGCTTATTCTGAACTGTGCTATAGTCAATGATGCATCGAGATGGATCACAGATCTATTTGCATGTTCACCATTTACAGCAACTAAAGGCTGAAAACAGATTCACAAGCTTTTTATACACCATATGAAATTAGTACTGTAAGGACCACCTACCACTGTCTAATGTTGGTACCAAATCATAGACATGACTCCCTACACACATGTATGTTCTGTGTTCCTGGTCATTTTCTCATACCACGGTCATTTTTATTTCTCTGAAGCGAATCCCCATTTGTTTGTTCTGAAAGCCAAACAATTTGATCCATTTGGGTTAAAGTCGGTTCATTAGGAACTGTTTTGCCGATCTGTAGGGTCTTCTCAGGCCTTAGGACCTGGTAGTCAATGCTACGTCTGCTTCCCCTGTAGCTAAACTTGTGCCGCAGAATATCTAACAATCTGGTGGTGAAACCTAAAATTCTAAGGTCCGGCTAAGCCCACAATTTTTGGGAAAGTTATAATGAGTCCACTATGAGCCAGTTTGTTTATACATAATAACAACCTCTTACTTTCTTTTTTTTATTTATTACTAGCAGGAGGACGCGGCTTCGCACGGGTATATTACATTTTGTTTGTGTAGTGGCCCCATAAGAAATTTCCAATTTTGAAATTTTGTATCTTGTATGTGGTTTGTGTGTATGTCCATAAGCGTCATGTGATTATGTGTATCTCATTTTGGATATCAGAGAAAAACCTGTAATCAGTTGTTATGGATACCTGGAGTAAAGCTGTATCTAATCATTCCCCGTGTAGTATTGTGTTTAGACGCAAGTATCAAATATCTATATCAAATATCTTGTTGGTGTGCTACTGTGTGCAGATGCATGTATCTAATCCTCCCCCGTGTGGTATTTTGTGAAAAGGCACGTATCTAATCCTCTGGCAAGTGAAACTGTGTGCAGACATTCATATCTAATCTTACGGCATGTGGTACTGTGTGCAGATGCGCGTATCTAATCCTCTGGCTTGTGGTACTGTGTGAAGATGCGTGTATCAAATCCTCTGGCATGTGGTACTGTGTACTTAGACGTGTATCTAATCCTCTGGCGTGTGGTTCTGTGTGCAGACATGCATATCTACTCCTCCTCCGTGTGGTACTGTATGCGTATGTAATTCTCTGGCATATGGTATTGTCTGTAGAGGCATGTATCTAATCCTGCCCCATGTGGTACTGTGTGCATACGCAGGTATCTAATCCTCCGGCAAATGAAACTGTGTGCAGACATGCATATCTAATCTTACGGCATGTGGTACTGTGTGCAGATGTGCATATCTAATCCTCCCCCGTGTGGCACTGTGTGCTGAGATACATATCTAATTCTCTGGCATGTGGTACTTTGTGCAGAGGCATGTATCTAATCCTCCAAAGTGTAGTACTGTGTGCAGACGTACGTATCTAATCCTCCCCTGTGTGGTGTTGTGTGAAGAGGCGCGTATCCAATTCATTTTCATAATATAGAGAGATTATTATTTTTTAATTTCTATATTTTTGTAAACAATTCAATAATCAAATCTTTAATTGGTAAATGAAGTAGATGAAGCCTTGTCTTGGGACTAAAATAATGATTCCCAAGAGTAGAATAAAGGTTTTTATACAACCCCGGATCACACCAATTGTCATCTGCACATTGAGCTCAATGGGTGCGCTTCTTTCTGCTGTGTATCTTCTTATATACTGTTTTCTGCCTCACACTGAATTATTGACAGTTTTTCTCTTTATTCAGGTATTACATAGTCATTATAATTGTAAGAATAAATATTTTAGTCTTTTTCAGATTCTTAAATTTAGTCATGGAGAATGTTTATGTGTCAGGGGTGAGAAAGTAATTTTTTTTTCCATTTTATGACACCATGAATTGCAATGGAGCCCAAAAACTAACAGGGTCTAAATGGGCTAAAATCCAGACTCAGATGATGGAAAGATGTTGAAAAAATAGACCGGAGTCACATTTCACTCTTTCCTATGGAGCCCCGGGGTTACTTGTTACTTTTGTATACAGGATAGATTATACCAAATGTTTGTTTTTTTCGTAGTTATTCTTACAAATCTAACCATCTTGCAGAAATGTGATACCTTGTTTCAAAAACCATTGAAAAAGGTTTTTGCACTTTAGTCTTCATGTTAAGGATTGCAAAATGTATACCGGTTTTCTGGTCCCCAAACAAAAATTAGCGGTTGACGGGAAGGGGTTAAAATAAAAGAAACCATACTCATTTGTCCTTTGCCCCACGGTCCCAGCCACTACTTTTGAGTCCTCAGCACTGGTCCCATGCTTCTGATGAAGCAGCACGGGAAGGCTAAGAGACACTGAGGTTCTTGATCCCTCTCCGCCAAGGTCATTTTTCATACACTTTCATTTCCTTTGTGCATTTTTACTACGATCGATTGTGGACCTGTGATAAGGGGCGTAACTAGAAAAGACTGTGCCACATAGCGAACTTTTAACTTGGGCCCCCACACGGCATATGAGCCCTTTCCGTGCCCCCATATAATAAAATACCCAATTTACACACACTATAATGTCCCAAAGCGGCCCCTTCACCAAGTATAATGTCTCATAGAGGAACCTCCAGGCAGAATAATGTACCGTAGCAGCCCCTTCACACGGTATAATAAGATAAGTGAGGATAATGCTTTAATAGTCCCACCAGTGTATTACAGCAGCATGGATAATACAGTAATATATTACAGGACAGAACACAGACAAGCTCATAGCAGATAGAAAAGATACCAGGAGTCACAACAACTAAGAAGAAAAGAAAGACTCAGGATCATTTAGTTCTCTGTGTGGAGTGATCTTCGTTTAGCCTGATGTAGATTATACAGCCTGACCGCGGTTGGGAGGAAGGATCTCCAATAGCTCCTTCTCACACTTGGGGTGAAGCAGTCGGTCACTTACAGTACTGCCCAGTGCTGTCACCATCTCATACATGGGATGGGAGTTATTCTCCAGTATGGAGCTCACCATGGACAGTGTCCTTCTGTCACCCACCACCTGTACTGAGTCCAGGGGGCCCCCCAGGACAGAGCTGGCCCTTCTGATCAGCCTGTCAAGTCTATTTCTGTCCCTGGCTGGTATGCTACTCCCCCAGCAGGCTACTCCAAAAAAGATGGTTGATGCTACCGCAGAGTTGAAAAAGGCCCTAAGAAGTACATACAGTATAATGTTCCATAGTGGCCCCTACAGTGTTTGTTGAAAATATTGCAAAAATATCAGGTTTGGCAGAACCCAGAATTCTGGGTTTTCACCACCCATGAACAATTATTTTCAGACCTCCGATTATAATGATTGGAGGCCTAAGGGAGATAAACATAAAAATAGTGTTCCCTATCCTGGGCTCCGGAGTGGGTCTTCAGCCCTCTTCAATGACATGACATGATGCCTGCCCTGAGAGCAAGGAGTTGTGCCAAAGCCCAGGAGAGGTGAGTAACACAGTTTTTATGTTTGTCACATCCCCTGGGCCTCCGATCATTAAACTCTGAAGAGATACAACACTAGCCAGAGCCCCCAGTTGAAACTAAGGGAACTACTCAGAAAACAGTCATTGGAGTTGACAACTAGACAACCAACTAGACCAACGTAGCATAGCCCTTGTGAGATGCTTTTCCCTGTTGGAGAGGATATGAAGTTTTCATAAGACCTCCATAAATGCCTTTGCAAAATGGCTTTAGAGGGTTTGCTTGGCATGAGGTCATTTGCTGAACCTTCTGGACTTATTATTTAGTGACGGTTTCAGTTTACCGGAGGACATTCTGGTCCTTCAGTAGATTGGTCAGTCCCTGGTGATGAGGTCAGGATAGTAAGTAAATGTATCTGTAACATCTCTGCCTGTTCAGGCCTCTGCGCCACCCTCTGCTCGCGTGCTGCGGCGCAGGAGGCGTGTGCAGTTTGAGAATCTGCTTAAAGTTTTTAGTTGCACTGTGTGAACACGGCTCTAGTCCTTAATTGGATTTGCACCACACCCGTCTTCTGCCAAGGTTGCCTCTGTCCATTAAGTGGTTAATCTGGCCTTGCCCTTTGATTGACAGCTGCCTTTCTGTGAACTCCATGGGCGGGTTCTTCCTCCCTATTTAGCCTTGGTTCCCATTCACACCAGTGCTTGTTATTGCCGTGCGCATACCTGCTCTTACTGTCCCTGTTTGCTTATACTATTATACTTGACCTTTGGCTTTTCTCACTGACTATTCTCTTGACTCCGATTTGGCACTGCATCGCTCTCCTGTTACCGAACCCTGGCTACCTGACCTCCCTTTGTTGTTGTTCGTCTTGTCTGCGTTTTGTGTTTCACATATTCAGGGAGGGATTGTCCTCGTGGTTGTCGCCTATTACCTAGGATAGGGCCTGGCAATAGGAAGGGAAAGCGGGGGGCTTCAGCTTAGGGCTCACTGTCTCTTGTGCCCCTCCCAGGGTTTAACAGTTCTGGGAATTACTGTCTTAGCAATTCCCTTACAGTATCATCCTGTATATTCTATGTAGGTGGTCCTGATTATAACATGCTGGATTTGGCCTGAGGATGAAAAGGAAGTTCTTGGGTACATTGACGTAAGAAAGTATGATCCAAAAGGAAAGCCTTGATAAAAGGGAACAGCCAAGTGGATGTGTTTTTGGGACAATCAAAGCCATCAAGACCATGGTCAATGGGACTCCTTGTAAGGACAACATTGTAATGAATATGGGATCATCTCTGGAAATTTTTTCACACATTTCTATTGACAAGTATGAACAATAAGACATTGGCCACTGAAGTTATTCTTCTTGGATTTTCTGATGACATCAAAACTAATATGTTGTTGTTTCCAGTATTTTTCTTAATCTATGTATTCTGTGTATTTGGTAATTGTCTTATCATATGTATCATTCTATTGAACCCGCCCTTACACACTCCAATGTACTTCTTCCTCGTGAATTTATCCTTCGTAGACTTGTGTTACTCCTCATCGGCGATCCCTAAGCTGCTCGTAGACCTCTTATCCTCTCATAGGACAATATCAGTCATTGGTTGTCTCATACAGTTTAAAGTTCTGCTCTTGTTAGGAGCCACTGAATGTCAACTTCTTACCGTCATGGCCTATGACCGATACGTGGCCATCTGCCGCCCCCTCCACTACCACGTTCTCATGAGGTGGAGAGTTTGTTGCTATTTGGCCGCCTATGTATGGATATTTAGTTTCATAAATGTAACCATCCCATCCCTTGCCATGCCCTTTACTGTGTGTTACCCCAACAAGATTAACCATTTCATGTGTGAGATCCTATCGGTGCTGAGCTTGTCATGTGATGATACCTCTGTTCAAGAACGTGTAATATTTAGTATGGGTTTTATCGTTCTTCTTCTCCCCTTTATATTAATTTTTGTGTCCTATATTTGTATCCTATCTTCCGTACTGAAGATTCCCTCTGCAGGAAGGGCGAAGGCTTTTTCCACTTGTACCTCCCATCTTACTGTGGTGGCCATGTTTTTTGGGACTGGAATAATGACTTATTTGAGACCATTGTCTGAATCTTTATATCAGAACAAGTACGGTTTTATCTTTTGTGCTATGATATCACCGATGTTACATCCTCTTATCTATAGTTTGAACAATAGAGAGGTTAAAAAAACACTTGCGAAATATCTAAAATGTAATCGCCATGTGGAAGGCGCCGGTCAGGAGGACAGATAAGGGGTTAGTCGTAAGTGTAAATGAGTATGTTATGACTAGAGATTAGCGAACAGTAAATTGTTCGAGATTCGATATTCGTTTCGAGTAGCCCCTCAATATTCGACTACTCGAATCGAATATCGAACCCCATTATAGTCAATGGGGGAAAATGCTCGTTTCAAGGGTAGGCAACATTCGATTAAATTATACTTACCAAGTCCACGAGTGAGGGTCGGGCTGGATCCTCCGAGAAGTCTTCTCCGTGCAGCGTCTCTGCAGCATCTTCCGGCTCTGAATTCACTCTGCCAGGCATCGGGCCTGGGCAGAGCCAACTGCACATGCCCGCACTACAAGCAGAGTGAATTCAGAGCCGGAAGACGCCGCAGGGAAGCTGCAAGGAGAAGACTTCTAAAGGTAGGAGAAGAACCAGTGTTGATTGGCCGACTGTATAGCATTCGGCCAATCAATGCTGGTTCTGCATTGAACTTTTACATTCGAATAGCAAGTGGTACTCAATCGAGTACGAGTATTTCGAATACCGTAGTATTAGATCGAATACCTACTCGATCGAGTACTACTCGCTCATCTCTAGTGAGGACATTCACGACCAGAAGATTTAGAACATCCATTTTTTTCCAGTTTTCATTGATATTTGTATGCTTTAATATCTCCAATGTAATTTGCATTGAAAGGTCGGTAGAATTAAACCACGTTATGATGAATAAAATAATGAATTATATTTCTTGTGTCCAATTTAATCCGGATGTTTTCCCTCTTCAGTCGCCGCCTTTAGCTCATGTAACAACTTTACACAATTGGGCCGTTCTTTCTAGAGTCACATTCAGCTATTGTTCAGAAATGTCTTTCCAACAATGGGGCAGAGTTATCAAGATTGGCATTTCATATGGCAGTCTTAATAACGGAAGGGCCTGGCAAACACAATCCATGCCTGAGTTATCAAGATGCTCTGACTTCTCCATATAGCAAAACATGTTCATTTTCTTCATTAATTGTATGCACTATACGAGATAAGTAATGCTATTTTTGGATACTTAGGACTTACAAACACATGGGGATACCTAATTCTGTCTACCATGGCAATGTGGGGGATCCAAGGGGTGGTGGAGGAGTAATCTTGCCCCCGAACACCATGAATGCCTTGAGCGCTATTGATCACAGCATCCAGGGGGTTATTCCACCGGAGTTAGAGTATCTTTCTACTCTGGTAACCAATCCCAGGCTTCTGCTGGAAAACAAAACTTGTCATCTACTTTTATAGTGGCCTTTGGTCTGCTCTGGACCTCTTCCTGTCACGTTTTTCTCCATTTTTCCAGTGCCTTTAGGGTAAGTTCACATGGCTGTATTTGGACTGGAACCTGAGGAGGAGGACGTCTTAGGTTCCGGTCCAAAATATGGGTAGCTGCGACTGGATGACGATGCAGGGCACCGGCATAATCCTTTCCGGATTAGGCATAGTCAGGAGAGAATATCTTCAGGGGGATGTCGTGAGGTGAATCCGCCTGAAAAAATGAGCATCTTGCTTCTTTTTCCAGGAGCCGGCTCCCATTGATTGAAATTCTGTTCCCGATCTTTTTTAGGTGGGATCAGAACCCGATCGCAATCGTGAAATTTACTCGATTGCCAATCGGGATCCGATCTTTTCCAATCCCGATCGCTCAACCCTACTCTTCACCCCTTCCTAAAGACCTCTGATATTTTTGATGATTGTGGTGGCCCTTAGGACTTAGTTCTCTCTTCCCAATGGCTCTAACCTGCTAACCACTGAGCCAATATGATATCCATGTTCTGACTTGAACACGAGAGTTTCCTCACTGGTACAGGTCGAGGCCTCCTTCGCACATCAATGGTGGTTTTGAGGTCCGCCATATCCATAGAGAGCACTCCAACTTTCTCACTTTTTTCATTGGCATCAGTGAAAAAACAAACAAACCTGTGCTTCTAATGATTTTTTTGTGGACCTAAGAACCCAAAAAAAATGGACCTCTGAATAAACACATTGAAATGAATAAAAAATTATGGTGTCTGCATAAAATGAAGACTCCACACGTACATTATATGAGGAGGTGTGAACATTGCCTAAATCTACCAGACATGGGTCTGCCCCAGTGACATGAGACTACTTACTGAGCCTCTAGGTAATTCTAACTACGCCGAAAAGCTAAATGTACTGTCCTCCTCATTACATCTGGATTCCATTTTTCTCCTCCATTGGGCTTCCATTCTAGTGTCCACCATTTTACCGAAAGTCTGACCCATGCCTGTAAGACCTGTCTTTTGTCTTTACTCCACTAAGTTTTGGTTCCAGCCAGCATTGTGTTTATTATTGGCACATCTATACATTTGGTGTCAACTCAGACTCTCAGATTCGACACAAGTCCAACCCGCCTCGCAGTGGGCTCTGGTGAAGGCATCTGAGTGTCCGTTTTGGCTTGCAGAAGTGTTCTACTTTTTAATAACAGTCTCTAATGCTCGCAGTTATCAGTCAATCTCCTGCTATTGCTTTTGTGAGACCTTGCTATACAATCGTAACCATATAATAGACCAATCCTAGCCAGACCATTTTCTGGCCCAACATCCATAAATATAATGTAAACAGAATAATTTTTTTGTGGCCTCTGCTGACACATTACTACATTTCTTTTATTGATTGGAAAATGGAAGACGCAGTTGAATAACATCTCCTCTCGTGAGACTGTTCATCGTGTCTTGAGACTCATATACTAAATCTCAAGAGTAGAATAAAGGTTCTTATACAGCCGCGGGTAACTTCGTTGTCAAATTCACATTGAAATCCATGGGCGTCATGATTTCGTTGCGTGCTTTATTATATTCAGTCTTCTGGCTCATGTTGACTCTTTGAATGTTTTTATATTTATGTTGTTACCCACTATAAATGTAAGAAAAATGTAGGAAAAATCAAGAGGAATATAAATCCAGCCATCTGTCAGGGGTTACAAAGAATTTTTTCCCATTTTATGGCAGAATGGATGGAACGAACAAAGTTGCAGATTTACTATAACAATTCCAGAGCCACCAACAACTAAGGGGACTCCTCTACACCCCGAGGTAAGTTACACTCATCAATGACCATGGAATCCAAAGATGGAAAGTTGTTAGGACAAACTATTATTATTTTAGGATGAATGTAGCCTTCTAGTATACGCAGAGCTTATCTGAGTTCTTTAGAACCCAACAGTTCCGACTATTACTGGGTTCTAGCAGGTCGGTAAGAAACTGCATGGTGGTGGTTTCCATAGCCATATGCACATGGCTCATTCAGTAATAAGCCATACCTGTCTTCTCTTTGGGATGTCCAGCTGTTCCTAACAAGCTGATAACTCTGCAAGGATATATATGCAAAGTAAATTGCCCACCACCTGGTCATATAGGCCACCAACAGTTGGCAAGTGCCTTTCCCTTCTCCTTCTTCTTCCCAACACCTGGTACCTCCATTGGTTAGTTGTTCCCAGCATATGACACACAGGTAATGGAGAAAGAGGCAGACATTTCCGCTCTCTATGTATTGTCCATTACTCATTCACTTGAAAGAGGCCTAAACTACAGTGACTAAAGTTGTCCGCTTCTTCAGGCTTTGTTTATGAGCGATTCCTTGGACAAACCAATGGGAATTATTCTCAAGGTTCATCCCTAACTCTATAGACAATGTACTTCATAATAATACTTTATATGTACTTTATAATAATATCGTAAATGTTTCATTGCACTTGGGGACATCAAAGACCCTGATTTACTGCAAGGCCAGCGTCCCATGAGGTCTTCTGCTTGACCTTTTTGGCTTATTATTTGGTCAGGCTTACTGAAGGATCTTGTGCCCAGTTGAACCATGGTGCCGAGTTCCAGTGGATATTATTCTATGTCTTGGAGGTAGGTGATGATGATTAGAATGCACAAGACTGGAAGGGATGATGAGGAACTCATTGCAGTCTTCATTGCTAATATATTGCATTCCCATACTATATAGGTATATTGCTAATTTCTATATTACCGACTCTTTCCCATGTGGCCTTGTTGTTGTGTTGTTTGTCAATTCAAAAAATTTACCTACGATCCATTTACTTAGAACCTACCAAGTCCAGAAACCTCACGTGAAGGCAAACCAATAGCACTGCCTTATAGGGTGAGAGGCCGGATGTTTAGGTCCGATAATGTTTTTTAGAGTTAACTATAAGTCATATGAATCATTATGATAGTTCTTCTATGACAGTGATATTGATAGTAAGTGGATGTTCTGATGACTGGTTGCCAAAAATTTGGCTTAAAATCCCTCTTTTTTTGGGACATTGCCATTTGAATTTGTCTCTATCTCTAAAACCCTTTCATTGTTGTAACTCAATGTCTAAATTATCTGGTTTTACTCACAAGGGAAATGGTTTTCTGTAAAAGTTTCCATAACAAGCCCTAGACCAAGATGATAGAGAAATGGATTCCCAAAGTAAAGACCTGAGAGAAGGGAATTGCCAAGATCACCAAAAACATCAAGACCATGGTCAACATCAGTATTTGTTACGGACAATAGGGTAACTGATATGGAATCATCTTTGGTCATTTTGTCACATATTTATACTTACATTCATAGGAATTGGAAACCAATATGACCAATAAGACATTGGCCACTGAAGTTATTCTTCTGGGATTTTCCGATAACATGAAGACTAATATGTGTTTGTTTCCAATATTTCTCTTAATCTATGCACTTTGTATATTTGGAAACTGCCTTATTATATGTGTTATTATACTGAATCCTCCCTTACAGACGCCAATGTACTTCTTTCTGGTGAATTTATCCTTCGTAGACTTGTGTTACTCCTCAACGTCAATACCTCAGATGCTCGTAGACCTCTTATCTACTCGTAGGACGATATCAGTCATTGGTTGTCTCATACAGTTTAAAGTGTTTCTATTGATAGGAGCCACTGAATGCCAACTTCTTGCCGTCATGGCTTATGACCGATACGTGGCCATCTGCCGCCCCCTCCACTACCACGTTCTCATGAGGTGGAGAGTTTGTTGCTATTTGGCCGCCTATGTATGGATATTTAGTTTCATAAATGTAACCATCCCATCCCTTGCCATGCCCTTTACTGTGTGTTACCCCAACAAGATTAACCATTTCATGTGTGAGGTCCTATCGGTGCTGAAGTTGTCATGTGATGATACCTCTGCTCAAGAACTTGTAATATTTAGTGTAGGTTTTGTTGTTCTTCTTCTCCCTTTTGTGTTAATTCTTGTGTCTTATTGTTGTATTATATATTCCGTACTGAAGATTCCCTCTGCAGGGAGAGCAAAGGCTTTTTCTACTTGTACCTCACATCTTGCTGTGGTGGCCATGTTTTTTGGGACTGGACTAGTGACTTATTTAACGCCATCATCTGAATCTTTATACCAGAATAAGTATGGGTTTGTTTTTTGTGCTATTATATCTCCGATGATACATCCCCTTATCTATAGTTTGAATAATAGAGATGTTAAAAAAATACTCATGAAATATCTAAAATGAAATTTGGTTCACAATGAACGAGGGGTCTGCAAGGAATCCTTGGAGGAGTTCCTCTGCAACAATGAAATTGCAGCATGTAAAAGGTCAAAACGTAAGGTTATAAATATCAAGGTGTAAGTAGCCGGAGTCACTAAGATCTGCAATTGATCAAATATTCCAGCACACCACTCCAATGTTGGGGGACATAAAGGTCTGCTTGAAGGCAGAGTTTTAGCCACATGAAGTCTCAAAAATCAGATCAAATGGTGTGGGATGATTGTGTGATGCCCCCTGTTCATCAATGTGCCAGTTATTGCTACTAGGGTTGAGTGATCCGGATCGGAAAAGATCGGATCCCGATCGGTGATCGAGCAAATTTCACGATCGGGATCGGCTGGAAAATGAAAGCAAATCGGATTTTGAAATCTCAGGATCGGCTCAACCCTAAAAGTGACTTTTCCAATAGAGAAGCATTGACTAGGGTTGAGCGATTGGGATAGGGAAAGATCGGATCCCAATCCGCGATCGAGCAAATTTCACGATTGTGAGGAATTGGCTGGAAAATGATCGGAAATGGATTTTAAAATCAATCCTGAAATCTCAAGATCTGCTCCACCCTAATCACTACCTGTTGTAAACTGAGAAGGACAGAATTCTTGAAATGAGAGACCTTGGTTCATTACTCTGGCATCTATGCATCTAGGCCGAGATATCAACGTTTTCAATGTTGTGTGTCCTGGTGGTTGGGAGAGCAATAAAAAAAAAAAAAAATGACATCAAGACGGCCATATTAAAGAACTGATGCAAAGACAGATCATATAATTTGAAGAATGAATCTGGGGTGGCAAATAGTGTCAGCACAAACCATGAGAAGGTTTTTGCACAACATTAGGTTATAAGCCAAATGTCCAGATATAGATGTTCCATTGACCTCACCGCTCTCATAGGCTATAATGGAGCAAGATGACAATGGAGACTGGAATGGGACTGGAAACCCAATATTATGGTGAGGTGGTGTAACTCACTCCAGCTGAACCCCTCTAGCTTTCATATCAGGTACACTAACAGCTTGGTGGTAGAACCAGAGGGATTTCCTTTTCTCAAAAGTTTTGCTAGGAGCTATTTTCCAAAAGAACATTCTACATGTTGCTTATTCCACTGTGAGAAGTCTATGTGACCTATATGGGCTACCATTGTCTGCAGGGTCTTGGGACTTGTCTCTCATCAAACATATCTGGGAATGTCTATTGCTTTGATCGCTTTTCATTAAAATCTTTTTCTTTTTTTTCCTGCTACACTGTTTACTGTACGATAAAAATCTAAGTTTGTAGACTGGGCGTTTTCAGACATGGGGAGACCTAATGTGTATGTGTTTCACTTTATTTAAGTACTGTTATATGTATATATGTAAATGAAGCTAATTAGAATTTTTATAACTCTTATTTTTTGTTATAATTTTTAGACCACCTAGGGGTCTTGAACCCCAGAGCATCCGATCACTAATGCAATGCATTGCAAAATACCAGCACTTCTATTACAGGCTGAATAGCAGCTTGTAATAGAGGCAGTACAGGATCAAGCCTGGTAGGCTTCAATCTCATCCCAGGAACCAGCAATCCACCCCAACATGGCACCAATCATGCCCAGGAAAATTGTTTTTTAACATTGACACAGATTCCCGAAAGGTCTCTGCTGTATAATACAGTGGAGACCCCGCGGCTATGTCAGACATTCAGTTCCTGAGTGACCACCATATTTAAATGCTCAATATCCACAATACTCACATGGCATTGGCAGAACTGATTGACTTCAGAAGATTCCTGGCTACCACGACAACTGATCGGCTACTGAAATCTCACTGCACAGGAGCTATTTGGTTTCCAAAAGCAAAAGTAAAGGTCACTCTTCCAGAAGTCATTGTCACATGACCATCATATTCAAGAAATGAATTGTCCATGGTCAGAGTTGATCTTGGTGTGACCCTGCACATGGCACACAAAGGATCATTATAATACATCCCTCTCCTAGTTTTATATCATTTTTATAATTGTATTGCTTTGTGATTTAAAAAAAAAATGCCATAGCATTTTGGTGCAATTCTAGTGCAAGTTCTCACATTTTAAGCCCTGCACCCTTTCTCAAGGGTAGGAAAGAGTGGACAAACCATGTGTGGTGAAATTGCAGTGCACAGCATTTAGGCAGGGGCATAATTTGAGAAGGCACCATTACACCTTAGACCCAAGAGCCTTAGGGGGTTCATAAGGTGTTGCTTCCTAATATGAAGAGACCAGTCCTATATAAAGAGTGCATTATAGTGGTGCCCTGGCACAGATTTTACATTGGAGTCGGGTTGCTTCCTCTTATGACTTTGCATGTAGACTAGGTGTTTTAGCAAATCTTCTGAAAATAATACAAACATTTCAATGAATGGTGATAATAATATGGACCTGGACACTCATGTAATTGTAAGGCTAGATTCACACAACTGAGTTTTCGGTCCATGTGTGCACTGGACTTACCATGCCGGGAGAGGGACTACTAGCATAATAGTTATCTGTGATATCAGGAGTGCCTTACTGTAGTGACTATAATATGGGACAGTATGTTGCCTGGTGTAGATGACTATTACACTAGGAGTTCCTCTCTCGGCATGATGTTTGGTAAATCCGGCGCACACATAGACCGAGTTATACGGGTGAAGTTTGAATTTAACATCATTATGATGCTTTGAGAATGGTGTCATGAAGTGAAAGCCCCCATCTGAACGCTGAGGTCCAATCATAGGCCTCGTAGGGTTGCTGACATCATAGAAGAGGTCTGAAGATATTGGGAAGATCCAGGAGAGAAGACTGGTTGTAGCTGTAGCACCAGCAGAGGTGTTTTTTTTTTTTTTTTTTTCATTTTTCGGCACCATCCTTGGGCACCTGATTATTATCTTGTGGACACTACTGTATATTTATAATAGAGCATGGACCACACTGCGGCACATTCCACATTACGTACCGGTTGACATCGATAAAGCCCCGGTTGGCATCTTCAGATCTTCAAAAAGCAATAAATATTGATGTAATTTAATAATTAGAGATGAGCGAGTAGTATTCGATCCAGTAGGTATTCGATCGAATACTACGGTATTCGAAATACTCGTACTTGATCGAGTACCACTCGCTATTCGAATGGGAAAATGTGATGCAGAACCAGCGTTGATTGGCTGAATGCTGTACAGTTGGCCAATCAACGCTGGTTCTTCTCCTACCTTTAGAAGTCTTCTCCACGCAGCATCCCCGCGGCGTCTTCCAGCTCCGAATTCACTCTGATAGGCATCGGGCCTGGGCAGAGCCGACTGTGCATGCCCACGCTACAAGAAAATGGCCGCTTTGACTGCAAGCGGCCATTTTTTTGTAGTGCATTCATGCGCAGTCGGCTCTGCCCAGGCCCGATGCCTGGCAGAGTGAATTCAGAGCCGGAAGATGCCACGGGGACGCTGCGCGGAGAAGACTTCTTGGAGAATCCAGCCCGACCCTCACTCGTGGACTTGGTAAGTTTAATTTGATCGAATGTTGCCTACCCCTGAAGCGAGCATTTTTCCCCCATAGAGTATAATAGGATTCGATATTCGATTCGAGTAGTCGAATATTGAGTGGCTACTCGAAACGAATATTGAATATTTAACTACTCACTCATCTCTATTAATAATCATGTTATTGATAATTAACAAACTTTCCTTATTAAGAACTAGTTAACCCATCTTTCATAGGAACTTCTTTCTTATCTTCTTGATGTTTTGGGGTTTTTTTTTTCAAATTTTATCCATTTATTAAAAACTCAACCATTAAGTCATTGACTAGTCAGTAGAGCAGACGAGGCAGGTAAATAACTCCCATGCTTATTTGTCAGCCTCGTCTTGGGACTAAAGTAATGACTCCTGAGAGTAGTAGAAAGGTTTTTATACAGCTTAGAGTAACTCAATTGTCAGGCACAGACTACACATAATGGAGGTTCTACCTTATGCCGTGAATTTTTTATATCTTTTTTTACAGTTCATCTTCTACGAAATTCAGGCATTTTTTCAAGTGTCTCATTGCCGATGTAACTGAAACAAATGAATTCCGACGTTCAGAGGTTCTAAAAAATAACTGATGGGGAATGTTTATCAGGAAGGATTTTCTTTCCCTCTCATGATAGCATGCACCTAGCAGGCTCGGAGGCTTATAGTAGCAGCTGCAATAGGGTAGGGCAACTTTGAGGGTCAAGCTCCATCCAGATAAACTGCAGTTCGTGATGGTTCTGATGACTCTCCATCCAATACGGACCATGGACATGTCTTAATAGTATTGTAAATATTCCATAGCACATGTAGGACATGTCATTACAAAGGTCCTATACCCTACGAACATGGTCAGCTCATCATGCATGGGGTCTCCAGCTGGACATTGTGGGATTTTATTTTTTTAAGATTAAACCATCCAAGCCATGAATATTTGGAGCACTTGTAGCCAAGATATAGTACTTAAAATCTCAGGTACTCACCTCCAGTACAATATATGTTCTTTCGAAGGAATTTAAGGAAAACATGGACAATAAGACGTTGGCCACTGAGTTGATTCTTTTAGGATTTTCCGATAACATGGAAACTAATCTCTGTTTGTTCCCTGTATTTCTCTTGATCTATTTCTTCTCTGTATTGGGAAACTGTCTTATCATATGTATCATTATACTGAACCCGCCCTTACAGACCCCAATGTACTTCTTCCTCTGCAATTTATCCTTCATAGACTTGTGTTATTCGTCATCAGCGATACCTAAGCTGCTGGTAGACCTTGTATCCACTCATAGGTCAATATCAGTCATTGGTTGTCTCATACAGTTTAAGGTTATCCTATTGATAGGAGCCACCGAATGCCAACTTCTTGCCGTCATGGCCTATGACCGATACGTGGCCATCTGCCACCCACTCCACTACCACGTTCTCATGAGTAGAAGTATATGTTTCTGTTTAGCCGCCTTTGTGTGGATATTTAGTTTCATAAATGTAATAATCCCATCCCTTGCCATGCCCATAACATTGTGTTACCCCAACAAGATTGACCATTTCATGTGTGAGGTCCTATCGGTGCTGAGGTTGTCATGTGATGATACCTCTCTTCAAGAGCTTGTAATATTTAGTATGGGTTTTATCGCTCTTCTTATCCCTTTTGTGTTAATTCTGGTGTCCTATAGTTGTATTATATCTTCTGTATTGAAGGTTCAGTCTTCTGGAAGGTCGAAGGCCTTTTCTACTTGTACCTCCCATATTACTGTGGTGGCAATGTTTTTTGGGGCTTCAATGTTGACTTATTTAAGACCATCGTCTACCGAATCTTTGAGCCAGGACAAATATTTTTTAATTTTTTGTGCTATTATTTCTCCAATGATAAATCCTCTTATCTATACTTTAAACAATAGGGAAGTTAAAAAAATAATCGCGAAATATCTTTAATAATAAATACATGATGGAAGGCAGCGGGCAGAGAGATGGGGGCAGAAAGTGGTAAATGATCCTAAATCTTGTATGGCATAAAACACCTGTATGACATTCCAAATGAGATTTTTATTTTGTATCAATGTCTGGACACTGTGCATAGTATTTTGTGTAAGACCAAAAAGAGTTGTCTAACTCAGGGTCAGTAACTGTTGATATAAAACAAAAGAAGTCATACTGAACTACCCTCGACACTCCATTGTACAGTCCCGATTCCCGTTCCCTCCCAAACCAGAACTCACTGACCTGGACCCAGAGAGGCTCACATGACTTCTGAGACCAATTTCTGTCTTCATAGGGTTGCTGGTGAGGGACCAGTGACATCATTCATCCACTAGTTGGTTCTGGTAAGGTACTATGTATGGCAGTATTTTTTTGCACTGTATGTCATATTGAGTGTATATTCAATGGAATGGACTGGGCCAAGAAAGATGATGTCCGGCTGTTTAGGAGTAGCAGGCAGCAGAATGGTAAACGAAACATAAAACAGGAAGATGTCAGCTTGTATATTTGGAGGCATCAGTCGGAGGTGTTTAAAAATTATAGTTATTTGTCTGATTCATTGGGCCTCACCAGTAATCCCAGACACTGACATCACTGCGGATTTCCAGACACCACAAGGAGGTCCAGAAGAGGTAATGGAAGGTGAGAATTCCTTCCTTCCTTCCTTCCTTCCCTTCCCTTTCCTTTCCTTTCCTTCCCTTCCTTCCTTCCTTCCTTCCTTCCTTCCCTCCCTTCCTTCCTTCCTTCCTTCCTTCCTTCCCTCCCTTCCTCCCTTTCTCTCTCTCTCTCCCTTTCTTCCTTCCTCTCTCTCTATCCCTTTCTTCGTTCCTTCCTTCCTTCCTTCCTTCTTATTTGTGTAAGGGAATTGCAAGTAGAACAATTTCCCAGTAGTTGCTGGTGAAACTTGGGAGGAAGGGAACAACTAGACAGTGAGTCCTAAGCTTAACCCGTCCCCTGTCCCTGCCTACTTGCCTCAGCAGAAGAGGACAACTGGGCGGCAGTCCCTCCTTAAGTTATAGGTGATAATACAGAATGCAGACAGAGACAAACTATAAAAGGAGGTCAGCTAGCCAAAAGGTTGGAACCAGTCGAGCAGTGCAGTAAAAAATAAAAATCCAAGAGAGTAGTCAGAAGAAAATCCAAAGGTCAGACGTGTAAATACAAACAGTAATAGTTTAGAGCCAGCACACATTGAAAGGCAATAGCAAGCATATCAATAGCAATAGCAATAGCATAGCAATAGACTTGATTGACCAGGAGGAGTGTCAACCAAAAGCACTAAGTTAACTCCCTAGTAGCCAAAGGAACAAAAGTAGTGGCTGGACTGAAATACAGCAACAGATCCTCAGCTGTGCTACAACAAGTGTTAAGGATCACAACTGAACATGCCTGTTGCGCTAAAACATGTGAGCGGAGGGTGGAACAGAGGCCCAAACAGGTAAAGACATTAGCGTATGACTATTTAATTGCCTAACACTGAGACCCCCACAAATAGACACAAGGGGGATTCAATGGAGTGATGTTGAATATGTTTCAATGTGAGACTATTTTTCCATATCATCTCTATGGGACTGACAAAGATAACACTTTCTTGACTGTCTTCATCAGTACCATAGAATTTCAATGAAATGTGTAACTACCGCTCGATTCGAGTGAGGGATAAAGGACCATGATGAGTTTGGGTCACAATGATGGTATCACAAGCAGCCACATTTCTAAAGTATTTTAGGCAATTGTAATCCCATTGCTGTCCTATTGTAATTGAAACTCCATATGCAAATGAATGCCATACATACGGCAGATTTATCCTGAAATGCCTTTCACGATTTCCTACTTTCTCTTTTACACAATACTTTGCAAAAGGTTTAGACAAATAAGAGGAGACAGACTGAAGAGTCAGAAGATACTGAGGGTAGGTCAGAAGTTCACACCAGGCTTCATGTCTGGGCCTGGTGTAAATATACAGGGTTTCTTTTTGTGGAGCACCACACTCCGTTGTCTGTAGATGTCCACCTGCCTGCCCCAACTATTGACATTGTCTTCCCGTCCATTGCTGTCCTACAGTAGTAAAAACACAGACTGCATGAGGTTAGCTACAAAGGGAACATGATTATGTATTGGGCCCTAACCAGCCCATTTTGGCTGCAGAATGAATGCCATAAAAATGAAGCTTGTAAGAAAGTTGACCAAACACTTTTTTTTTCCGATTACTCCCCATTCGTTTTCAATATTTAATGGTACCATCATGAAGCATAATTTATTCCCCAACATGAAATGCCCACATGGCTCTTTGCATGGAAAAATAAAGTTATGGCTTTTGAAAGTTGAGGTGTCAAAAAGAGAAATCGAAAATAGAAAATAACATATCTCAAGAACTCCTTTGCTCATGTCTTGCTAAGTTATTCATCACTTTCAAAAATTGGCCCAGTTTGCCATAGGTGCACTTGTCCGAAACACATTTTGATATTGAATCCCCATATGCAAATGAATGATATACATACAGCAGATTTATCCTGAAATGCCTTTCCCAATTTCCTACTTTCTCTTTTACACAGTACTTTGCAAAAGCTTTAGGCAGGTCTGGAAAAAAGACTACAGTTTCTTTGTATTTTCAAGGCAAACTTTTTGAAATATTTTACACTTTGCCAAGAGTCTGAACTTTGTCTAGAATCATAATTTGCTTGGACCCGGTGGGATTGTCTATAATTGATCCCAGATGATATTGACTATTTTATAAGCTGACGCTGACACTGTATATAACAATGTGCCCCCATCCTGTTCACTGTATGTTTGCTTTTTTTTTGGATGTCACTGACTGTTCATGTCTGCATTTATTCTTACTGTGCCTTAGTGTTACAAGGAGGTAAGTGACAATCCCAGCGCATGGAATGGAAATCATTGCAAAAGGGTAAATTCTGCAATTAGTTTTGGAAATGTCCCTAAACCTGCCGATTCTGTCCATACAATTTCTTGTTACAATAATTTCATACTTTAAAAATGATTTCTTAATATTTTCCTAAATAAACATCTTGAGATTACCAATTAAAGAAAATGCCTTGCAATGATTATATTTCCTACTACAGAGCCAATATGTAAGACAATGGAGTCTGATATATCGATTTATATCTCTGCTAACCCTAAATTAGTATCCCTGCGCTATGCTGAGGAGGTCCAAAAGACAGAAACAGTGCTGTCCATAGCTGGGAATCTGTTCCTTTTGGAATAGAAATGCTAATTTGGCAATTAAATCTGCATCATGTTAGTAGGCTTATTAACTGAGTCATGTATGATGTTAAGGAGGCAGCATACAGAGGCACTGTTCTCCTAATTACATCCTGGAGAATAGATTTGCATATTTTTTACCCTGAATCCCTAGAGGAGCAGGAATGACTTGTAAGTCTCCGTACGCCTATGTAGGCAAACCCTAAGCCTACTAATACTAACCCTACTAACTATATCCCACCCAACATGAAGACTAATAACCCTGATGTTACTATCGTAACTTTATCTCTACTAACTTATCTGTACAATCACTTACAATAAACATTGATCCAGGTTTCAGCCTGTTCATCTGCCAGCAAAAAGGAAGTCAACAGGCTTTCACTCTTCATGGTTTGGGCACTATAAGGGAGAATTCACACAAGAGGTTAATTGTAGTTATTTTTGAGGCCATTTATCTTGTCTTGGATTGCAGAAATTCTTGCATTGGCTCCATCCAGATGTATAGAATAGAGTTTACAACCATAGGAATTTCTGTAACAAATCTGCAGTGTCAATTACCCACTAAATGATATGTAGTGAGCAGATTGCTGGGACAAACCAGTTACTGTTGTGAGGTTGTTGGCAGCTGTTTTTGTTCCAGATTTTGCTTATTTTATGACAAATGACAAAAATGACAAAAATCATCAATGGAAATCACATTTATTAACCAATGGAGGCCTGGATTTGGAGTCACCCCCAAAATTAAAGTGGAAAAACACACTACAGGCTGATCCAACCTTGATGTAATGTCCTTAAAACAACATGCCAACATAAGCCTCAGTAGTATGTGTGGCCTCCACGTGCCTGTATGACCTCCCTACAACGCCTGGGCATGCTCCTGATTATGTTTCAGATGGTCTCCTGAGGGACCTCCTCCCAAACCTGGACTAAAGCATCTGCCAACTCCTGGACAGTCTGTGGTGCAATGTGACATTGGTGGATGGAGCAAGATATGATGTCCCAGATGTTCTCAATTGGATTCAGGTCTGGGGAACAGGCAGGCCAGTCCATAGCTTCAATGCCTTCATCTTGCAGGAACTTCTGACAATCTCCCGCCACATGAGGTCTGGCATTGTCCTAAATTAGGAGGAAACCAGGGCCAACTTCACCAGCAAATGGTCTCACAAGGGGATCTCATCTCGGTACCTATTGGCAGTCAGGCTACCACTGGCGAGCACATGGAGGGCTGTGCGGCCCTCCAAAGAAATACCACCCCACACAATTACTGACCCACTGCCAAACCAGTCATGCTGAAAGATGTTGAAGCAGCAGATCGCTCTCCACGGCATCTCCAGACTCTGTCACGTCTGTCAGATGTGCTCAATGTGAACCTGTTTTCATCTGTGAAGAGCACAGGGCGCCAGTGGTGAAGTGGCCAAACCTGGTGTTCTGTGGCAAATGCCAAGTGTCCTGCACGGTGTTGGGCTGTGAGCACAACCCCCATCTGTGGATATCGGGCCCTCATACCATAACAGTTGGTGCAGACACATTGACATTAGTGGCCTGCTGGATGTCATTTTGCAGGGCTCTGGCAGTGCTCCTCCTGTTCCTCCATGCACAAAGGCTTAGGTAGTGGTCCTGCTGCTGGGTTGTCGCCCTTCTATATCCCCCTGCACGTCTCCTGGTGTACTGGCCTGTCTCCTGGTAGCGCTTCCAATGTGTCACGTTGCAGCACAGACTGTCCAGGAGTTGGCAGATGCTTTAGTCCAGGTCTGGGAGGAGATTCCTCAGGAGACCAACCACAATCTCATCAGGAGCATGCCCAGGTGTTGTAGGGAGGTCACACACTACTGAGTTTTAAGGACATTACATCAAAGTTGGATCAGCCTGTGGTGTTTTTCCACTTTAATTTTGGGGGTGACTCCAAATCCAGGCCTCCATTGGTTAATAAATTTGATTTCCATTGATGATTTTGTTTGATTTTGTTCTCATCAAATTCAATAATAATAATAATAATAATAATAATAATAATAATAATAATAATAATAAAATCTGGAATAATTTGGTTTTAAGTCAGAACATTTATTTGATACTAGCTGGTACCCGCAACTTCTTCTGCGGTGATTGTAGAAGTGGGTATATACAGGCACGGGTAAGGTTTTCGTACTGTGTATAAGGTATGGGATATGAAATGTAACTTTGTGTCTTGTTTTTGCTATAATTCTGAGAATACGTGAGACTTTTGTGTTGAAGTTACTTTGTATTAGAGCTGCTATATATACGGTGTTGTGAGAAACTTTACATAGTGACTTTGGGACAGAAGTATTTGAAGTTAACCCTTTGCCGCCGATGGCATGTTTTGATTTTCGTTTTTCGTTTTTGACTCCCCTCCTTCTAAACCCCATAACTTTTTTATTTCTCCGCTCCCAGAGTCATATGAGGTCTCAATTTTTCCTGGGACAAATTTTTCTTCATGATGCCACCATTATTTATTCTATATAATGTACTGGGAAGCAGGGAAAAAATTCAGAATGGGGAGGATTTGAAGAAAAAATGCAGTTCTGCGACTTTCTTACGGGCTTTGGTTTTATGGCGTTCACTGTGCAACCAAAATGACCTGTCCCCTGTATTCTGTGTTTCGTTACGATTGTGGGGATACCAAATTTATATGGTTTTATTTACATTTTGACCCCTTAAAAAAAGGCAAAACTGTGTTAAATTATTATTTTTTTTAAAAGTTGCCATATTCCGACAGCCGTAACTTTTTTATACGTGCGTGTACGGGGATGCATAGGGCGTCTTTTTTTGCGGCGCTGGGTGTACTTTGTAGTTCTACCATTTTCGGGAAATGTTATTGCTTTGATCACTTTTTATTCAAATTTTTATCAGAATCAAAACAGTGAAAAAATGGCGGTTTGGCACTTTTGACCATTTTTCCCGCTACGGCGTTTACCGAACAGGAAAAATATTTGTGTAGCTTTGTAGAGCGGGCGATTTCGTATGTGGGGATACCTAACATGTATGTGGTTCACAGTTTTTAACTACTTTTATATGTGTTCTAGGGAAAGGGGGGTGATTTGAATTTTTAATCCTTTTTATTTGTTTTTATTTTTTTTTTACTTTTTTTTTAAACTTTTTTTTTTGCATTTATTAGACCGCCTAGGGATATTTACATGGGTGGGCAGTGTCGCGGATTGTCAGAGCGTTGGGGTCAGCAAACATGGCTGCTCCGGAGCGCTATAGAGCGCCTCCTGGAGTATCGTTAAGGTGAGGGGCAAAGTGGTAAAGTATATGTATATGAGATTGTGTGGGGTTAGGGGCGAGGCTGTAGAGGGCAATAGGAATTTTGTGGCTTGCTATGGTCCAAAGTGTGTGAGATTGCAAAGATGGTGGTGTGAGTTTGGGTTTTGTGGGGGTCCTAGCACAAACGTATGTGCGCTATTGTGACAAAAAGTAGCCTATTGCGCAATCGGGTGTATTAACTATGTTTGTGGAAACTTTAAGCCAAATCGGTGGAGCGGGTTTTGCGTGATTGAGGAACAAACATCCGAACATCCAAAACTCACAAACTTTCACATTTATAATATTAATAGGATTATATTGCAACTGAGTCAAAAGACATGATGAAATCCATAGAATCCTTCCTAAAATCCATGACGCGTTCAATATCTTTACACTTTCTTTTCAGAGACAATCCTAGTCCACAGAACAAAATGTCTTCTTTTATTCCCAATGCATTTTCTAAAAAGTATAACCAACGCTCAACTTCCAACTTTTTTTCTCAAAAATTTATATTTCCAAACTTCTCTTCCTTGCCCAATGATGACTTCCGAGCTTATTCAGATGTTTAAACCATTTTCTATTAACTTTAAGAAGAAGAACATTCTCTCAAGAACAAATGTTTTGGAAAATGATCTATAAAAGTTCTAATCAAATCTGAAGTTTTTGAAGATTTCACAAGATGGTCAGAAACAACACCACAGTTACTGAACTCATCCTTTTGGGGTTTTCCAGTGACTTAAGAATAAACTTTTGTCTCTTTTTATTATTTTGTGTAATCTATGGGGTAACAATTTTTGGGAATGTGTTCATAATGTACGTGGTGTTGATAAACCATCACTTGTGGACTCCCATGTACTTCTTCTTGGCCAATCTTTCTTTCATTGACTTGTGCAATGCCTCCTCAGCTGTACCCAAGCTGTTGACAGACCTCGTTTCTTCTTATCGAATCATCTCTCTTAGTGCTTGTCTCATACAGTTCAAAGTAATATTGTTCATAGGGACTACAGAGTGCAACTTATTGGCCGTCATGGCTTATGACCGGTATGTTGCCATCTGTCACCCTCTGCACTATCCTTTAATGATGAGGTGGAGCATGTGTTTTCGGTTGACTGCCTTTGTGTGGTTATTCAGTTTTACAATTGCCGTTGTTCCATCTTTTCCCTTGCCGGTCTTACTATGTTATCCAAATCAGGTCAATCACTTTATGTGTGAGATTCTAGCACTTCTCAAACTGTCATGTGATGATACCAGAATTAAAGAAATTGTGATATTTTCGCTCAGCTTTATCAGTATATTTCCTCCTTTTGTATTTATCGTATCGTCCTATATTTGTATTATATGTTCTGTTCTAAAAATTCAGTCTACTAAAAGATCTAAGGCTTTCTCCACATGTACCTCCCATATTACAGTAGTGGCAATGTACTTTGGTACTGGGATAGTCACTTATTTTGGACCATCAGGTGAGGACTCAGTAAATCGTGAGAAATATGCCTCTATTTTTTATGTTGTTGTCGCTCCAATGTTAAACCCTTTGATTTATAGTTTGAACAACAGAGAAGTAAAAAGAACAAAACTGAGTTTCAAAAAATTCTCTTTACAATAAAAGTAAATACACATTTTACATATGTGTCTTCAGAGTCATCCAAAAATATTTTGTAATAAAGCAAATATTTATACATAATTGTTGCCAAATATTGCTTAGATAATGCCATGAAGGAAATATAAAATATTTTTTCCTGATGAAGAAGGATTAAAACCTCACTTGGCCCATATCAATCTAAGCATCTGAACAGTCAAAATATTAATATTCTGGAAATACCAATTATTCTCATTGAAGGCATTTTGATCCCTATTAATATTTGTGGAAATGTAGATCCATACCCATATTGTTATTCAAATAAACCTCTCTATACCACATTCTTATATAACTTTTTTTTAAAAAGGATATTCTCCTCTTATATGATCCAAGTCATGACAAAAATATATAAGAAACAGATTCAGCTGTTTAGGAGGAGCAGCTAATAGTACAGTAAATGAAGATGATGATAAAGGGAGACGGTGACACCACTATTCGGAGGCATCAGCTGGAGGTGCTCAAAATTCTGACAGTGTTTTGACAAAATCACTGAGCACTAGAGATGAGCGAACAGTAAAATGTTCGAGGTTCGATATTCGTTTCGAGTAGCCCCTCAATATTTGACTACTCAAATCGAATATTGAACCCTATTATAGTCTATGGGGGGGGGAAATGCTCGTTTCAGGGGTAGGCAATGTTCGATCAAATTATACTTACCAAGTCCATGAGTGAGGGTCGGGCTGGATCCTCCGAGCAGTCTTCTCCTTGCAGCGTCCCCACGGCATCTTCCAGCTCTTCATTCACTCTGCCAGGCATCGGGCCTGGGCAGAGCCGACTGCGCATGCCCGCACTACAAGCGGACATGCACAGTCGGCTCTGCCCAGGCCTGATGCCTGGCAGAGTGAATGAAGAGCTGGAAGACGCCGCGGGGAAGCTGTGCGGAGAAGACTTCTAAAGGTAGGAGAAGAACCAGCATTGATTGTCCAACTGTATAGCATTCGGCCAATCAATGCTGGTTCTGCATCGAACTTTTACATTCGAACAGCGAGTGGTACTTGATCGAGTACGAGTATTTTGAATACCGTAGTATTCGATCGAATACCTACTCGATCGAGTACTACTCGCTCATCTCTACTGAGCACCCTTCCGGCCATTATGCTTGAGGCCAGACAAGATAAAACTCCCATTGTAAACTAGGTCAGCTTCTTTATCTAAATATTGATCCAGAATTCCATGGGCTTAGAGTTATCTGCTGGACTATAAGTGCACTCTAGTTATGACTCTACTTGGTGGTGAAGTCAGTTGCTATGTTTGACAAATTTCCGGATCACTATTCTCCAGATACTGGAGGATACTGGGCCTTTCTGTTTAGAAGTCTGAGTTCTTCTACCATAATGACCTTAACCCAGATTGTCATCATCCTCTATCAACATAGGGCAATGACATTGACTAAGAGATGGAAACTGTTTTTCTGCTTCGTCATTGCATGAGTGTAAGGGTTTCCTGTAAGATATACAATAGAGGGATTACATTGTTGATTTCTCAGTTGTCTGTGTTGACAATTTTGCTTGCTTCTTGAAAGAGCTTGACAAGCCAGTACAATGATGTATCTCAAAGTAGCACTATCTCTCTGGTCTACTGCATTCACTAATCATTCACTGCCTTCTTTTGCTCACACAGAGTCTCCAGCATGTTTAGATTGGAGTTCCACAAATTTAAATGTCACAGATAAGGTTGTACAAAGGCAGAATATTTTTGTCACTCCAAATCAAGCAAGATTCTATTTGCTATTTTTTTTGCTCATGATGAGCACCTTTTTAAAGCCACTATATTGGCTAAAGCCCTGGTGAAAATGGTGGCAGAAAGCTGTCAAGAGAGGAGAATATAAAGCAGATGATTGGGGCTACATGATGTTGGAACTAGGCCTGCACAACATGCCTTGCTGCATCTCTGAACTGTGGTCGCTGCTTCTCAAAACATTGACACAGTGGGCCGTGAAAGCCATGTATTGTCCTTATCCATATTTGCTGCTCCACATGTCCACGATGGAATGAACCTTTCCCCAGACTGACATACCCAAGGAAAGGACTCAATTCTGCAAAACATGGCGATATACAGCAGGGACAGCTTTGCTAGAAAAATAATGTCAGCTAGGTATCATCCACTGAGGTTGAGCGCATGCTATCAGTTGGTGAAATACAGTGGAATCAACTAGGTAGTAGTGATCGCACCACCAGCAGCTCAGCCAGGTTTGGGTTAAGATTAGAGATGAGCGAGTAGTACTCGATCGAGTAGGTATTCGATCGAATACTACGGTATTCAAAATACTCGTACTCAATCAAGTACCACTCGCTGTTCGAATGTAAAAGTTCGATGCAGAACCAGCATTGATTGGCCGAATGCTATACAGTTGGCCAGTCAATGCTGGTTCTTCTCCTACCTTTAGAAGTCTTCTCCGTGCAGCTTTCCAGCGGCGTCTTCCGGCTCTTCATTCACTCTGCCAGGCATCGGGCCTGGGCAGAGCCGACTGCGCATGACCACTTGTAGTGCGGGCATGCGCAGTCGGCTCTGCCCAGGCCCGATGCCTGGTAGAGTGAATGAAGAGCCGGAAGACGCCGCGGGGAAGCTGCAAGGAGAAGACTGCTCGGAGGATCCAGCCCGACCCTCACTCGTGGACTTGGTAAGTATAATTTGATCGAACGTTGCCTACTCCTGAAACAAGCATTTTCCCCCCATAGACTATAATAGGGTTCGATATTCAATTCGAGTAGTCGAATATTGCGGGGGTACTCGAAACGAATATCGAACCTCGAACATTTTACTGTTTGCTCAGCTCTAGTTAAGATGCACAATTGCCAGATTACTCCCGGCCACACATTTTCTCATGGATTTTTGTCATTGACATGGAAGAGGAGGAGGAGTAGAACTAGTTGATAATGATGATGGTAACAACGATCATGTGCTAGTGTGACGTGTAGATGTGGCCTGCCTACAATTAATATCACAGGGAGGAGTAGGAGAACAGCCTTGCTCACTTCCATAGCCAGTGCTACTGTCAAGTTTATTTTTCCTAATAGGAGAGTGATGCCTTTTCATGTAGGTATGCAGAGCCTTCGTTCCTGAATTTGTTTTGGATGGCCACAATAGGTTTCTGCTTGTAGGTTTTGCACATCAACAAAAATTTATTGTTTGGCAATGTCCAAAAAATTTCCACATAGGAGATGACTATATGTAGTTACAGCCACAGAAACATGTCTGCTACTACCACAACCTGGGTCACCACCCCACTATGCAAGGTTCCCCAAGCTTTCCTCAGGCAGGCTTTTTGTTCAGCATGAGCTGGAATCAGTACTATCACAACTACCACCGCCTTCTTCATCTGATGCCACCTTGTCACCCTGTACCGGTTGCCAAGTCCTATCCACAAAAGAAACATCATCATCAACGTCATCATCACCACCTTCTTTTTTTCTAAAATATTATTAAGGCCTTGCTATCGTATTCAAATTACTCGTACTCGATTGAATACCACGCGGTAAACGCAGTAAAAATTGGATTCTCCTCCCACCTTCCCCTCCTTTTTACACCAATAACTGTGCAGGGAAGGTGGGACAGGAAGTAGGAAAACGCAGGCATCACAAAAAAAACTTATACAGTCATTGGCGAAATCAGGTGAACTCCACTTTATAAGAGTGGTGGATGTCAGATTCGGTTTAGATGCGACTGTGAATTATACAGGGATAATAATAATAATAAATTTTATTTCTATAACGCCAACATATTCTGCAGCGCTGTACAATTTGTAGGGTTCAAATCCAGACAGATAGATACATTGCAAAGAAAATCATTTCACACAATGGGACTGAGGGCCCTGCTCGCCAGAGCTTACAATCTATAAAGTAGAGGGGGTGACACAAGAGGTAGCAGGGGCGGCATTGCTTATACAGAGGTCAGACACTTTTGTAATAGAGGTGACTGTCATTACATAAATATAAGACTTTATGAGCAGTTGAATAAATATACCAAAAGTATAGCACGTCTATTGGAGGAATAGGTATAACCCATCATAATAACTTTCTTTCTGACTTTATGTGGAACTAAGGAGAGTGTTCTTTCTGCAATCAGGATATTATGACTATATACATGCTTAGTCAATACTAGGAGAGTAGTTTAGCTGCATTCGGGTAGTGTGATTATTTAATAAATTGTTTGTGGAGGTTGCATCAGGTGTAGTTCATCTTACTATATATATATGTGCAATACTATTTCACTAAGATTCATCTATGTGTACTGTTTTATACGGTGTTTTGCATCTGTCCAGTATATGTGTATTTCTCTATATTGATGTATATAATTTTTAACATTGTGTTAATAAAGGTATATATTTTTTATACTTGAACCTGTAGTTGGATATGTTGAGTGTCGATAAACCATCTGGCCTGTTCCAGTTTTGTGTTTGTATATTTATGAGCAGTTGACAGTCGTGTCCTGTAACATGTGGATGGAGCTTGGACAGATAAAGTTATCCTGAGATGACATCATATCATGTGGGGAAGTGTGGGAGACAGAGGAGGGTTAAGGGTTTACGTTAGACATTGTGATCGGCCTGTCTGATAAGATGTGTCTTTAGTTTGCGTTTGAAACTGTAGAAATTGGGAGTTAATCTGATTGTCCGGGGTAGAGCATTCCAGAGAAGTGGTGCAGCTCGGGAGAAGTCTTGTATACAAGCGGGGGAGGTTCTGATAATAGAGGATGTAAGTGTTAGGTCATTGAGTGAGCGGAGAGCACGGGTTGGGCGGTAGACAGAGATGAGGGAGGAAATGTAGGGAGGTGCGGCATTATGGAGAGCCTTGTGGATGAGGGGGATAACTTTATATTTTATTCTATAATGAATAGGCAGCCAGTGTAGTGACTGGCACAGACCAGAGGCCTCGCTGTAGTGTCTAGCCTGATAGATGAGCCTGGCCGCTGCATTCAGAATAGATTGTAGAGGGGAGAGTTTAGTGAGGGGAAGACCGATTAGTAAGGAGTTACAGTAGTCAAGGCGAGAATGAATCAGAGAGACAATAAGTGTCTTTAGTGTATCTCTGGTAAGGAAAGGGCGTATTCTGGAGATGTTTTTGAGGTGGAGGTGACATGAACGTGCGAGTGATTCAATATGAGGGGTGAAGGAAAGGTCTGCGTCACACATGACCCCGAGGCAGCGGGCCTGCTGCCTAGGAGTTATAGTAAGGCCTGAGACTGCAATGGATATATCAGGGACAGATCTGTTAGATGGTGGAAACAGTAGTAGTTCAGTCTTGGAGAGATTTAGTTTCAGATAGAGTGAGGACATGATATTTGAGACAGCAGAGAGACAGTTGCTGGTGTTCTGTATGATTACAGGGGTGATGTCATGGGAAGTGTATAATTGGGTGTCATCAGGGATAGACATTCTGCCAGGGTTAGCTAGCAATTAGAATTATTTAGGCAGGAATCTTACACCAACAGCTCTTATAGGAGATAAACTTAATCTACCACTGCTTGAAGATTGTATGTACACCACTAGCCTCTTCCCGTAACTTCGTCTGCGGTTTGTTGTTTGCGATGATCCGCCAATATTTAGCGAAATGCACTCAACGATGATCCGCCTGTGCCGGGTTCCCTCCGCTTCTCGGCTTTGCTGCATCTGTGCATATGCGCAGCAGACCCAGTGGTGCCTACATCTGTGGTTGTCCTGGGCAACATGACTTAAAGGGGTGTATGCTAATGTTTCTATAGCTTTAAATTGTGTTTCTGTCCATACTAATGTAGAGGAAAGAAAGTTTCCAAGTATTTTTCTACTTCCATAGACGTTATATTGAGTATGGAAAGTGTCTAGTTGATAGCCTGTGATGTTGGGGTAATACTGTGACTTGGGCATGTTAGATGCCCCCAGGCATGCTTCCCCTGCTGTCCCAGTTGCATTCCAGAGGTGTTGGCATTATTTCCTGGGGTGTCATAGTGGACTTGGTGACTCCAATTGGTCGAATATTGGTTTCCCTGAAACAAGCATTTTTTCCCCATAGACTATAATGGGATTCGATAGTCGATTGAATAGTCAAATATTGAGGTTCTACTCAAATCGAATATCAAATATTTCACTACTTGCTCATGTCTAGTGAACACACCAAAATTATTGATGAAAAAAACAGATTCTTTTGTACATTAGCAGAGTTTACACTACTGTATGTTTGTATGTATACGTGTACATGCACACAGAGAAACGCTTATGCAGGTAATATTTTGTTCAGATTAATGATAAAGCACTGTAACTGTTTATGGTTAGCCACCAGAGCAGAAAAAAAAAAAAAAAAAACAACATGAAACAACAAACCATTTGCCAAAAAAAAAAAAAAAATCCTTAGCTAAACATTTTTTTACTAACAGCTAGGGTTGAGCGATCGTGTTCGGAAAAGATCGGATTCCAATTGGCGATCGAAAAAATTTCATGGAATTCTGAACACAATCTTTTTAGGTGGAATCGAGATCGGTACTATTTCCCACAATGCTTTGCTTAGCCTTCACACTGAGTATACGCTCCACTCATTCTGAGTGTATACTCAGTGTGAAGGCTCCGCTGCGATTTCATAGGAATGAATGGAAGCAGCCGGCACACAGCCTTAACCCCCTGCGCGCCAGCTGCCTCCATTCATTCTAATGGGAGACTAAACTAACATTTCTAGTAGCTACTTACCTCCAGAGATGGCTGCTCCGGTGCCCAGTGTTCTCCTTCTTCGCTGCCGCCGCCTCCCAGGTTAGTGTTTAAAGAGCTAGGAAGGTGGGGCTTGTGGATTAGGAGAGTGTGGGCGCGTACAGGGCGGGGAGACGTGACGTCTCTCCTCCCAGTACCCGCCCACACTCTCCTAACCCGCCCACACTCTCTTAATCTGGGAGGCAGGGGCAGCAAGGCACGAGGGGCAGCGAGGTGATAAGAACAGCGTGGAGCGGCAGCGAGGTGAAGAACACCAGGCACCGGACCAGCCATCTCTGCAGGTAAGTGGACACCAGGGGGGACTAAGTAGCCAGAGGATTAAAAAAAAATCCTATGGCTACTTAGTGATTCACTACACAGCGTGGATTCTAACAATTGTTAGATTCCATGCTGTATAGTGAATAGGATTGCTTTTAAAATCCGATCTCCGATTAATAAAAAAAATCCCATTGACTTGCATTGGGATCAGAATTAGGATTGAGATCGGGTTTGAATGAAAAATGATCGGAAATGGGATTTTAATATTGATCCTGAAAAGTCAAGATCGGCTCAACCTTACTAACTGGTTTTCTTGTCAGTAAAAAGCTATGTTTAAAGGATGTGTCTAGAGATGAAACTGCTCTATTGCACAATTGTCAGACAAAATTAGACTATTGGCAAGGAAAAGGTTAACTGTGTAAGCATTAGAAGAAGCACAGAACCTATCCTATATCTATAAAATTGTTGCACTGAACAGCCCTGTGTGATTTCTTGATTCTTTAAATTTTATTAATCATCTGACTATTGCTGGAATTTTTGAATAGGAAATTCTGAACTGTGCTAACTAAGCCTATATTCCATGCTGCAGTAATATTACAGATCACAGATCTATTTGTATGTCCACCATTGCAGCAGCTAAAGGCTGTGAACGACTACAAAAGCTTTTCATACTCACTGTGACATCTTCCCTGTAAGATACATCTTCTACTGGCTATTGGTTGTGGGGTTATCAGATGTTATCCTGGTAGGGCTAAACAGCTTAAAGCATAACTATAAATCCATATCCTATAAAAAGACCTCAAAAATATATGTCAAACCAAAAAAAAAAAAAATGAAATCACCCCTTATATCACAAATAGATATGGTCTTACCAATGGAATGAATGAAGATGAATGAGACCAATAATTAGGAGTTTACGACATCTCATCCCATAAGCTTTCAGTCATGCCATAGCCATTTGGAAATATTACACCCTAGTTCGCCCTGAAAGTAAGGCTCAATTCAAAGGTCTTATTTGCAGTTTATTTGTATTTTCAATGCAAATTTTTTGAAAAATATTGCAATTTGCAAAGGCCCTAAACGTTCTACAGAATAACAACCAGCTTGGAACCAGTGGGACTGTCTATAATTAATCCCAGATGAGATTGACTATATTACATGTTGACACCGCTACTGTATATAACAATGTGCCCCCATCCTGTTCACTATATTTTTGCTTATTTGGATTTCATCTTCTGTTCATGTCTGCGTTTATTCTTACTGTGCCTTAGTGTAAACCAAGTAGGTAAGTGACAATCCCAGCGCATGGAATGGAAATGATTCCAACAGGATAAATTCTTGGGAGTGGCAATTCACATTAAATAATATGTTGCATTAAGCAAATCACTGGCATTAACCAGGTCCTATTATAAGCAGATATAGTGAGGGTTAGAGATGAGCGAACAGTGAAATATTCGATATTCGATATTCATTTCGAGTAGCCCCTCAATATTCAACTACTCAAATCGAATATCATATTATATTATATTATACTCGTTTCAGGGGTAGCAACATTCCATCAAACTGAACTTACTAAGTCCATGAGTGAGGGTCGGGCTGGATTCTCTGAGAAGTCTTCTCCGTGCAGCATCCCCGCGGCATCTTCCGGCAATAAATTCACTCTGCCAGGCATCGGGCCTGGGAAGAGCCGACTGCGCATACATGCACTACAAGAAAATAGCCACTTACAGTCAAAACGGCCATTTTCTTGTAGCGCGAGCATGCACAGTCAGCTCTGTCCAGGCCCGATGCCTAACAGAGTGAATTCAGAGCTGGAAGACACCGCGGGGACGCTGCACGGAGAAGACTTCTAAAGGTAGGAGAACCAGCGTTGATTGGCCGACTGTATAGCATTCGGCCAATCAACGCTGGTTCTGCATCAAATTTTTCCATCCGAATAGCGAGTGTTACTTGATCGAGTATGAGTATTTTGAATACTGTAATATTCAATCGAATACCTACTCGATCGAATACTACTCGATGGAATAATACTCGCTCATCTCTAGTGAGGGTGATTGAATGGTGCACATGCCAGCTCTAACAATTGTCAGTTTTAATATACTGCTAAAATCCCACCATAATAGCCAAGATCAGAGATGACTTCAAAAATCATGTTTAATCTCTTACGTACTGTAGTAAATTATTAGTTGGCAAAGTAAGTGGGCAAAAATAAGATATTTAAAAAGTATAATATTGCTCATTGTAATGTAACAGGTATAATCTCATTTCTTAATGTATCGAATTCTTATGAAAGGTCTTAGCACAGTTATCTAAACAGGCAAGGTTCTAACAAAGGTCTCGATTAGAGATGAGTGAGTACATAGTTTTTGGTGTAAAAAAAAGCACCAGGAAAGTTGGGAGGGGAATTGAATGTTTACTGTGTGGTATTTGATCGAGTACATCAATAACTATGCAAAGGGAGGTATTCAATCGAATACTACTATCCCATCGAATACTACTCGCTCATCATTAGTCTCGATGTCTGTGCCAAGCTTATTCCTGCTGGACTGTTCATATGGTAGGAAGCATGTACTGACAGGCTCTGGGTATTGCATTTTAACAGGTAAAAATGCAAAAAAAAAAAATATTTGTAAAAATGTGTAAACTGTAAAGACTAGAGATGAGTAGTACTACTAAGGTAGTATTCAATCGAGTAGGTATTTGATCGAATACTTTGATATTCGATCGAATAGTCGAATATTGAGGTCTACTTGAATCGAATTTTGAATTTTCGAATATTTCACTACTCGCTCATCTTTAGTAAAGACCTCAGTCAGAACTAAAAAAAAAAAAAAAAAAAAGACTTTTTAATATCAATACTTTATATATTGTAAAATCAAATGATAAATATTTACAAATTTGATTTCCCTTACCAAGTCCGAATAACTGGAATAATTACAGTTCTAAGTCAGACCATTTAGTTGGTATTATTTGTGAATTGAGTTAAGTTTTGAATATTTGAATATTTTGGGAGGCTTGAGTTATGAATTTGTCCTAAGAAATCATTTTATTGAGTCATGTTTGTGGATGAAACATTAGAATAGTTTGTACGCATCATGTTGTTTTCATTTTTTTGGACTGGATTTTTAATGTGTTGCCATTTTGATTTATGGATTTGTATTTTTTTATTTAAGAATTTTGTAGTCTTATCATTTCACTTGAAAAAGGGCTCAGCCCGCGTTGTGCTTTTAAACAATACATAAGGAGAAATAGTGCTTATTGGGACTCCGGCTTATTCCTGAGCGCACTTCCCCTGAATCCCTCCTCACCATTGTGGACATGTGTCCCTTTGGTTCTTTACCTTTTGGTGTTCAATATCTTTACACTCCTTTCTTCATCGGAGAAGATCCTAGTCCACAGAACAAAATGTCTTCTGTTATTTCCAATGTATCTTCTAAACAGTGTAACCATCTCTCCACTTCCAACTTTATTCTCAAAAATCTAGCTTTCAAAATGTCTCTTACCTTGTCCAGTAACCATTCCCAAGCTCATCAGATGTTTAGACTGTATTTTATTTGACCTTAAAAAGAAAAACCTCTTCTTAAAAGCAAATGATTTAGGAAATGTTTCACAAAAGTTTTGAAGTTTTTGAAGATTTCACAAGATGGTCAGAAACAACACCACAGTTACTGAACTCATCCTTTTGGGTTTTTCCGGTGATTTAAGAATAAACTTTTGTCTGTTTTTATTATTTTCTGCGATCTATGTGGTGACAATTTTTGGGAATGTGTTTATAATGTACGTGGTGTTGATAAACCATCACTTGTGGACTCCCATGTACTTCTTCTTGGCCAATCTTTCTTTCATTGACTTGTGCAATGCCTCCTCAGCTGTACCCAAGCTGTTAACAGACCTCATTTCTTCTTATCGAATCATCTCTATTAGTGCTTGTCTCATACAATTCCAAGTAATATTGCTCATAGGGGCTACAGAGTGCAACTTATTGGCCGTCATGGCTTATGACCGGTATGTTGCTATCTGCCACCCTCTGCACTATCCTGTAATGATGAGATGGAGCATGTGTTTTCGGTTGACTGCTTTTGTGTGGATATTCAGTTTTACAATTGTCATTTTACCATCTTTAGCATTACCGCTTTTACTATGTTATCCAAACCAGGTCAATCACTTTATGTGTGAGATTCTAGCACTGCTTAAACTGTCATGTGTTGATACCAGAATTAACAAAGTTGTAATATTTTCAATTAGTTTTATCACTCTATTTCTCCCCTTTGTTTTTATCATATCATCATATGTTTGTATTATATGTTCTATTCTAAAAATTCAGTCTACTAAAAGATCTAAGGCTTTCTCCACATGTACCTCCCATATTACGGTAGTGGCAATGTATTTTGGTACTGGAATAATCACTTATTTCGGACAGTCAGGAAAGGACTCAATAAACCGGGAGAAATATGCCTCTATTTTCTATGTTGTTGTCGCTCCAATGTTAAACCCTTTGATTTATAGTTTGAACAACAGAGAAGTAAAAAGAACAAAACTGATTTTCAAAAAATTCTCTTTACAATAAAAGTAAATGCACATTTTACATCTGTGTCTTCAGCGTCATCCAAAAATATTTTGTAATAAGGCAAATATTTATACACTATTGTTGCCAAATGTTACCTAGATAATGGCTTGATGGGAATAGCAAATATTTTAGAGATGAAGAAAGGTTAAAACTTCACTTGGCCAATGTCAATTTAAGTATCTGAACACTTAAAATGTTAATGTTCTGGAAATACCAATTATTCTCATTGAAGTCCTTATGATTACTATTAATATTCATGTGGATCAATATAGCAATCCATAATTTATTAAAATAAATCTTTATCTGCAGAATATTTAGGTAACTTTCAACAAATAATTTTCTCCTTACAGATAATTCAAGTAATGTCTAGAATTAAAGGATTCTGATTATCTGATTAGTGGCCAGTAGATTAGAATCGCTCAAATGGAGAGTCATTGGATTTTCATCTTGAATACTGTACAACCAAAAGGCTTGAATGAGGGTATAAGCTTTGCTCTTTTTCTTTAATTTTATTTTACTAGTTTCAATTTACTAGTTAAGCCTTATCTGTTTCTATTCTTCTCTCTCTGTCTGTATATATATATATATATATATATATATATATATATATATATATACCGTATATACTCGAGTATAAGTCAACCCTAATATAAGCCGACCCCCTAATTTTACCACAAAAAAACGGGCAAAACTTTTTGACTCGAGTATAAGCTGAGGGGGAAAAATGCATGACAATCTGTTTGTGCTCATGTTAATCCTAGCCGGCTTCGGGCCTATATGGTAATATCCCAGGTGTCAAGTGGGCTGGGATATTACCATATAGGCCCAAAGCCTGTGGGAGTAGTAATAGCCTGTTACTGCTAGCACAGGCTTTGAGCCAGTATGGCAAGAGGCTGCTACTGCTGCGATAATGCTTTGGGCCTGTATGATAATGCCCCAGACGGATCCTGTCTTTTGTCCACCTTTACTCATTCAGGATTTGGTCAGTAATCCAAAAACCAGGAGTGGATCCAAAACAGAGATGACACAAGAATGGAATATTTGCAGGTCTTCTGTGTTTTGTACCCACTCCTGTGAGAAAAGGGCAAATTCTAGAGATGTTTTTGAGGTGCAGGTGACAAGAGCATGCGAGTGTTTGAATATGTGGGGTGAAGGTGAGATCTGAATCAAATACAACCCCTGGACAGCGGGCATGCAGCCTTGGTGCAATGGTAAGGCTATAGACATTGCTATGTTTATGGTGTTATTATTAAAATAAACCTCTCTCTATAGAACATTATTAGGTAACTTGTAATATAGAACATTCTCCTTATAGATAATCCAATCATGTCAAGGAATATAAAAAAACACATTCATATTTTGCTATGAATGTAGTAAAAATATTGATCCTTATTTAACTGTGAAATAGCTATCTGTACTTTACATCCATTTCTACTTACAAGGTCAAGGGGTGTCAAGCTGGATCTGCTAATCTCTGATTGTGATTCATTTTTATCTACTAGTTTACTGCTGATCAGTGGCCAGTAGATTAGATGACCTGAAATGTTATCAATTGGACATGAAAAAAAAAAATCTAGGGTAATCCAAAGGTATTGAGACACTAAAGTGGTCCAAAGGTATTGAGACACCGGAGTACCTGGAGGAAACCCACACAAACACAGAGAGAACATACAAACTCTTAACCCATGTCGTTCTTGGTCAGAATTGAACCTAGTGTTCAACATGGTGACCATTTTGAAAGCATCGATTTTAGAAGCAATTTGATTTTTTTTCACGTGGGAAGAGGTGCATGTAACATATGTATCTGATAGAGATTAGAGATGAGGGAACAGTGAAATATTCAATATTCATTTCAAATAGCCCCTCAATACTCGACTATTTGACCGAATATCGAATCCCATTATAGTCTATGGGAAAAAAAATGATCGTTTCAGGGGAAACCACTATTCGACTTATTAGAGTCACCAAGTCCACTATGACACCTCAGCAAATGATTCCAACACCTCTGCAATGCAACTGGGATAGCAGGGGAGCATGCCTGGGGGCATCTAACATGCCCAATATGATTTTTGGCTCTTTGAGTGAGTAGAGCCTTGCACCAGCAGTGTTTTTTTTTTTGGCCCTTGGGGTTAGTTGAGCCTTGCACTAGCCTTTTTTTGCCCTTTGGGTTAGTTGAGCTTTGCACCAGCAGTGTTTTTAGCCCTTGGAGTGAGTATAGCCTTGCACCAGCAGAGTTTTTAGCCCTTGGAGTGAGTAGAGCCTTGCACCAGCAGTGTTTTTGGCCCTTGGAGTGGGTAGAGCCTTGCACCAGCAGTGTTTTTGGCCCTTGGAGTGAGTAGAGCCTTGCACCAGCAGTGGTTTTGGCCCACCACCTCCTCTTCCAATTCCTCTCTCAGCTCCTCCTCCTGCACCCTGCACATAGCAACAGGCTGCCCTGATGGCAACTGTGTCTCGTCATCGTCACTGAGGGCAGGTTGCTGGTAAACAACAACAAAATCAACAAGAGATGGTGGATGCTCTAGTGTTTGGGCATCAGGACACAGGAACTCATCTGCTAGCTCCTGTGATTCGGGAAGTGGTGGGACAGAGAGAGGGACAGTTAAAGGACCTGAAAACAGCTCCTGGGAGGTGGTAAAGGTGGGATTACTCTGCTGGGAAGATTGGGCATGTTGTGAGGAAGGAGGACCAGACTGTTGGGTAGGAGGAGGAGTTGAGGTACAGGCCGACTGGTTGGTGGAGAATGTGCTGGAAGCATTATCCGCTAGCCATTGTAACACTGGTGCTCGGGCCTGGTTAGTGTTGTACTCTGCTACCTACTTAATGTGGCCATCAAGCCAAGCACAATGCTTGCTGCCGCAGAGGAGTAGGCACAGTAGGCATGCTGTAGGTTGACCGCAACCTTGTTCCCCAGCTGCATTTCCACGCCCCCATCCTTGTCCCCATACTCGTCCCTTTGCACTAGCCTTTCACATTTTTAGATGTATAGAAATGTGATTTTTATGGTTTATACACAGAGGAAAGCTGGGTTGAGCATATAGCCTAACAATTGCTGTGTATCCCAGTTAAGTTTTTGGGGTACACACCGTGCAAAGCTGGATTGAGCGTCTATCGACTCCTCTCCCTGCAGTATAGCTCTGAAAAGAGCTGTTGTTCTTCTTTAGTTTTTTCCTGCCTAGCAAAATCTAATCCCTATCTAGCCCTCAGAAGATCTCTGTCCCTATGTCTCCAAGCCGCAAAATGAGATGAAGAAGGCGGCAACTGTTCTTATAAATCTGAGGTCACCTGATTTCGGCAGCCAATGGCTTTTTCCAATTTTTCTTCAATGCCTACGTTGTCATAGTTCCTGTCCCATCTCCCCTGCACAGTTATTGATGCAAAAAAAGCGCCAGGGAAGGTGGGAAGGGATAAGAATTTTTATTGCGTTTGCCGTATGGTATTCGATTGGAATCGAATACCTCGAACAGTCACTCTAGTAAAATGCAACATACAGGATGGGTTTCCTGTTGACTCTGCACCTTTGGACCACCATGTATATTGTACTGTACTAACATCACATCATATTATAACATTTGGAGGAAGTGTCGAAACAGAACTCCAATATATGTTTTTTTTTTTTAAATGTAGATTGTGAGCTCCTCATAGAGCTCACAATGTACATTTTTCCCTATCAGTATGTATTTTTTGGAATATGGGATGGAAATCCATGCAAACACGGGGAGAACATACAAACTCCTTGCAGATGGTTTTTTGCCCTTGGCGGGATTTGAACACCAGGACTCCAGCGCTGCAAGGCTGCAGTGCTAACCACTGAGCCACCATGTGGCCCCTTAACTCCAATATTTTTTTCTGTGCATGTGGTTGTTAAATTTTTATATAATAACTAGAGATGAGCGAACAGTAAAATGTTCGATATTCGATATTCGTTTCGAGTAGCCCCTCAATATTCAACTACTCGAATCGAATATTGAATCCTATTATAGTCTATGGGGGGAAAATGTTCATTTCAGGGGTAGGCAACATTCGATCAAATAGAACTTACCAAGTCCATGAGTGAGGGTCGGGCTGGATTCTCCGAGAAGTCTTCTCTGTGCAGCGTCCCCGCGGCGTCTTCCGGCTCTGAATTCACTCTGCCAGGCACCGGGCCTGGGCAGAGCCGACTGCGCATGTCCGTACTACAAGAAAATGGCTGCTTACAGTCAAAGCAGCCATTTTCTTGTAGGGAGGCTGCGCGGAGAAGACTTCTAAAGGTAGGAGAAGAACCAGTGTTGATTGGCCGACTGAATAGCATTTGGCCAGTCAACGCTGGTTCTGCATCAAATTTTTCCATTCGAATAGCGAGTAGTATTCAATCGAGTACGAGTATTTCGAATACCTTAGTATTCGATCGAATACCTACTTGATCGAGTACTACTCGCTCATCTCTAATAATAACTATTACAGGAGAAGATATTTTGTGAATTATTTTATGGCCCCTCTTTCAATTGATGCAACTGTGAAGATGGGATAACTGGAAATGACCAGAATAACCTTTAAAAATGTCTCCCTCTTGAATATTGCAGTCATAATATATAATAAATATTTTATGTATATAGCGCCAACATATTCTGCAGCGCTGTACAATTAGTAGTGTTCAAATACAGACAGAAAGATACATTACACAGAAATAGTCACTTCACACAATGGGACTGAAGGCCCTGCTCGCAAGAGCTTACAATCTATAAGGTAGAGGGGGTGACACAAGAGGTAGCAGGGGCGGCATTGCTTATACAGGGGTCAGACACTTTTGTAATAGAAGTGACTGTCATTACACAAACAAAAAAACTTATGGGCCATCATTAGTGTTGTCCTGTAACATGTGGATGGAGCTTGGACCTATAAAGTTAGCCTGAGATGGCATCATATCATGTGGGGAAATGTGGGAGCGGGGACAGAGGGTTCATTTTAGGGATTCTAATTATGGTACGGAAGGCTTTACTTAGACATTGTGATCGGCTTGTCTGATAAGATGCGTCTTTAGTTTGCGTTTGAAACTGTAGAAATTGGGAGTTAATCTGATTGTTCAGGGTAGAGCATTCCAGAGAAGTGGTGCAGCTCGGGAGAAGTCTTGTATACGAGTGTGGGAGGTTCTGATAATAGAGGATGGAAGTGTTAGGTCATTGAGTGAACGGAGAACACGGGTTGGGCGGTAGACAGAGATGAGGGAGGAAATGTAGGGAGGTGCGGCATTATGGAGAGCCTTGTGGGGGAGGGGGAGAACTTTATATTTTATTCTATAATGAATAGGCAGCCAGTGTAGTGACTGGCACAGACCAGAGGCATCGCTGTAGCGTCTAGACTGATAGATGAGCCTGGCCACTGCATTCAGAATAGATTGTAGAGGGGAGAGTTTAGTGAGGGGAAGACCGATTAGTAAGGAGTTACAGTAGTCAAGGCGAGAATGAATCAGAGACAATAAGTGTCTTTAGTGTATCTCTGGTGAGGAAAGGGATTCTGGAGATGTTTTTGAGGTGGAGGTGACATGAACGTGTGAGTGATTCAATGTGAGGGGTGAAGGAAAGGTCTGCGTCAAATATGACCCCGAGGCAGTGGGCCTGCTGCCTAGGAGTTATAGTAAGGCCTGAGACTGCAATGGATATATCAGGGACAGATCTATTAGATGGTGGAAACAGTAGTAGTTCAGTCTTGAAGAGATTTAGTTTCAAATAAAGTAAAGACATGATATTTGGGACAGTAGAGAGACTGTCACTGATGTTCTGTATCAGTTCAGGGAGGATGTCAAAGGATGATATGTATAATTGGGTGTTATCAGCATAAACTTGACAACTTGGCATAGACTTGACAGGCTTATCAGGAGGGCCAGCTCTGTCCTGGGGGGCCCCTTGGACCCAGTACAGGTGGTGGGTGACAGAAGGATACTGTCTGTGGTGACCTCCATGCGGGAGAACAAATCCCATCCCATGTATGGGACCCTGGTGGGACTTGGCAGCACTGTAAGTGACCGTCTGCTTCATCCCAAGTGTGAGAAGGAGCTATCGCAGGTCCTTCCTTCCAACCGCGACCAGGCTGTATAATCTACATCAGACCAAGCGAAGATCACTCCGCACAGAGAACTAATGATTATGACGATGACCATGAGGTCTTCCTCTTTCTCTTCCGTTTTTCCTTAGCTGCTATGGGCTCCTAGTATATCTTCTCTTCTCAGCTTATGTGTGTCTACGTCTGTATTATATTACTCTGTATTATCCTGTACCTGTAGTACTATGCTGCTGTAACATGCTGAAATTTCCCCAATGTGGGACTATTAAAAGATTATCTTATCTTATCTTATAAAGATGGTACCTGAAGCCAAATCTGGTGATGGTTTGGCCAATGGGGGCTGTGTAGAGAGAGGACAGGGGTCCTAGGACTGAACCCTGAGGAACCCCAACAGTCTATGGTAAAATCCCTTCAGAAGACTCCTAGTTGCCATTGTATTCAAAGAGTACTGCAATCATGGGAACCTTTCATAGTGGGGCAAAAGTCAGAATAATCAGAACTCTTTAGGTGCTGCGGTCACATTTGACCATGACACTTGGGGGGGCTCAAGGGCTGCCATCAGAAATGTGTAAAACAACAGGGAGCCCATAGCTGTGGCGCCTGGTCAGTACACTAAAGGGTGCCATACTCAGTCCCTACATCAGCTCTACAACCTAGTGGTCATATTGAGCTTTGGTCATGCGCATGAATCTTAACCCCATCGAATTATACCAGAGGACATTTCATGTTCAAATCCATCTTTTTTAAATTTTCATTCTCATTTAAAAATGTGAACAAATCTTCTTCATTAACGATAATTTCTTGTAATTATTAGATATTTTTATTTTACACAACAAGCGAAAATAATTAATCTCTGTGGACGATCCGTTGTATAGAATGGTTATATAAACTGCCACGTCTCCCTGCGTCGCTGTATATCTGTAGAGCAGTAGTTGTTGTGTCATGTCTTGTTGTACTTTTTGTCATTTCTATCTATTGTATGTCACTTTTATTATGATTTGCCCTAATATTCTAGATTTATGATTTGGAGTAGAAGGTGGAAAAGCTCTTCACAAAGATTGCAGGTACATTGCTGTCTCGGTTCCATTTTACTCACTATGGAGGGGACGTTCTAACAATGTCAATGTTTGCAGTACCAGGTGGGCCTTATTTGCCAGGTATCCTCTTCTGAGGTTCTGTTTCTCAGGTTCTATGTTACATATACCCTTTAGTTCCATTGACCGGACTTATGTATCTTGTCTAATATGGGCACAGAATAAAATTTTATCTAACAATCCAAAAAGTTTCCTGTGTGAGAATGAGCACATGAAGACTACTGTATGACACACTACCGAGCCCTGAACAGGCTGCAAGGTCTATGGGGTTTATGAGAACTCCTTAAGGCGCAATATTCTCTTCTAGGAGCCATGTTTCTAAAGGAGAATCAGGGTAAAAAATATGCAAATCTATTCTCCAGGATGTAATTAGGAGAACAATGCCTCTGTATGCAGCCCCCTTAACATCATGCATGACTCAGTGAATAAGCCTACTAACATGATGTGGAGTTTATTGCCAAATTAGTATTTCTATTCTAAAAGGAACAGATTCCCAGCTATGGACAGCGCTGTTTCGGTCTTTTGGACCTCCTCAGCATAGCGCAGGGATACTGATTTGGCAGAGTGAGAGACTATAGACCAAGGTCAGGAGATAATTGTATACATCAGGGAGAGAGAGTATGCCTACATAGGCAGTACGGAGACGTACAAGTCATTCCTGCAATGTACAAATCTAACAGCGTTAACTTGAACTTCTGCATTTGGTTAATCTGCCGCGGCGTGATATCTTATCAAAGAAGACAACAGGAAAAAATGGGGAAAAAAAGAAGTTTTTTTCAATGACTTTTCATTGGTTTCTGTTTTCTTCTGTGATAAGATATCTTGCTGCAGCAGATTAACCGATTGTAGAAGTTCGGGTTAGCTCTGCTACATCTGTACATGATAAAAGAGAACGCCGCTTTAATAAATGTCACTGCTGGGAGACTTTTGGGTGAGTTTCTGTGTTAGATTGCAACGATAAGTCTATGGAAACTGACAGATAGTGAGATCACTAAAAGGTGAGTGACAAGCTCCACTTTATCTCATTTACAGTCATTGACGGAAGTGTTGGCACCTCTGGGTCTTAAGTATTTCCCATGGTTTGTTATTTTGGTTAACCCCTTAATGACCAGCTCAGTGTAGACCTCAAGGATCAGATTTCCAATGGATTCGCATTCCAAGATAACTTTTTTTAAAAAAATTTTCCAGGGACGTAACAGTATGGGCTTGTTTTTTTATGGGGTGACTTGTGTTTTTCAGTGGTCCTATTTTGGAGTATTAAGAAATTTACTGATTAATGTTTATTAACTCTTTCGGTCAGGTCGGGGGTTGCAATTTGTATGTGTGTAAGTTTTGCCATGTGCACTGTGCAGTATATGTAACATATTACTTTTATTCCATGGGTTAGTACAAATTCAATAATACAAATTTTTTTAGAATGTTTATGTTGTATTATAATTGTACTCTATTTGTAATTAAAAAAAAAATGTATTCTGAACGCTGCGACTCCTTTTCATCAACAGAGCTGTTGGGTTTGATATTTGTGGAATGAACACATCTCTCCATTGGTACACATTTGGCATACATGCTGCAGGACCTTTAAAGGATTTCTATTGTATTTTGGCCGGGTGACCCAAAACAGTAATCCTGGAATTATAAAATGGGAATATGGTGTTAAGCACATGAGGTGAATAATGTTTTAGGTATTTAGCTCTGGCTATTACGGTCACATCAATAGTAATGAGTAGAGATGAGCGAGTAGTACTCGATCAAGTAGGTATTCGATCGAATACTACGGTATTCGAAATACTCGTACTCGATCGAGTACCACTCGCTATTCAAATGGAAAAATTCAATGCAGAACCAGCGTTGATTGGCCAAATGCTATACAGTCAGCCAATCAACGCTGGTTCTTCTCCTACCTTTAGAAGTCTTCTCCGTGCAGCTTCCCCGCGGCATCTTCCGGCTCTGAATTCATTCTGCCAGGCATCGGGCCTGGGCAGAGCTGACTGCGCATGCCCACGATACAAGAAAATGGCCGCTTTGACTGTAAGCGGCCATTTTCTTGTAGTGCGGGCATGCGCAGTTGTCTATGCCCAGGCCCGATGCCTGGCAGAGTGAATTAATTGCCAGATGACGCCGCGGGGAAGCTGCACGGAGAAGACTTCTCGGAGGATCCAGCCCGACCCTCACTCGTGGACTTGGTAAGTTCAGTTTGATCAAATGTTGCCTACCCCTGAAATGAGCATTTTCCCCCATAGAGTATAATAGGATTCGATATTCGATTCGAGTAGTCAAATATTAAGGGGCTACTCAAAACGTATATCGAATATCGAGTATTTAACTACTTGCTCATCTCTAGTCTTGATCACTGTTATACCTTGTATTATGAATGTCCGGCAGGACCTAATAGGAGTACTATGTTGTCAAACCTGACTATTTTTAGGATCTGTATAAAGATAACCTGTCGTCTGATCCCACAGAAAAGTGCAAATTGCTGAAAAAGTTCATGCTAGCTAGTTATGGTTGAGAGGTGTCACAGGTTGGTGAACATGGGTTTGCATTCCCACAGACCAACTAGGGGCCCATGCTGTCCACTGTCCACTGCTCAAAGTACTTACACTGGGTGCATGAGAAAAAGAACAGGACCGTGGCACAATGATAAAGGGATTTACATTCTTAGTCTTGTTATATTTTTAAACGCTTTTAATTTTTTGCAAGTTTTTTTTTTTAACCCACCTAGGCAACATAAACCTGTGTTCTTTAGATTGCTTATACAACAGGCTATGGTAAAGTCCTGTGTTACTATTGAGGCATGCCACAAGCAAATCTCAATTGTAATATTACTATGGTAAGCCTGGGAACCTTCAAAAGGCACTTGGATGCCATATAAACTTTATCAGCCATATCACTGCACAAGAGCCGTTCTGTACAGATATCTGAAAGTGATGGGAACCCTAGGGTGCCATATGACCACGGCCCTTGAGGGGTTAAGTGTCTATAATCAGAGATATATCTTGTACTGGCGTCTAAACCAGCATCGATACCACAGTGATATAGCGCGCACATTTCCAGAGTTAACCAGACATCTGCTGTAATAGCTCATGTCGAGAAAGGGTAAATTTAGGTAGGTACTACCTACCAAATACCCCACCCCCACCCCCATCAGAGATTTTCTATAATCTACAGTATGTAAAGGATCTGTTGCTAAAGTCTTGGTGCCAGATACCACAGGATGGGTCAGAGCTGTTTTAGCAGTATGAAGAGTCTTTACACAATATTACGCAGGTACTTAGTTCTGATTGATGTATCTATGTATTGTTGTGGTCAACAGATGATCAATTGCCAAACCATACTGGATATTGTACTCTTTTCACTGGAACCTTAATGGCAGGAGTACCCTTCCTCACCTGTCTAAGCCTCTCACCTCTAACAGGTTAGTCTTCTCTACACTGGGCTGACGAGATGTAATAACATCGAAACGTCCGTCCTCGGTTGAGAGACTATACCTGGTAATAATCCCAGCATCATTGCAAAACAAAGGCCTCTTGGAAGGTTGAGCATGATGTTAAAGGGAACAGCCTTTATTGGGCTATCTGACTGAGATTCTGTCTTCCTAATTACATCAGGGAAGACAGGCTTGCACATTCCAGTGAGCGCCCTCTATTGGTTTGCAACACTGAGGCACCTGACTTCCTAATTACATCATGGATGACAGATTTGCATATTCTTCCCATGGTCACTCGGGGTCACACATAGATCTGGGAAAGAAAATAGTTTGTTATGTTGCCAGGCAATATCTAGCTATGGCCTTGACCTTCCATGAGCAACTTAGAATATTTTTGTCTTTCTTACACGGTATGGCTGTTTGTCTCCAAATTTTTTAATCTTTATTGTTTTATTTTGTCTTCATAATTTAGAGGACTTTGATTCATTTGGGGAAGAAACCTGCTGTGTATTAGACTAGGTTCACATTTGCGCCAGTCTCTCCATCGTTAGAGTCCACTGGGGGACCTGAACAATGGAGAGACAGACCACTGTTTTCGTGGTTGCACATGTACATTGGCAGACCTCATTAACTATAAAGAGTGGGAAGGGTGTCCACCATTTTAAGAGAAAGTCCTCCATGCAGGATTTTTCTCTCCAATGATTTTTGAGTGTTTCTACATCACAGATGTGAATCCTTAGATTGCTTTATTAGTTACTTGGATTATTAATTTTTGTTATTATAATTTTTGGGAAAAACATATTTTCCATCCATAAAATGTTTGATTTATAAAGTGTAAAATATCCTTTACCCTGTGTAATACGGTGTATCAATTGTGTAGGATGGGGACGGAGAACCAGACGGTCATCACTGAAGTCATTCTATTAGGTTTCTCCAACGACCCAAGGATAAATACTGTCCTGTTTTTGTTATTTTTGACCTTCTATTTAGTCACCATCATTGGAAATTTTCTTATAATATGCATCATTATAGCAAATGCCCATCTGCACATCCCAATGTATTTCTTCCTCTGCAATTTATCCTTCATAGACTTTTGTTACTCGTCCACCGCTGTGCCAAAATTGTTGGTGGACCTCTTGTCCCTTCAGAGAACCATTTCCAAGCTGGCCTGTGGCATGCAACTCTACATTATACTCTTCATGGGAGGAACGGAGTGTCAACTCCTCGTCCTAATGGCTTATGACCGATACATTGCCATCTGCAGGCCCCTCCATTACCCAGTTCAGATGAGATGGAGCGTTTGCTATCGACTCACCGCCTTTGTGTGGATTTTCAGCTTCATGATCTATATCTTCCCATCCTTACTGATGCCGATCACCTTATGCAATCGTAACCAGATCAACCACTTCATGTGTGAACTTTTGGCCGTGCTGAAACTGTCGTGTGGCGACCTTTACATGAATGAACTTGTGATATTTTCTACTAGTTTTATTTCACTTTTGCTTCCGTTCATGTTTATTATAATTTCTTACCTTTGTATTATCTCCTCTGTATTAAAGATTCGCACTTCCGCGAGGTATAAAGCCTTCTCCACCTGCACCTCCCATATCATTGTGGTGGCTTTGTACTTTGGGACTGGGATGGTGACTTATTTTGGCCCCTCGTCACAGTACTCATCAAACCAGGAGAAGTATATCTCCATATTCTACGTAGTCATCTGCCCCATGTTAAACCCTCTCATCTACAGTTTGAACAACAGAGAAGTGAAAAAATCACTTAAGAGTTTATTCACAAAACGCGGCGTTTCCTTATCGATAACCAATTAAAATGACAAAAAATAAAATTATTTATAAAAAGTAAAAACTTCTGGGCATTGTTGGATTTCTTATATTTTTTTCTAAGCATTGATACTATATGTTCTTCTACATTCCTAAAGAGGACCCTTCATGTTCTTGGGCACATGCGGTGTTATATACCGCTAGAAAGACAACAGTGCGCTGAATTTAGCCCACTGTCGCCTTTCCCGCTATGTGCCCCGGTGAAAGCGGTATCAGTAGGCTAAGTTTACACAGAGTTTTTTGACGCAGATTTTTCACGGATTCCGCCTCTAAATCTGCCTCCAAAAACACCTCAATACAGTCCTATGTAATCTACCCGTAATTTTTTTTCTGCTAGCGGGAAAAAAGGAGCGACATGACCTTTCTTCAGGCAGATTCCGCATGAAAAAACCAACAGGGGTCAATGGGAGGCATAAAATCCCAGTTGCTGTTTTTGGACATGGAATTGGACGTGGATTTTGATGCAGAATTGACAAAAACCGCTAGCGGTTTTTCCGCCACACATTGCCAACTGTTGTTTTTTTCAGGCAGAATCCGCCTGAAAAAATGTCATGTCACTTCTTTTTTCTGCTATCGGAAAAAAACAAACAAAAAAAAAAAGCGTCAAAAAACGCCTCACAATTTTTTCCTAACCAAAATACTAGACAAAATAAATGAAAAGTAGTGACGGTCGAACAATACAAGATTCATTTGACAAATATTCACAATGTTCACCAGAAAGATTAGTTTAGGACCAATTGACCAATTTGTTAGGGAAGGGAAGGTGAAAAAAAATCAACACTCACTTACTAACTTCACCTTTCCTGGGCTTGGTTGTGGCGTCTGGTCTTCTTTATCAGGTTTCCCAAACATCTTCCAGCCCCCTCCCAATTGTCTGCAGCCTGAACCATCACTGAGGCTTATGATTGGGCCTCACTGGTCCCATAAGGGGGCAACAATATTATGAGGCTTTCACCAAACTGTCACAAAGTTGGTGCTCCCACATGACTGCTGGTAGACATTGGAGATGTTTAGAAAAGAAGACTGGATAGGAGAGGTGAGTATAAGTGTTTTTTTCTTTTGCATACTTTACTTGACTTCTAAATAGGTCTCAGAGTATAAAAATGCTTTATGGGTGAAAATTAGGGTTGAGCGATCGGGATCGGAAAAGATCGGATCCCGATCGGTGATCGAGCAAATTTCACGTTCAGGATTGACTGGAAAATGATCGGAAATCGGATTTTGAAATCTCAAGATCGGCTCAACCCTAAAAGTGACTTTTCCCATAGAGAAGCATTGTCTAGGGTTGAGCGATCGGGATCGGAAAAGATCAGATTCTGATCGGCGATCGAGCAAATTTCACGATCGGGATTGAGATCGTCCGGAAATCAATCCTGAAATATCAAGATTGGCTCAATCCTAGTCAAAACTCTCCAAAGTTTGGGAGTTAATCAAATCCAAATTTATTGGAACCTTCATAATAAACCCATTTCTTTATAAAGCAGTTTGTTCTTGTCTAATGATGAGTTGATATTTTTATATTCAAATCAAATCAAACAAGCTTTATTGGCGTGTCCGAATAGATAGTAAGGTGGGGGGGGGGGCGAGTTAGAGTCGGGGGTGTGTGTGGTGGGTATGGGGGGTTGGGGTGGTTGATTTGAGGTTTAACAGTCCGTGGAGTCTCATCTTCCTCTTAGTTGGTGACCGCTATATGGGGAGGTGGGGTGGGGTGGGTGGTTTGGGGTATAACAGTCCGTGGAGTCTCATCTTCCTCTTAGTTGGTGGCCGCTATATGGGGAGGTGGGGTGGGGTGGGTGGTTTGGGGTATAACAGTCCATGGAGTCTCATCTTCCTCTTAGTTGGTGGCCGCTATATGGGGAGGTGGGGTGGGGTGGGTGGTTTGGGGTATAACTGTCCGTGGAGTCTCATCTTCCTCTTGTTTGGTGACAGCTGGACACGTATTGGGCAGCGATCTCCACAGTGGCCTCTTCTTCTCCCAGTAGGATGTAGAGTTTCCTCTTCTCATCTGCAGATATGAAGTCTGGGATGTGGGCAGAATCTTTGGTAGTAGACAGCCCTCACAGCTGAGTATTTGGTGCAGTGTAGCAGGAAGTGAGTCTCGTCTTCTAGGGCCCCCTGGTCACAGTGCTGGCACAGTCTGTTCTCCCGTGGCTTGTACGTCTGCCTGTATCACCCCGTCTCTATCTCTAGGTTGTGGGCGCTCAGTCTGTACCGGCTCAGGGTCTGTCTGTGCTTGGGGTGGCGTATTCTCTCCAGGTAGGGGGCCATGGTGTAGTCCCTTTGTAGGGATTGGTACACGGTGAGTTTCTTGGAGTTATTTATTTCAACAAAGTCAACTCTGCTGTATGTATTTTTTTTAAAAAAGAAAAAATCTAAAAAATAATTAGAGAAAACATTCCTATGATTACAGCTCAACGACAGGACAGGATGGTGGGAAGGAGAAATATTAACCACAATTTACTAATATCTGTCTCTGATCCAGTGACCAAACTTGATATCACAGTTATTGAGAATAATTTCAAGGTCAACGTCATCAACGAAAACTATTTTGGGTGGAACAAACTTTTGAGAGAATTAAGTTTGTTACATATTGGACTAGGCAGGATTTGGGATCATTGAAGAGATAATAGAACAGGATATAGCATAGTGCGGTGGTTTATTAGTATACATTGTCTATCTTACAGCTGAATCACATGTTCACGGCCATTAGATGCCTCTGGTGGCCTCTGAAAAAATAAGAATAATCTCAGGAGTCGGCGAATCCTCAGCGTGATCTCCTCAAATATATTAAAAGCCGATAGATCCGAATGCCCAGAGGTTTTGGTGTACAATGTGCTCCGGTATCCGCGCCTTGTCTGATGCTCAAATGTATTTACTTTTTCATTTTCCATAAGATTGATATCTCTGTCTACAAAAATGTTTTTGTCTACCTTTCCTGTAGACTGAGAAGGGAAAATTTTAAAAAAAAATCTGATGGAATTTCATCAAAAAACCTAATAAAACCTAACAGGTAAATTACAAATTGTCCATGACATGTGAATTTGAGGGGTTTCTAAAACACTGACCTATGAGAAGGGTTCCAAATGTTTTAAGGACACTTTCAAAAATTGTGTCCACGACACGGGCAACAGCCATAACATTGTCAGGGTGAGGCACAGATGTGACAAATATGTCTTGGGGTGTGTTTTTGCAAGTCAATATGATTCTAAAATCTATTGTTAATGTTGCCGTGGTTTTCTCGCTCCCTGTCAATGCTATGTGTCTGTACTCTTACTACAATGACTAAAGTTTTCATCATTTTAGACTTACTTTAATTTTTGGCATTAGAGATAGTGATTAGAGATGAGCGAGTAGTATTCGATCGAGTAGGTATTCGATCAAATACTACGGTATTCGAAATACTTGTACTCGATGGAATACCACTCGCTATTCGAATGGAAAAGTTTGATGCAGAACCAGCATTGATTGGCCGAATGCTATACAGTCGGCCAATCAACGCTGGTTCTTCTCCTACCTTTAGAAGTCTTCTCCGCGCAGCTTCCCCGTGGCGTCTTCCGGCTCTGAATTCACTCTGCAAGGCATCGGGCCTGGGCAGAGCCGACTGTGCATGCCCGCGCTACAAGAAAATGCCGCTTTGACTGTAAGTCATTTCTGCCCAGGCCGGTGCCTAGCAGAGTAAATTCATTGCCGGAAGATGCCGCGGGGACGCTGCGCGGAGAAGACTTCTCGGAGGATCCAGCCCGACCCTCACTCATGGACTTGGTAAGTTCAATTTGATCGAATGTTGCCTACCCCTGAAACGAGCATTTTTCCCCCATAGACTATAATAGGATTCGATATTCGATTCGAGTAGTCGAATATTGAGGGGCTACTTGAAACGAATATCGAATATTTAACTACTCGCTCATCTCTAATAGTGATATCTTGCTGGAGAAGGAAATGTTAAAACTGAGGTTTTTTTCTGAAAAACTTTTTGAAGAATTTTAGATTTTTTTGTTCGGCCATCATATGTTTTGTTACATAGGTATACAAGATCAAAGATTCTAAAAAAAAACACATAACTTCATTTTATACATGAGGTGGTAGGTAGAAGCTAGGTTCCAGTGTTAGACAGGTTGCCAGACTAGGCTGCTGTGATAGCTCACCTTGGCCCAAGCTGGGCACTGCCGTTAGGGACCAAAAAGCCTACTGAACTGTCTGACCTGGAGACCTGAGTACCTGCTGAGCAGTAGTTTTGTTTTTCTTTAGTTTTTCTTACACTTGACTGAGAAGTTTCCAGTCAGGGGCCGGTCCATGGTCAGAGATCCCCGGATCATAACAGTAGGTGAAGACACTGTACAAAATTGCAAAAACGTTGCGGTGACCATTCACTCCTATCTATGCACAATATAGCAGCATGTGAGTAAATTTTTACAATTTTCCTTGTTTAACATGATAAAGAAGTCCTGATGACATAGAGCTTCACTGCTCAGGTGATAATATCTGTCATTGTGACAGCTGTACAGGATTCTCCACCATTGGTGAACCCTCACAAAACCGATATGGAGGACAATAAGAATTTTTATAGACGTATGCCCCCAAATTTTCAATCTATTGTCTAACATATACTTATACAGAATTTCATTCCAGCCTCTTCCCCCAATGTTTGACTTGCGGAGGCATGGACAACCGAACCGTCATCACAGAAGTCGTTCTACTGGGTTTTTCCAAAGACCTAAGCACAAACATTGCACTATTTTTGTTATTTTTGACCATCTATTTAGTAACCATCATTGGGAATGGTCTTATAATATGCCTCATCCTAATGAACTCTCACCTACACGTTCCAATGTATTTTTTCCTCTGCAATTTATCCTTCGTAGACTTTTGTTACTCATCTACGAGCGTGCCGAAATTGTTGGCCGACCTCTTTTCGACTCACAGAAGCCTTTCCATCAGCGCTTGTCGTCTACAGCTCTACATAATACTATTCATGGGAGGAACGGAGTGTCAGCTTCTTGCCCTCATGGCTTATGACCGGTACGTCGCCATCTGCAGGCCACTCCGCTATCCAGTGTTGATGAGATGGAGGGTTTGCTATAAACTCATAGGTTTTGTAGGTGTTTTTAGCTTCGTTATCCACGTATTGCCATCTTTGTTGGTGCCTCAGAAGGTATGCCATCGTCACCAGATCAATCACTTCATGTGTGAGGTTTTGGCTGTTGCAAAGTTGACATGTGAAGATATTCGTGTCAGCGAGGTTAGGATATTTACCATCAGTTTTTTCTCCCTTCTCCTCCCTTTCATACTTATTCTAGTGTCCTATGTCTGCATCTTGTGCTCTGTGATGAAGATGCGCTCGGCAGGGAGGTCGAAAGCCTTTTCCACTTGCTCTTCCCATATTATTGTGGTCATTCTGTATTTCGGGCCTGGCATGTTTACATATCTTGGTCCATCATCTCAGTACTCGTCCAATCGAGAAAAATATGCCTCCATTTTTTATGTGATTATCTGTCCAATGTTAAACCCCCTTATCTATAGTATGAAAAACAGAGAAGTAAAACGGTCATCGAGACTTTTGTTTTCAAAGTGTCTTGCTACTGGTTGATTGCTTGAATAAAGTATTAAAATTTTGAAAAAAAAAATTTTAAACTCATTTTATTGAAGGAGATGCAACAAAATAAACAGGATAATCAAGAAAAACATGTAGAGAACAGCAAAAAGGGTAAAACATAGAAAAAGAACAACACAGAGATACAATCAAGGACCTGCCACGCCACCATCCCACCCCCACTCCTTCACCACGAACAGAGAAAATTGCAAAAGCAAAAGGCATTACAGTGTCAGCAAGTATACAATTTTACCAACAAGTAAGGGGCAACGGATCCAACTGGCAGACGTCACGCCTCAGGGTATGTATGCGCCTAACGCCGAGCACAGAGAGGGAGCAGAATATTGGGTGGCGGGAGAAGCGCACCATGCTCCCCAGACCTTAGTAAATTTCCTACCTTTGTATATAATTTGGTTGAAGGGGAGGATCGAATTAACCAGTTTGCACCATTGAGACACCGACGGAGACTGAGGGTCCATCCACCGAAGGACAATAATCTTCCTGGCGTAGAATAGACTTTCCCAAAGATCCAGACGTGATGGTGCCAAGTCTCATTGACCAGGGCACCAAATAAGCAAATTTCAGGAGAAATTGGGATAGGATGGCCCAGCACGTCTGCCAGGAGATCCACCACCGCCCTCCAATAAGTCTGCACAATCGGGCAATTCCATATCATATGCCAGAAGTCCGCACAAGGGTGCGGGCACCTGAGGCAATTCGGGGCAGGCAAACAACACATCTTATGGAGGTGAGTCAGGGTCAGGTAACATTTTTAAACAATTGGATCAACTTTGTTAGCTGAGGGAGAAACGTAGAGAGGAGATTCCAAAATATCCTGGAATGTCTCGTCCGTCAGCTCCGGGATATTGGTGCGCCAGCGCGTCAGGGTCGGGGTCTCAGCCAAGGACACTTTAGCATAAATCAGATATTCATAAAGGGCAAAAATCAGCCCCCGCGGACCCTGAGAACGTAGCACATCAATCAAGGGGTATTCAGAAATGGCACTCGGCTGGGTGGGAAAAAAAAAAGAGAGAGCGTGATGAATTTGAAGAAATCGAAAAAACTGGTGGCGGCGAATCTCGCGTGAGGAAGATAGGGAGTCAAAAGAAACAAAGACCCCCTGCACATACTTGAAATATTTTTTTTTTTTTATCATATATATATATTTCCTGGTGGAAAGGACCAAAAATGTATTTATATACAGTAGTATGCAAAAGTTTTTGGTGTAGAAAAAATACTGTGATGTAAGAATTACTGGAAAGATAATTCTAGAACTCATCAATATTTGCTGTGACTTTTAACCTTCAATAAATTCTTCTAGCTACACTCGCAGATAGTTTTTAAGGTAACTGGACAGAGAGGTTGTTCGAAACATCTTGGGGAACTAAGCACTAGAGATATGTGAGTAGTATTCGATGGAGTAGGTATTCGATCGAATACTACGGTATTCAAAATATTTGTACTCAACCAAATACTACTAGCTATTTGCAGTAAGTATTAGATTCAGAACCAGCGTTGATTGGCCGAATGCTATACAGTGTATAACATTCGGCAAATTATCGCTGGTTCTGCAGCAGGTTTGTCCTTGCTAGTCAGGAGAGATGGCAGCTTGCTGTTACGAGGGAGCGGACTTTTTCTCATAGGAATGAATTGACCAGCGATGATTGGCTGAATGCTGTACACTGACCAATCAACGCTGGTTCTGCCGTCTGTTAGGAGGCGGAGTCTAAGGTCCGATGTGGTCTGATTTTAGACTCCGCCTCCTCACAGACGAGCCTCTGGCAGAACCAGCGTTGATTGGCTGAATGCTGCACACTGGCCAATCAACGCTGGTCAATGCATTCCTGTGACAAAAAAAGTCAGCTCCCTCATAACAGCAAGCTGCTAGCTCTCCTGACTAGCAAGGACGAGCCTGCTGCAGAACCAGATTTGATTTGCCAAAGGCTCGTCTTTACTAGTCGGGAGAGCTGGCAGCTTGCGCAGTCGGCTCTGCCAAGGTCGGATGCCTAGGCAGAGTGAATTCCAGCCAGAAGACACCGCAGAGACGCTGCACGGAGAAGACTTCTAAAGGTAAGAGAAGAATCAGCGTTGATTGGCAGAATGTATAGCATTCTGCCAATCAACGCTGGTTCTGCATCGAACCTTAAACTTCAAACAGGTAATAGTATTCGATCAAGTACGAGTATTTCGAATACCGTAGTATTCGATCGAACACCTACTCGATCGGACACTACTCGCTCATCTCTATTAATTATTAGTTTCACTAAGAAATTATGGAAACTTCCCCATGGATAAATCTGGGTGGTCAAGGTGTTAAGAGTCAGGTGGTCAAGAGGAGGACAATCTGAAGTACCAAGCTCAGCTGTCCATAGGATTGAGTCACTGTGCCTACATAAACAACAAAGAGCATGAGGGATGGTGTATTACTCTGGAGCTAGACATCTGATCATTGTGCTAATGGTTCGGGACTTACAGATTGAACCACCACTAAAGCAAAACTAAAGGCTTGGATAGACATTCAATATTTTAGAGAAGAATCCCTTTAATTAGGTCCTTATATTATGTCATCAATCCCACCTCTTCAACAAAATTTTATGTCACCGCCATTTTCTGTTTTTTTTTTCCTTATGTTACACGGGAATTGGCGCACTGACAATGGTGCATTGACAATTTTGTCTCCTTCATAAAATATAAAATTAACAGTTTCACATTAATTTGCATAAAGAACATTCCAGTTATATAATCTAGGACACAGTTTTTCCCTTTAAAAAGCTTAATGTTTAGAAAAGTCCCATAGACCAAACTGAAACGTCGCACTGATGAGTCAATAAAAAAGAGTTCCCTTTGTTATGTCTTTATGAAGATCTGCAATTGGTTATTTCATTTACTTTAGATGAAGTCCTTTTCTGGTACTTGTTATAGTATGGCCCATCAGAGTATCAGAGGATTGGGCTCAGCCCCTTACACAATGATGGTCCAGTAGAAGACACCAAATTCTTAGAGGGATCCTATCATTGGATACCCTTTTTTCTAACACGTAGGAATAGCCTTAAGAAAGGCTCCGACTTTTAGAAGTCTTATCTGCACCGCCACTCAGTACAAATCCTGCGAGATAGCTCATTTGCATACCAAAGAAAACCAGGATTTCTACTGAATGGTGGTGCGAATAAGACTTCTAAAGGTAGGAGAAGAATAGCCTTTCTTAAGGCTATTCCTACGTGTTAGTCAGAAAAAAGGGTATCCAATGATAGGATCCCTTTAAGGGTACTATGATGTAATTTTCTCTAGGGATATTAGAGGGTAGACTCCCGAAACTGGTGTAGAGGACGGCCCCTTTTCACTGTCACTGGTCTGAAGGTAGAGGATTTCCCCTTGCCACTGTCACCGGCCTGGTTGAAATGTTTGAAGTTCAAAGTTCAATTCGAGTAGCCACTCAATACTTGACTGTTCGATCGAACATCGAACCTCATTATAGTCTATGGGGAATAATTACTCGTTTAGGGGGAAACCACTATTTGACTCAGCAGGGTCACCATGTCTACTATGACACCTCAGGAAATGATGCCAACACCCTGGAACTAGGACAGCAGGGGAAGCATGTCTGGGGGCATCTAACAAGCCCAAGTCACTGTATTACACCACTATCTCGTCGGGATCCCTGTCAGCTTGTGATATGCGGGAGCTGACTTTTTCCCATAGGAATGCATTGACCAGCGTTGATTGGCCAAATGCCGTACAGAGTACAGCATTTGGGCCAATCAACGCTGGTTCTGCCGGAGGCTCGTCTGTGAGAATGGCTGATTTTCTGACCTTAGAAAGTTTCTGCATTGGCGGTCGTATCCATGGCAACCGATCAAGACAACAGACTGTCACCACTAAGAAAGTTAGAGAAAATCTTTAAAACTCTGCAGAATTTTTAATTACTTACATTAGCAAAAATGTTTAACTTTCAATCATCTACAAATTAAAAAATAATTATGTAGATGGGAATACCCCTTTAATTTTTTTTTTTTCCCACTTATTTTTTGCGGGCACACACCCTCCCTGGCACCTGATGGCAGGGGACAGTGAGACTTTATTGCAGATTTACGCCTCCTGCTTCTGCCTTGAGGCGGCGTTGCCCTTGGCAACAGGTCAGTGGAGTAATTTTGAGACCTAGGTACTGGCAGAGTCTTAGTAGTATTTATAGCAAAGATCTCTGCAGACTGAGGCGGTAAGCCCTCCTGTTTTGAAGGCCTCAGTGGAGGGACGGCAGGTCATATAGCCTCCATACACCTGCCCTTGCACTCAGGACTCCACTTATTAATCTCCCCTTGCCTACAGTCTATGACTGGTGAGTGCCGGCGTAACCATGGGAGACCTAACAATACTGCATCAGTTAAGCCCTCCAAGATTTGGAAAGAGAGCTTCTCTGTACGCAGTGTTCCACTCTGCAGAAGCAACGGTGGCATCTCAAATCGGGTCTGCGGCCGAATCTGAGACCCATCAACCACTGTAATGTTAATGAGGGTCTTAAGAGCTCTCATGGGCACACCATTCTGCTGGGCGAATTTGGCTGACATGAAATTCCCCATGGCCCCAGAGTCTATCATTGCCCTAGAATTAACCCAAACGTTACCCTGTTTAAGAGCTACTGGAAAATGGACACGATTATGGGACTTTTGTGTATCAAGCAACCCACCCCCGATGGACACTTGGCTAGCCTTCTTTTCCAGTGGGGTCGAGCATTGAGGAGCAATATGCCCTGGCCTGTTGCAACGGTAACAAATTACCCTCCCCCCCCCCCCCGATTTTCCTACTCCTGCTGCCACCACGGGAAGTGTCCATATGTTCCATGGACTCCTCAACAGGCGAGGTAGATTTTATGACCCCCTCTGTGACATGAGGTTACGCTCGAGCCCCCACTCCACTCTCCTATCAGACAACTGTGTATCCACACGAGTACCTGAATTTATTAGGGCAGAGAGGGAGGTAGAAGGCTCTCGACCTGCTAGTTCGTCCTTTATATTTGAGGATAAACCTTCCCAAAAGATTGCCACCAGTACCTTGTCTGGCCAATCCAGCTCGGATGCCAAGGTTCGAAACTCGATAGAAAAGTCCGCTACCGAGCTCTGGCCTTGCTTTAAATGTAAGAGCTGCGAGGCAAAGGTAGACTGGGGCACTGGGCCATGAAACACCAGGCGTAGTGCTTCACACAGCGAGGCTAGTGTAGCCAAGTCCGCTGCTGTGTTCTTTTAACGGGGTGACCCAGGCCAAGGCTCTCCCAGTAAGCAAGGAAACCACAAAGGCTACTTTAGATTTCTCATCTGGGAAGAGACTGGGACAGGCTTCAATGTATGTTTTACACTGGTGTATGAATCCCGACATCCCTGCGGCACACCCGCATACCGCTCCGGAGGCAGGAGCGGACACAGTGACGCTGCAGGGGTCGGCAGACTACCAACCAACTGAGCCATAGCCTGAACTAACCTTTGAGATAGGTCAGAAAAATTAATTGGGGCAGCTAGTGGAGATTGCTGCAAGTGTTGCTCCACCGCGCCCAGGCGTGTATTCAGGCTCTCAACAAGACTCACTAAATGTGTTTTTGAAGTCATTTTGCGGCGGGGCTCTGGCTCTAAGATACTGTTATGGTCAGCAGGATTTATTAAAAAAAAAAAAAACTAAACCCTACGGAGCCCTCTGGGCTACTGACTGCTAACACCTAAGTGTGAATACTGTCTGACAGTTGAAGTCACTGCCAGCTAAATTAATCAGCAGGTGTACTCTGTTACCATTCACAGAGCCCTGTGCAGTCAGAGCAGCTGCCTCAAATAAACACTGGCTAGCCAGCACTCCTGGACTAGCCAGAGACCAACAAACCCTGTGTGCTTCTAGTTCCACCCAACTCCCCAAAGCAACTACAGCCAGCAACCTGTCAGTGTGAATACTGACTGACACAGCAAAGGCCTAATGAGCTTTCACACAACTCACACACACACGGCAGCATGCTGCCCAACTACCAATGGCATTGCTGTCTCTGGGGAATTTACTAACTAGGGCCACTAAATATTTTACAGGCTGGAACCCAAGCACCACACACACACCCTTATATAGGCAAGGGGCGGTCACCAGCAAATAGCCCAGCTTCCCAATCCGAGCATCCATTGGTCGACACACCAGTCCATCAAAGACTCGACCACAACCGGCTGTTGCAAGGCAGGTTAACTCCTGCAACCCTGGACTGTACAGAAGAACAGGCAGCAATGCCCATCTCATGGCCGCAGCTTCTGCACAAACCTAACAATAACTAGGTACCATACTGCTCTAGGACCTTCCCATACAGACTTCTTTTAGGTGCAAGTCATCCAGCTGTTACCTAAAGAATTGCTCTGATGACTCTGCAATAGTAGGCCTCATCGCAGACGGAGATAACAGGGATTGGGATTTTGTGGAATGGTGTCAGTGGAACCAGCTCAGGATTAATGCTGGGAAGACTATGGTGGTGGACTTTATTAAATGGAGAATCCTAGTGGACATCCAGGGAATGGGGATTGAGGTAGTTGAGACCTATAAGTACCTGCGTGTGCTCCTCAATAATAAGATGGACTAGGCTGATTGGGGGAGTAGCATACCAGCCAGGGACAGAAATAGATTTGACAGGCTGGTTAGAAGGGACAGCTCTGTCCTGTGGACCCCCCTGGACCCAGTACTGGTGGTGGGTGACAGAAGGATACTGTCTGTGGTGAGCTCCATGCAGGAGAATAAAGCCCACCCCACGTATGAGACAGTTACAGCACTGGGTAGTACTGCCAGTGACCGACTGCTTCACCCCAAGTGAGAGAAGGAGGTCTATTGGAGATCCTTCCTCCCAACTGTTGTCAGGCTATATAATCAACATCAGGCTAAGTGAAGTGTAGTCAGCACAGAGAACTAAATGATCCTGAAGTCTTTCTTTTCTTCTTAGTTGTTATGACTCCTGGTATCTTTTCTATCTGCTATGAGCTTGTATGTGTCTTTCTTGTAATATATTACTGTATTATCCATGCTGCTGTAACACACTGAATTTCCCTACATTACTTATTGTATATGAAAAGCTGCTCATCTCATGACATACGTATCTGACCATGTCCAGCCTACAAGAAATATCAGGTATCCATGTCCAACCTGAACCAGCGCTCAGGAATACTCCACCAATATATATTTTAGTCCTTTGTGTTTTACAATTCCCTAGGCCTATATCATGAATTGATGAATTTCCCAGGACGCGGCTCATTGGGTTGTAGAATAATTAATCTCAGGAGTTCACCCGCAGGTAATATGTCCTTATAAAACCTCATATATCCTGAGCTGCGGATCAGCCGAGTCCTCACGAGCCTGTGATTTTTCTGTGTTCTTATTGTTTGATCTTGTTTTTATTCTGCCTTTACTTGTTATTTTATTTCCCATATAAGTGACTGTATCCTGTACAGTTTCCATTATATACAGGGGCACATTTTTGTCTTTATTCTGCTGGAGTCATTGATAATATTTGATGCAGAGTCTAAGTTCTGTTGGTTGACCCTGATATGTCCATCTCCTCGTATACATGATTTAGCCTATCCACTGAGCTCTGACATCCCATAATTCTGGTTTTCACATAGAGCGGTCTCGAAATCAATCTCCAGTAAGTGAAGCATTGACTTAAACATTTTATTTAGAATTTTTGCAATTCTGTTTTTTTTGTCACTGATACCCAAATGTACAATTCCCTGTAACATGGACTTACTACGGGCTGACGTGATCGATGTGTGTGGACAGGGGATGGAAAAAAGGGAGCGTGTGAGAAGGAGAAAGTTGAATAAGCAATAGCAAGAGACAGAGAAAAAAGAAGAAAGCAAAGAGACTGTGAGGAACCAACAAGACTTCCTGTGATGTGAAGGAGTCTTATGACTAGTAAGATCACTTATATCTTGTTCAAGGTCACCACTGGCTATTATTTACTATTCCATCTATATGTTCCGAGAAGATGAGAAGATGGATTGTGTGTGTTTATCCCGTCAGATCTCCTTTCATTATGGAATGTGGGCGTAAAGCATTTGTTGCAATTTTAGGGTTCTATCATCTACTCAACAACCAGTCAACCTCATAATGAATATTAGATAAGACTAACTGAGATGTTCTTCTGGTCATTGTCTTATCTTACTAGGCAAAATGTAATCCTACATGCTGAATGTATAGAAGTTTTTGGGCTCAGTCGACCTTTCTCCTGAGCCCCTGGATGAAAACAATGGTGTGTACCCGGATCACCTTGGGAACTGCTGTCTGATCGATGGGGAGGATTGGTGGATTGACATCAATATATCGAATCGATTGTCTCGGTCTATTATTATCAGTGATGGAGAACTGTGAGTATTACATTATTACTCGGCTATTTTGTGTCTAGTAGCGGGAAACAAAGGACATCTCAAGGTTCTACAAATCCAAACTCAGTCTATAGTGTTCTACAGTCATGACACAGTCCATCGTATTTAATATCTATGGTTTTCATTGCCAGAACATAATAAAAATTGGCCGATCCTTAGAAGGTCTTAAAATTTGATATTCACCGTGTCATTACTCCTGTAACAAATGGAGCCAAAAAGCCAAAGTTCCCCCCATAAATCAATACCTTTTGCAGCAATAACTTGAAAACTAGTTCTCTGGATGATTTTCAATCTCTTACATTGTTCTGGAGGAATTTTGGTCCAGTATTCTTTGTGGTTTAGGATGTTCACTCTTTTAAGGTCCTCCAACAGCATTTCTATTGGGTTGAGGTCTAGACATTGACTTGTCCAATATGACACCTTCACTCTTTTCTTTTTCAGCCATTCTGTTGTAGATTTGCTGCTGTGCTTAGGATAAATTGTCCTGTTGCATGACCAGTTTTGGCCAAGTTTCAGGTGTTGGGTAGATGCCCTCACATCTGAATCTTGAGTTCATGATTGACAATGGCTGGAATGTGTCCAGGTCCTATGACTGCAAATCAGTCCCAGCTCATCACCGCTATGTACTTGACAGGCAGTATGGGTCACATGTGCTGTACTGTGTTTGGTGATTTTTCAGACATGGCGCTGCACATTCTGACCAAACATCTCCACTCTGATCTTGTCTGTCAAAGAGGCATTGTTCTAGAAACCTTATAACTAGATTAGATGTAACTTTGCAAACTTAAGTAATTCTATTGTGTAGGGTTGAGCTGATCTTGAGATCTCAAGTTCAATTTTAAAATCCGATTTCCGATCATTTTCCAGCCGATCCTGATCGTGAAACTTGCTCGATCGCTGATTGGAATCCGATCTTTTCCAATCCTGATTGCTCAACCCTGGTTATTGCTTCTCTATGGGAAAAGTCACTTTTAGGGACTCAACCTCGATCCAGCTGGAAAAGATCGGTTTCAGAATTCCGTTTTCTTTGGCATGCTAATGAGCTTTCTCGCAGCATTGGGGGCAGCGCGGACAAGACTTTTAACGCTAGGAGAATAATAGCCTTTCTTAAGGCTATTCCTATTAGAGATGAGTGAGTAGTTAAATACTCGATATTCATTTCGAGTAGCCCCTCAATATTCGACTACTCGAATCGAATATTGAATCCTATTATACTCTATGGGGAAAAATGCTCGTTTCAGGGGTAGGCAACGTTCGATCAAACTGAACTTACCAAGTCCACGAATGAGGGTCGGGCTGGATTCTCCCAGAAGTCTTCTCTGCGCAGCTTCCCCGCGTCGTCATCCGGCAATGAATTCACTCTGCTAGGCATCGGACCTGGGCATAGACGACTGCGCATGCCCGCACTACAAGAAAATGGCCGCTTACAGTCAAAGCGGTCATTTTCTTGGATCGCGGGCATGCACAGTAGGCTTTGCCCAGGCCCGATGCCTGGCAGAGTGAATTCAGAGCTGGAAGACGCTGCTGGGATGCAGCAAGGAGAAGAGAAGTGTTGATTGGCCGACTGTATAGCATTCAGCCAATCAACGCTGGTTCTGCATCAAATTTTTCCATTCGAATAGTGAGTGGTACTCGATCGAGTACGAGTATTTCGAATACTGTAGTATTCGATTGAATACCTACTCGATCAAATACTATTCACTCATCTCTAATTCCTATGTGTTAGGGAGAAAAAAATCCATTTTAATGATTGAATCCCTTTAATTTATTAATTAGCAGTAATTGGCTTCTACCTACCTTCTTAATTCCTTAATTTTTAACACACTACTTAACGTTGTACTTACCTAATTTTAAGAACAATGTGTTTTGTTTTCTTATCTTCTGATGCATAAACTATAGAATACAAATAGTGTGGACTTTGTTTTGCTCATGGCCGTAAATTTGGTTCAGTCAATGTAGATGCTATGACTATAATAATAAATGAACTACAATGTGGCCACCTTATTGTCATCTTCAAGATACCTTACACTAATAAGATGAAAGTAAATAAAAATTGTTCTTTGTTCCTCCAGAAATCTCTCTAGAAACTATTATTGCTACCATTTAAGTTGAAGCACTTCGCAAGATGGAGGCCAAGAACCAAACCATCATCACAGAATTTATTCTAATAGGATTTACTACCAATCCGAAGATAAACATTGTGCTTTTTGTCTTATTTTTGGCCATCTACGTGGTGACCACTGTTGGAAACAGCCTTATCATCCTTATGGTCATCAGCAACCCCAAGTTGCACAAACCCATGTACTTTTTCCTTTGTATGTTATCCATACTTGACCTGTTTTATTCGTCCACTGTTTTGCCAAAGTTATTAATAGATCTCTTCTCTACGGAGAGGACAATCCCAGTGGCTGCTTGTGTTATACAAATGTACATCATCCTCTTGGTAGAAGGATCAGAGTGCCAGCTCCTTGCCGTCATGGCTTATGACCGATACATCGCCATATGCCGCCCGCTCCACTACTCTATCCTCATGCGATGGAGCATTTGTTACAGACTGGTTACATTAGTGTTTATCTCAAGTTTTATGCTTTGCATTTTCCCATCCATTTTCTCACCACTTACCATATGCTACAACCAGATCAACCATTTCATGTGCGAGATGTTGGCCTTCATGAAACTCGCATGTGAGAACATTGCATCTAATGAACTTCAGGTGTTTTCCATCAGTTTTATCACTCTCCTCCTTCCTCTTCTGCTCATCTTACTATCTTATGCTGCTATTATATCTTCCGTCCTAAAGATTCGCTCTGCAGGAAGGTCTAAGGCTTTTTACACCTGTACGTCCCATCTCGCGGTGGTGGCTTTGTACTTCGGGACAGTCATGTTGATGTATTTTGGCCCCTCATCCATGTACTCTACAGACCAGGAGAAATATAGCTCCATATTTTATGTTATTGTATCCCCAATGTTGAATCCTCTCATCTACAGTCTGAATAACAGGGAGGTTAAAGAATCATTCAAGACATTTCTCACCAACTTCACACAAAGGTGCTAATGCTGGAAAAGAGACTTAATAGAAATCTAAGAAATGAGGGAGATGCCTAACCTTCAGAGAAAAGGAAACCATTGGAGGTGTAACATGAAGGTCCATGCCAAAGTGATGAACAATATCGCTCTCACCTTGTTGCGTTTTGCTAATCCCATAACAACTTCACTGGCATTGTATGTGAATCTTTAGATCCACCGCGACAACCTGCTTTGCCGGCCCTCAGGTTTGTTAAATAGAGTTGTGCAAATTGTGGCCAAGTGTGGTTCTGTGTATATATATATATATATATATATATATATATATATATATATATATATAAGAACTACAGAACCTCTAGTCTGTAGATCACTACAGCGAGGTCCACAGGCCCAATGGTGGGCGGCTGTATGTCTGAACTCAATGTGAACTACTGCAAGACACTGCAGCATGAACTCAATGTGAACAGTGTGTACTGTGTGACACTCTATGTGACCAAGGTGCAACTACAAACCTGCCAGTTTAGCTCACTGGCCAGGTGCGCCAGTACAAGTGAAACACACATGGCTGCCAAGGGTTAACACCCCAGGCCAGCAAACACATACACTTACCCCTGAGACAGCTAGGGGCCACCACGGAAGATTAGAACATTCTCCTGCACACAGCTTGGAGTTACCAGGGGAGTTTGCATGCTCCTGCACACAGCTTGGAGCCATCAAACACCCATGCTCCCGCACACAGCTAGGAGCCATACATGAAGTCAGACAGTACACATAGGCTATCTCAGAGACCATACCTGCCGCAGCTCCACAAGCTGGAATGGCGTCTACCGCTCCTAGCCCTGGTGTAGAGCTGACAGTTCAGGGCTTACAGGTCCTAACTAACAGCACCAAGGAGAAGCAGAGAAACCCCACACAGAGGCCTAGTCTAACAACCTGCCTGAATACTGGAGCCTATCCCTGACTACTGTCATTCACTCCGTGGACTTTGAGGAAATTGTAGTCAAAGTGTGAGCACCCGGTGAGCGTTGGCTCACACTATTTAAAGGGAAGTCCCCGCCCAATAGGGGCGGTGGCCATGACCTCACCGCTCATGCTCAGTAGGGGAGAAATGGCACTTAGCTTATGAGCAGCTCCAATACGTCTGAGCATGCTCAATAAGGTGAAAGCTGGATGGTTAGATTGACCCGCAGGTGGTGCTGTGCGCTATGGTAGCAACCTATGGGACCCAATCCTAACACCAAGCTACATCAATTTACACCAATTCCTTCAGTCAATAAAAAGATGTCAATTGTTTCACAATTTACAATCACGAAGAAAAGAAATGACATTGTGAAGGAACTTTGGTCAAAAAATGTGATGGGAAGAACCATTACCAACCTTTAACACTGTGCCAGTCCAAGTGTTCCTCCCTCTTACTTCCCCATTGCTATTGGTTTGAGAAACCCAGGCTTTGCTCAGGAGTGCCCTGTACAGAAGCCTCCCTTAAACTTAAGGAGTCTCCCCTTAGGTCTTAGCAGCAAGGACTTGGAAGAAGCACTTGTTGTAGATAGCCACAAGAAAACTTGGAAGATATGAGGTCCATGAGTAGGCAGATCAAGAAAGGTCACATTACGCAATCAGTCTGTAGTCTGAAAGTTGGGCTCGGACTGTTGGTGTGAGGGTCCCAGTGGAAGGTTTGGAAGATGTGTTGTTAAGGTAAAAATTGGGCTTTTGTGAACCAGAGAAGAATGGAGTCAGAGTGACATAAAAAGTGCAAAATATGAGTCAAAAGACACTGGATTAGAGTCTACATTCCAAGTTTGTTGTCTTCACTGGGGAGGTGTATACCCTTCCAAGAAGAGCAGGAAGGAGGATCAGGTATATTACCTACATCTTTCTTCCAGTGTTCAAGTGGAGGAATGTTAAGCCATGTCACTGAGGTTGCCCCAGGGTGAAAATGAATAAGAAATGGAAGAAGGAGCCATAACACATTATGTTATAACTGGTGAAAGATAGGGTTGAGCATTCAGGATCGGATCCTAATCAGCAATTGAGCAACCTTCACGATCGCAATCGGCTGGAAAGTGATCGGAAATCAGATTTTGAAATCTCAAGATCGGCTCATCCCTAAAAGTGACTTTTCCCATAGAGAAGCATTGACTAGGGTTGAGCGATGGGGATCGGGAAAGATCGGATCCCAATCGGCGATCGAGCAAATTTCACGATCGGGATCAGCAGGAAAATGATCGGAAATCGGATTTTACAATCTCGAAATCTCAAGATCGGCTCAAACCTAGTGAAAGAGTAAATAAGGTGAACGCTATACTCTGTATTTTGTAGAACATTGGCTGCAGTTGTATTAGTTGTCTAAGACTTATTCGTTGTCTAAGAGACTGATCAATGGTTTATTGTGTTCACCTTCTCCATATGTACACTTATGAATGTATATATTTCAACTATTGTATATTGTCTTTATACCATGGTTCTACAGATAAAAGTGGGTCACTGCTGTATGTCCTGCTCTGTGACCATAGCAAACTACTCTTTCTGGGTACAAAAATGATTGTCTTTTTGGCTGTTGGGGCAGACAAGTAGTGGATAACGTCTAGGATGAGTATGGTTATGATAGGAGATGAGTATGACATTATATGGTGACATATGGGGGTAGAAGCAGTGAGAGGCAGACAATAAAGGACATTTGCTATTGACCTATATAGGGCCCCATTCAGTCCTGGAGGGTTGTTATATGCTGGGGTTGGGGTAGACTTTGACATTGGGATTACACCTACAGGAGCTTTTATGAAAGAAGCCCATTCTAAATCCATATGTTGCTCCACCATTCATTCTTCCACTTTTTCTGGAACGTTTTAAATAATATTTTAGAAGTGTCTGTGGGATTTTTTTCCGTTTCATCCAGATGAGAATTTCTGAGGCCAGACCTTGATTTTGGAGTACTGACTCACCATCTCCTTTCTAGTTAATTTAGAAGTGTTGGATGGGGTCAAGTTCAGGGCTCTATGTAGAAAGTCAAGTTCTTCAATACCAAACTCTGCCAGCCATGTTTTTATGGACCAGACGCAACAAGGAACCCTTCCCCAATATATTTTGCAACATATACTCAGACCTAAGAGTCGTCGCCAGTGGACGCTGCCCATTGTACTTGGTTAATATTCTTCTTTTGCGCCCTACCCGCCGCAACAAGAGCTTGACTTGAATTGGAATTTCCTGAAGTTCTAAGGTCTCCTAATAAGCGCGGCCATACTTGTTCAATTGCTTTATAGGACTACATCTGATTAAGGAAATCTGCAAAAACCTGACGGATACCTATCGGATCCCTTTATATTCTATGGAGTCCACTGATGTCTGTGGGTAACTACTGTTTCAGTGGAGAGACCAACACTAATTTACCCAGAGGTAACCTACTGTATGTAGCCTCTGTTGTCTCTAGGTCACGTTGAGAAAATGAAAGGAGGTGGAATTTGATAAATGGTCATGATCAAATGGTTTAAGTAATAGTCCTAGGTACTGTCTTGGCCTCCAAATTTCACAAATTACCTTTAGGAGGTTTTGTGAAGTCCATGTCTCAAGAGGACAAGCTGCTTGGACAGCATGAGAGGAATCTTCACAGTATTAGGGAAGTTATGTTTTCATTATAGATGGCCGAACCTCGTGAGATTCATTTCACATATAGCTGTGAGGTTCGTCCACTTGTTACATTTCCGAAATTGAAGGTGTTATTAGTATACTTATACCCAAGAGTATAATAACTGGTGGGTCAGGAGAGGTGTGTAAGCATAAAAAGCACTTAGGATGCTTTCACACTACCAAGGATTAGAGATGAGCGAGCAGTATTCGATCGAGTAGGTATTCGATCGAATACTACGGTATTCGAAATACTCGTACTTGATCGAATACTACTCGCTATTCGAATGGAAAAATTTGATGCAGAACCAGCATTGATTGGCCGAATGCTATACAGTCGGCCAATCAACGCTGGTTCTTCTCCTACCTTTAGAAGTCTTCTCCTCGCTGCGTCCCCGTGGTGTCTTCCGGCTCTGAATTCACTCTGCCAGGCATCGGGCATGGGCAGAGCCGACTGCGCATGCCCGCGCTACAAGAAAATGCCCGCTTTGACTGTAAGAGTGCCTGGCAGAGTGAATTCAGAGCCGGAAGATGCCGTGGGGACACTGCGCAGAGAAGACTTCACGGAGAATCCAGCCTGACCCTCACTCATGGACTTGGTAAGTTCTATTTGATCGAATGTTGCCTACCCCTGAAACGAGCATTTTTCCCCCATAGAGTATAATAGGATTCAATATTCGATTTGAATATTGAGGGACTACTCAAAACGAATATTGAATATCGAGTATTTAACTACTCACTCATCTCTACCAAGGATCGGACTTGAGACTTGGTCCATATACGTACCATATTTACCAGCCTGTATATTATGTTGGGAGAAGGTCTCCTAGCATTATAGTTATATGTTACTCGGAGTCCCTGCCCCCCAGCGGCATACTCTTCCATAGTAATTAGTATGTAGATGGAAGGCAAGGACTCCTACTAACATACATAACTATAATGCTAGAACTCCTTTTCCTGATGGAATCTAGCTTTCACATGGACCCTCTTGTGTGACACTTGATAGTATGAACGTACCTTAGACTTACCTTCATTCACCTCTCTTGGGCAATTTCACTTCATCCAGCCCCCTCTCTGAGTCCTATATGATCATTTTCCGGCCTCCTGGATTATGTCAGGGGACCTCTGAAGCCCAATAACAGGTCTTAGAGGTCTACAGGGGTGGAACCATTGCCCAAGAGGCTGAAAAATGACCAACAAGGACCCTGAGGAAGTCCGGATGCCGCAAAGGAGCCCAAAAAAGGTAAGGAAAGGTGAGTATTGGCATTTCTAATGTTCATACACCTCCCCTGGGCCTCTCCTTATTATACTCTCAGGCCAGAAGAGACCCCAGAGTGTAGTAGTGATTTGTGGGTGCCAAACCCCAAAATACTTGAGTTGAATCTTGTTTGTTTCTTGTTATTTTGCTCACCTCTAGTTTTAATGTTATGGCTGCTCGATGTCTATAAATATATTATTTTGTTTATACGGTTTCAGTAATTCCCAGGACTTGGCTCATTTGCTTTGCAGGATGATTAATCTCTAGAGTTCACACTCGTAAATACGTCCTTATAAGAACCCCATATAATCTATGTATCCGAGACCTCGGGGGTCGCTATGTTCTATGTTCACGTCGCTCGATGCTGACTCACAGCTTCACTGGATCTCACAATGACATGTAAGTGAATGTATTGAATGTGTCTGATACATCTGTATTTGCAGGGTCACAGACTTTACAGTTTCATTCCGGTTTCATGAATTCTGCAATAGAAGGTTACATGGCTTCTACTTTCTGTTAGCTTCTCCTGAAATCTCAATCTCCTCTCAGACAAGTAACCCGTCACATTGGTTTTATGCCATAGTGCAATGATCTTCCGTTAAAATAAAATACATTGAAAAAACTAATTTTGTCTATTTTTGGAGCTGGAAATCAGGATCCGATCAATGACAAGTGGCTCAAGTGTTTCTGTCCGTTCCGGCAGTTCAGTTTTGTACATAGTTCTGCAGTTCACCTCCTACTCTATGGTAACATGGAATTTCTATAGGCAGAGTTTATATATTGCTCTGCTCACAAGAGCTTACAATCTAGGAGGGAAGAGGGGGATGCAGGAGTAGTGAAGGCCCTGACCATAGAGTAGACACAATAGGAGTGTGGGCCTGGACACAAGAGCTTATAATCTATCAAGAGATACAGTCCTATGAAAAAGTTTGGGCACCCCTATTAATCTTAATCATTTTTAGTTCTAAATATTTTGGTGTTTGCAGCAGCCATTTCAGGATTGAAATGAGGTTTATTGTACTAACAGAAAATGTGCAATATGCATTAAACCAAAATTTGACCGGTGCAAAAATATGGGCACCTCAACAGAAAAGTGACATTAATATTTAGTAGATCCTCCTTTTGCAAAGATAACAGCCTCTAGTCGCTTCCTGTAGCTTTTAATCAGTTCCTGGATCCTGGATGAAGGTATTTTGGACCATTTCTTTCTACAAAACAATTCAAGTTCAGTTAAGTTTGATGGTCGCCGAGCATGGACAGCCCGCTCTCAAATGATCTGAAAACAAAGATTGTTCAACATAGTTGTTCAGGGGAAGGATACAAAACGTTGTCTCAGAGATTTAACCTGTCAGTTTCCACTGTGAGGAACATAGTAAGGAGATGGAAGACCACAGGGACAGTTCTTGTTAAGCCCAGAAGTGGCAGGCCAAGAAAAATATCAGAAAGGCAGAGAAGAAGAATGGTGAGAAGAGTCAAGGACAATCCACAGACCACCTCCAAAGAGCTGCAGCATCATCTTGCTGCAGATGGTGTCACTGTGCATCGGTAACAATACAGCGCACTTTGCACAAATAGAAGCTGTATGGGAGAGTGATGAGAAAGAAGCCGTTTCTGCACGTACGCCACAAATAGAGTTGCCTGAGGTATGAAAAAGCACATTTGGACAAGGCAGCTTCATTTTGGAAACAAAAATTGAGTTGTTTGGTTATAAAAAAAGGCGTTATGCATGGCGTCCAAAAAGAAACAGCATTCCAAGAAAAACACTTGCTACCCACTGTAAAATTTGGTGGAGGTTCCATCATGCTTTGGGGCTGTGTGGCCAATGCCGGCATTGGGAATCTTGTTAAAGTTGAGGGTCGCATGGATTCCACTCAGTATCAGCAGATTCTTGAGAATAATGTTCAAGAATCAGTGACGAAGTTTAAGTTACGCTGGGGATGGATATTTCAGCAAGACAATGATCCAAAACACCGCTCCAAATCCTCAGGCATTCATGCAGAGGAACAATTACAATGTTCTGGAATGGCCATCCCAGTCCCCAGACCTGAATATCATTGAACATCTGTGGGATGATTTGAAGCGGGCTGTCCATGCTCGGCCACCATCTAACTTAACTGAACTTGAATTGTTTGTCCAAAATACCTTTATCCAGGATCCAGGAACTGATTAAAAGCTACAGGAAGCGACTAGAGGCTGTTATCTTTGCAAAAGGAGGATCTACTAAATATTAATGTCACTTTTCTGTTGAGGTGCCCATACTTTTGCACCGGTCAAATTTTGGTTTAATGCATATTGCACATTTTCTGTTAGTACAATAAACCTCATTTCAATCCTGAAATATTACTGTGTCCATCAGTTATTAGATATATCAAACTGAAATGGCTGCTGCAAACACCAAAATATTTAGAACTAAAAATGATTAAGATTAATAGGGGTGCCCAAACTTTTTCATAGGACTGTAGAAGGATGCAAGCGTAGTGAAGGCCCTGACCACAAGAGCTTACAATCTATGAGGTGATAGAGGAGACCCAAGAGGAGTGAGGTGCCTAATAACAAGAGCTTGCAATCTAGGAGAACCTAAGGAGACACAAGAGGAGTGAGGGCCCCACTGACAGGAGTGTAGAACCCATGAGAAGATAAGGGGACACAAGAGGAGTCAGGGCCCTGAACACAAGAGCTTACAATCTATGAGGACATAAGAGGAGTCAGGGCCCTGACCACAAGAGCTTACAATCTATGAGGACATAAGAAGAGTGAGGCCCTGACCACAAGAGCTTACAATCTATGAGGACATAAGAGGAGTCAGGGCCCTGACCACAAGAGCTTACAATCTATGAGGACATACAAGGAGTCAGGGCCCTGACCACAAGAGCTTACAATCTATGAGGACATAAGAGGAGTCAGGGCCCTGACCACAAGAGCTTACAATCTATGAGGACATGAGAGGAGTCAGGGCCCTGACCACAAGAGCTTACAATCTATGAGGACATGAGAGGAGTCAGGGCCCTGACCACAAAAGCTTACAATCTATGAAGAAAAAGGAGGACACAAGTTGTTCAGTATCCACAGCTTAAAATATGAAAGACTGATTGATTTTATATAACATAGAAAAGAAAGAACAAGAAACAGAAAAGAGAGATAGAAAAAGAGAAAAGCGAATGAGAGAAGAGTGAGAAGAGAGATAGAGTAGAACGAGAGAAAAAGAGAGACGGAAGAATGGAAGATCCTCCTCTGGTTGTCTCTTATCTTGTATCCAATGTCCCAGATCTTGTGTTATTTTTGGAAATAGACAGTAAACTGCGACAGACGTTCTTAAAGTGTATCATAATACAAAGGCAGATACTGATGATGAATCCAGTTCCTCATTGTCCACAAATGCCAACAAATTTCAAAATCTGTTTCTCTAAATTCATCTAATCTCTGACAATTGTTTTTGGTTCCAGAATTGTGAATTTCAGATTAACAAACAGGTAAGCAAACGTTGTCCATAGTCACATTCTAGTCTATAAAAAGGAAAATATTCAGAATGTTGGACAAAGTGAACAAAAAATGTGTCGGAACTTTGAATTGCCAAAATTTTGGTATAAGGCCATGAAAGTGATATCCTTAACTTAGTAAACACAGGCCACTGTATTTTACCCTGCCTAATAATAAGTATAGTTCATATCATGTGGTTAGGTTGGGCCGACCTCTGTTGATGGATTGTGTTGTAGTCTTAGCTAGGGTTGAGCGATCGGGATCAGAAAAGATCGGATTCCGATCGGCGATTGAGCAAGTTTCACGATCGCGATAGGGATCGGTTGGAAAATAATCAGAAATCGGATTTTAAAATCGATCCTGAAATCTCAAGATCGGCTCAACCCTAGTCGTAACCTCACTATGTCAAAGGGCCTCCAGTTAAATCCTGATGAAGGAGTCCACAAGGGTCTTTCTCTTCTGACAGGAGTCAACTTGGAAAGATAAGGATGAAGCTGAGCCACCAAGGGTGAGAATGTGAGATATTTTGGGCCTGACTGGTAAAACAAATAGTAATGTCCCCTAAGATAATAAATTATAGAAGAAAATACAAATGTAGGATATACAAAATTGTACAAACAAGCCTTATGAAAATAGGGCAGATCCATGAGAACTCCCAGATATACCATGGTTACTCTCAAAACAGCATTACAGAATCGCAATAGGTCAAATATGGCGTGACGGGGAGGTAAAGCACAAAAAAATCAGAAAATAATAACCGAAATATCATTTCTGTGGGATGGTTAAGGTTAATAATGATGTAATATTCGTATTGGAAGACACAACCAAAAAAGATGAGGGAAAGGACTTATGTATACCCTCACATAAGATGTCAGTAGCACAAGAGAGATATCCCCTTATAATGAGGCAAATATCAGCATGAACGGTAAAATGATGAATAGTAGGCTCGGAGCCCACTGGGGGATTCACCAATTCCCCGGTGGGCCAGTCTGACCCTGCCTTGTAATGAGGCAAATATCGGCATGAACTGTGAAATGATGAATAGTAGACTGTCAACATGCAGCAAATAACCAAAATATAGCAGGTAAGTATCAGCATGAATCGTGGGTAATGAATGATCAGTTATCAGTCAAAGTACAACAGTATTGAGATTACAGCAATTATAGTAGAGCAGAGGGATAGACCGCCTATATAATATATATTCTGTATTACCCAACCAGTTTATGAGATATACACAAAAGTCTTAGTGTGGGTGGAATGGCATGCATACATAACCATAGTATGGCAATATCAGACACAAGATAATGCATACTCGTTATCCGGGCAGATACTATGCTCGTTGTCCAGGGACTCACCTCCGTGTTGTTTCCATACAGGGTCCACTGAGGAATATGCAATAACTGGAATCAGTATGGTAATAATGGCAGACGCAGCTCATGTGAGGCAACGGTAAGCACGCCGGAGGAAAAAAGCGAATGTCTGCCTTTGCCGGCATCAATGTTTAAAAAGGCCGTTCAGCCAATCGGAGTGTGGCTGCGGCACATGCGTAGAACGCAGCACAGGTGTGTGGCCGAGTGTGTGCTGGGACGCATGCCCAGTCTGGGTTCAATCCTAGTGAGTATAACAGTGGGGGGGAGGGACCGCCCAGTGTGTGCAGACGCACATATCTAATCTTTAGCCATGTGGTACTTTGTGCAGATATGCGTATCTAATCCTCTGGCGTGTGACACTGTGTGCTGACCTGTGTATGTAATCCTAGCGTGTGGTACTGTGTGGAGACGTGCGTATCTAATCCTTTGGGTTGTTGAAGTATGTGCAGACATGCATATCTAATCCTCTGGCATATGATACTGTGCGCTGACCTGTGTATCTAATCCTTCAGCGGGCGTTACTTTGGGCAGACGTGCATATCTAATCCTCTGGTGTGTGTATCTCAGTTTGTATATCAGTGTTGGATCATACATGTGGAGTGACTGTGTGTATTGCAGTTGGAATATGAGTGAAAGACTTGCAGGTTTGTTTTGGCTAATGGGGGTCAGGGTGTTGGGAAAGCTGTATCTAAGGAACTGTATGTCTGAGTGAGTTGGATTATCGTCTTAAACCTTAAGTATATGTGTGCCAAATTTGGTGAAGATCGGTCCAGCCGTTTGGTCGCGCATAGAGAACAGACAGACAGACGGACAGACAAGAATTATTTTTTATAATATAGAGAGATTAAAAGGGATATTCTGAAAGGATGAACTTTTAAGGCAGGATGGGAGGGGTTAAGATGATGATGAAGTGTTAGGATTGGGTCCCGCAGGTTGCTCTCATAGCGCACAGCGCCACCTGCGGGTCAGTCTAACCATCCAGCTTTCACCTTACTGAGCATGCTCAGACCTATTGGAGCTGCTCACAAGCTAAGTGCCATTTCTCCCCTACTGAGCATGAGCGGTGAGGTCATGGTCACCGCCCCTATTGGGCAGGGACTTCCCTTTAAATAGTGTGAGCCGACGCCCGCCAGGGGCTCACACTTTGACTAAAATCTCCTCTAATTCCACAGAGTGAATGACAGTAGTCAGGGATAGGCTCCAGTACTGAGGCAGGTTTTAGACTAGGCCTCTGTGTGGGGTTCCTCTGCTTCTCCTGGGTGCTGTTAGATTGGACCTGTAAACCCTGAACTGTCAGCTCTACACCAGGACTAGGAGCGGTAGACGTCGTTCCAGCTTGTAGATCTGCAGCCGGTATGGTCTCTGAGATAGCCTATGTGTACTGTCTGACTTCATGTATGGCTCCTAGCTGTGTGCGGGAGCATGGGTGTTTGATGGCTCCAAGCTGTGTGCAGGACCATGCAAACTCCCCTGGTAACTCCAAGCTGTGTGCAGGAGAATGTTCTAAAACTTCCGTGGTGGTCCTTAGCTGTTGCAGGAGTAAGTGTGTGTGTTTGCTGGCCTGGGGTGAGTGTTAACCCTTGGCAGCTGTGTGTGTTTCACTTGCACTGGTGCACTGGCCAGTGAGCTAAACTGGCAGGATTTTAGTTGCACTTTGTTCACATGGAGTGTCGCACAGTACACACTGTTCACATTGAGTTCAGGCTGCAGTGGCTTTGCAGCTGTTCACATTAAGTACCGCGCTGCAGTGTCTTTGCAGTAGTTCACATTGAGTTCAGACATATAGCCGTCCACCATTGGGCCTGTGGACCTCGCTGTAGTGTCTTGCAGCTAAGAGGTTCTGTAGTTTAAAAAATTATTATTTATATATATATACACAGAACTGTAACATGAAGTTAAATGACAACACGGCTCTATCTTTAATTCAGTAGGTCCAGGAATTGTGGCCAAAATATGGATAGGATGAGGCCGCTCTATCACCACCTTTACCAGGACTCTCACCTATTATAAAGCAAAAAATGACATCAAATTGCTCCTTGTTCCTCTAGAAATTTCTCCAGAATCTATTATTTTTAGCTATACTCTTCACAGGATGGAGTCCAAGAACCAAACCATCATTACAGAATTTATTCTGCTAGGATTTACCACAAATCCGAAGATAAACATTGTGCTTTTTGTCTTATTTTTGGCCATCTATGTGGTGACCACCGTTGGAAACAGCCTTATAATCCTTATGGTCATCACCAACCCCAAGTTGCACAAACCCATGTACTTTTTCCTTTGTATGTTATCCATACTTGACCTTTGTTATTCGTCCACTGTTTTGCCAAAATTATTGACAGATCTCTTCTCTACTGAGAGGACCATCTCTAGGATGGCTTGTGCCTTTCAAATCTACATAATTCTCTTAGTAGAAGGATCGGAGTGTCAACTCCTTGCAGTCATGGCTTATGACCGGTACATCGCCATATGCCGCCCGCTCCACTACTCTATCCTCATGCGTTGGAGTATTTGTTACAGACTGGTTACATTAGTGTTCATCTTAAGTTTTATGCTATGTATTTTTCCATCCATGTTCTCTCCACTTAGTCTTTGCTACAACCGGATCAACCATTTCATGTGCGAGATGTTGGCTATCATCAAACTGGCATGTGAGGACATCTCTTCTAATGAACTCACGGTATTTTCCATCAGTTTCCTCACTCTCCTCCTTCCTCTTCTGCTCATCTTACTATCTTATGCTGCTATTATATCTTCTGTACTGAAGATTCGCTCTGCGGGAAGGTCTAAGGCTTTTTCCACTTGTACGTCCCATTTAGGGGTGGTGGCTTTGTACTTTGGGACAGTCATGTTGATGTATTTCGGCCCCTCATCCATGTACTCTACAGACCAGGAGAAATATAGCTCCATATTTTATGTGATTGTATCTCCAATGCTGAATCCTCTCATCTACAGTCTCAATAACAGGGAGGTTAAGGAATCATTCAAAAAGTTCCTCATGCAATTTACTCAAAGGATCTCAGTCTAGGAGACCTTCTGAGAAGTCTAGAAACATGAGGGAGAAGCCTAACCTTTGAAGTATATATGCAAGATATACTATTACCTGCTTTGGCACAGTTTTGACTCAATATGGTCAAGAAAAGGAACAGCAGACCCAGGCACCCAAACAGCACCCGTTAACCCGAAAAGATAGCTGGAAATGAATTCTGGCCGTAAAGAACATCCTCCCATGGCAATCTTATTGTCCAGAGCAATTTGAAAGGTCTACCTCAATTTGCAACACCAGACCACTGTCACCGCACTGCCTGATGATACCTCGACAGTGTTCTCAGCACCATCTGATTGACAGGTGTCATCTCTACTGGAGATCACTGGTGTATCTCTCACCTACAGGAAACACTTGAGAGCGGGAAACAACCGGGTTCGAGAACGATCAGTTGACCAAAGTTATCTGGGTCATGAAAGCAGAGGACTGAACCACACCTTTAACAAGACCTGAGGGTTCAGGATTATTCAGGGAAACAAGATGGGCTACCTAGTGTTTGTTCACCAAAGTACTGTCAAGAGACTGAACTAAGTACACTGGTGGCGTAGCCTTTACGTTAGTGAGTTTTTCGATTCTGATAAGCTGCTGAAACCAAAGACCTTCTGTGCATCAAATGTCTCTCATATACATAAGGAACTTTGACTTGAGACCTGGTGGGACACCTTGTACTTATCATCTGGGCAGACCTATAAATGCACGTCAATGTCCAAGATCTTAAGTTTGACCAATATCCCCAACAGGGGTAACCTGAGCATCACTATTGTTTAACACTGTCCTGGCCACTGAAGTCTACTGTGGGCAGTACTTGGATTCTCAAAGTGCTGCTGCCATGGTCTTCACTGTTTTCCCAGTGACCATAACCTGCAGCCATCACTGTAGCCCCACCATCATAGTCACCTGTGGGGCACGTCCAGTATGTTTTTCCAACCCTGGAAACCACCAGTAGCAGTTCTGCAAAGACTTGAACCAGTCACTGCCAAACTTTAAAAAAATTTTTTAAAAAATGAATCTTCTATTGGGCTATCAAGAGCCCTAAAGACTGTATTCAGCACCTTTGTTGGGCTGAGGAACGTTAATCCCTTAGTTGGAGTTTCCTTTTGTATTGGGCCACCACACCCAGGACTATGCAGCATTTGGACTCAAGAACTCAAGAACTTTTCCACTTTGATAATGAGAAAAAAAAACAAAAACGTTTACTTGTTGTTGATGTAAGATGTTATATTTGTAATTTGCACTTCTTTAGATTATGTTCTAGGCCTTAGTAGCACGGCTCCCCACTGCAATTTGAAGATTTAACTGGATGCAGAACCTTCTATTCTAGGTTGTTGTCTACCCCAGAAGATGCCAAGACAAGGATAGGTTTTTTGAAAGAAGGGGTCGTATAGTCCCACCAGGACACTCCTTGTTGCCAACATGTTACCGTATATACTCGAGTATAAGCCAAAATTTTCAGCACAGTTTTTGTGTGTGTGTGTGTGTGGGGTCTATGACCATCCGCAATATATTTTCCAGCAGCCGCTGCACCCCCCCCCCCCCAGGCTTATACTCGAGTCAATAAGTTTTCCCAGTTTTTTGTGGTAAAGTTAGGGGCCTCTGCTTATATTCGGGTCGGCTTATACTCGAGTATATAACATTTTATACATGTTATACTGTCTTATAATAGATGTTGCACTTTTCCAGTTTTATTCTATCCCCTGAAGACCCTCCTGAGTCAGTCCTACCAATACTGCTGAGTAAACGGGATAGGCTTTTGTTCAGTGGTTTGTAGAAGTTGGGGGAAGTTAGCTGTTATTAAGAAACCCCCAGTATCCGGAATCTGCCTCAAAATCTGCCTGCAGAAATGTCTCCCATTCATTTCAATGGGAGTCTCTCGCTTTTTGTCAGCTAGCGAGAAAAACAAGCAACATGCCCTATCTTCCTATGGATTCCACAGCTGAATCAGCCGCAGCGTTAATGGCTCGAGACTCACTCCTGATGAGACGCATTAATTCGGGCTTCATCAGGAGCGGGGAGCCACTACACTGCGTTGCATCGGCATCCCGGTGCGGCTAGCCGCATGGGAAAGTCGCATAGTGGAAAAGGTTTTCGCTGTGTGAACATACAGTAAACTTATAGTAGTTCTATAATGATGAACTGTGAGACCAGACAAGCCACTGTCACACACACCATGTTTCCAAATAGGGATATGTTGCCAATAAGATTGATTAAAAAAAATAAAATTATCCATAAACTTACTAAAAAAAACCACAAAATCGGTTTGAAAATTGACCAGTGGGGAATTTTATGACCATTTCCATATAAACAAAAGAAACAGGAAACATTACTGATTCCCCGCCTTCCAAACCCACTCTTTTTTTTTTTTGTTGTATTTTTCCATTCACAGAACCATATGAGGGTGGATTTTTTTGGTCCAGAATTTGAGGTGTAGGCCGGATCCAGTCGCGGCACTCCATTCCGGATTAGGCCCAAATGAATGGGCCCTGTCAGGAGGGAGTGTCTTCAGGTGGACATCTGAGGCTGAACTGGCTGCGGCATCTGCCTGAAGAATGAGCGTGGCGCTTCTTTTTTCCGGGAGCCGGACAAGCCGCTTGCAGAAAAAAGAAATGACCGGCTCGCTCCCATGATGTAATTAGCCATATGGAGTGACAATATCCCCTCAACCCTGTCTAAGCCTCTCAGCTCTGCCAGGTCAGTCCTCTCTGCGCCAAGCTGATGAGATGCAAGAACATTGTAACGACTGTGCTTGGCTGAGAGACTGTACCTGGTATAATCCCAGCATCATTGCAAACAAAGGCCTCTGAGAAGGTCGGCATAATGTTAAAGGCAGCGCCCTCTATTGGATTGCTTGACTGAGACTCTGTCTTCCTAATTACATCATGGAAGATAGACTTGCACATTCTCAGTCAGCACCCTCTATTGGTGTGCATACTTGAGGTACTGGTGACTCCTAGCTGCCTGGAGTCACTGGTCAGGTCCCGTGCTGCAGAAGACCCATATGGGCAGCCCCCAATCTCGCAAGGGAAAGGGGGGTGGCCAGGGGGGACATTTAACATGGTAGAATTCCTTTGGATGCTATGAAATGTAAAGTTTGAGAGTCCTCAGTAATTTGATACCTTTTTAATGGCTAACAAAAAAATGATGACATATTGCGAGCTTTCAGTACTGCTATAAGGTCTTTTCATCAGGCTGGTATAACACTAACGGGGTGTTAGCTGTCAGATACAGCTAACACCCGCTCCAGATACCACCCGCAGGACGGCTGGCAGCTAATATCAGGGAAAGTTAGTTCAAGTGATATGGCAACTAAAGGATTGGGACCTGATCCTATCAGATCCTGATTACGTCTCCATGAACACCAGCGGCTATTTGCACTGTGTCCACAGAGTTTCCGACCCTTGGGGAGACCTGATCTCCAATTTAGTAGGGTCAGTATATAAATGTCGACACTACACAAAATTCCCCCAACCATCAAACTCGAACATCGACCCTTAGCAGCCACAAGATATACATTGTCATTGAGTCCCCGATGTTAGGCAGGTAGTTTTAATGTTCTGGCTGATCGGTGTCTATCGTAGTCACATCTACTAATCGGTATCATTATTTTTATTACCCTTCTCTTGTGTGATCATTATTTTTGTTTTGTATTATTGGAGAAATAATTGATCCCCGGAGTTTACACAGGAGAACGGTGACTGTGTGAAATCCTATATAAAGTACAGTACAGATTCTGCGGGGAGGTCGATCTGACGGAGATCTGACGTTCTGTTTTTATTTCATTTATTAATCTAGTGTTTTATGTTTTTATAGGGATTTGCAACTTTTATAACAATCTTAGTGAAAAAGTAAGTTTGTATCTGTGCTTATATACATCAAGCGATGGCCGTATACATCCAGAGCCAATCATAAGGATCAGAGACCTGAAATCTATCGACTCTCCCCATCCTGTGACTACACAATGCTATGACTGTGCCATGTGTATGTTCTCATCTTTTCTAAAGGGTTTTTTCCTGATTTTATTAAAACATTTTTGTAATGGACTATACCTCTTTACTAGGGTTGAGCGATCGTGTTCGGAAAAGATCGGATTCCGAACGGCGATCGAGAAAATTTCACGATCGCGGTCGGAATCCCAAACACGATCTTTTTAGGTGGGATCAAGATCGGTACTATTTCCCACAATGTTTTGCTTAGCCTTCACACTGAGTATATAGTGTATACTCGGTGTTAAGGCTCTGCTGCGGTTCCATACGAATAAATGGAAGCAGCCGGCACACAACCTTAACCCCCCTGCGTGCCAGCTGCCTCCATTCATTCTAATGGGAGACTAAAGTAACATCTCTAGTAGCTACTTACCTCCAGAGATGGCTGCTCTGGTCCCAGTGTTCTTCTTCGCCTCACTGCCGCTCCACGCTGCTCTTTTCGCCTCGCTGCCCCGCCTCCAAGGTTAGTGTTTAAAGAGCTAGGAAGGCGGGGCTTGTGGCTTAGGAGAGTGTGGGCGGGTACAGGGTGGGGAGACGTGACGTGGTTTATTGTTGTGTACGGCCACGATTATGCTGTAAAGCAGATCACTAAATGCTGTTAATGGAGCAGAATAGAAGCTTAGGCAAGATGGCCATTAGAGATGGGTGGAACTCTCAAGATTTGTTTCAGGTTCGGGAGATTTGTTTTGGATCGAACAAGTTCGTATGAAAACGCAGCTTTTTTTCTTGTAGATTTTGTTGCAATTTTTAGAACCAAAGCCAATGGTTACAAAACGAATGAAAAATATACAGGAAATATTTATACATCTCCCTGGTGCTTAGTCCACTCCTGGCTTTGGCTCAAAAAAACAGCAGCAAATTCTGCAACAAAAAATGCTGCCTTTCCTTAATGTGAGCCTCAGCCAGTACAGAATCAGAGATATTTCGCCTTGCAGAGTCAATAACAGACTGATACCCCCTGGCAGTCGTATCTAGAGTGTAAGTATATTACAAAAATGAAGGAACTAGATTGACGTTCAAAAGAACTTTAGAAATTTTTGAATGTGGATATTGGCCATAGATGGTGACGATCACTGTGTGTATGATTCTGTAAATATATTTTGATTCTATTTAAAGTTCAATTTAAATTTTTATTGTTGCTAGAAGAAACAATTCGATAAAACAATCGGGATCGGAATTCCGATCGCGATCGTGAAATTTACTCGATCGCCGATTGGAATCCGATCTTTTCCGATCCAGATCGCTCAAACCTATTCGCTACATGTTGCCTGAATTAAATAAAACAATCTGATTCATTTTATAATGCAAAGTTCTTCAGTTTTGTCCATCTGGAGTCGGCGCACCAATGTTTTTTCATTCTCTTCTTTTCTGTATTTGTTACAAATCTTGTTAGGTTTACACCTGCTGCAAGTATACAAGAACAAACAAGAAAGACAAGGACAGTGAGCCCCAATACTAGACCCAGCCAAATGTCTCTACCTGCTTGCCTCAGCCACCCTGAATGGTAGAGGACAACTTGGTGACAGTCCCTTCCTATGAAACAAGTGCAAACACAAATACAGACAAGGAACGGGCAGGGAAGAAGCCAAGTATTAGAATCAGTGGGGCAGCAAAGAACAAAATAAGAGCAAGAAGAAAAGACAGGTCTGCAAAGGTATCAGAGATACAGGAGAAAATGCTAGCGCGCTCTGGAGAGACTATCAGTAAGCACTCAGTTGTGGTTTAGAAAACTTTATCTTAGATATCAGGAATCCGCCCAGGCTTCATTGGACTGGACTCACCAATCGCACCAATCACAGAAGAAACAGGAGACGTGAGAGTAGAAAGGAAGGATGTCAATCACAAAAACCAAACTGATGAGCCGAGGTGAGAAGATAGAGCTGAGTTCTCACACAGTACTACAACTAAACCTAAAAACATAAAATCACAGCCGGACACACCTCCTGCGCTGTACCATATGGCCGAAAGATAGCGCTGAAGTTTGAACCGGTGCAGAGGTTACAGTATTACTGATTTGTGTTTCACCTTTTTGGATACATTTTTGGTTTCTCATCATTGAATCTCAAAAGATATCGACAGTATCAGATTTGTTTTTTAGTAGATTTTTTTTTATTACTTTCATTCTTTCAGAGTCCAGACGTTGTAATTGCTAAAAGAATGAGTCCAAGGAACCAAACAATCATCACAGAAGTTATTCTTCTTGGATTCACGATGGATCCAAAAATCAATGCTGCACTTTTTGTCTTATTCTTCCTCATCTACCTGGTAACATTTGCCGGGAACAGCCTCATCATAATTCTCATCATGACCAATACCCAGTTGCATAAGCCCATGTACTTTTTTCTTTGCATTTTATCTCTCCTTGACTTATGTTACTCCACAACGGCTTTGCCAAAATTGTTATTAGATCTTTTGTCTACTGAACGGATCATCTCAAGCTTTTCTTGTGCCGTCCAGATCTATGTCATCCTTATGGTGGAAGGTTCCGAGTGCCAGCTTCTTGCCGTGATGGCTTATGATCGATATATCGCCATATGTCACCCTCTCCACTACCCGATCATCATGCGTTGGGGTAATTGTTACAAGTTGGTGGCTCTAGTATTCACCTTAAGCTTTATGCTTTGTGCTTTCCCCTCATTTTTGTCTCCGATTACCGTATGCTCCAACCAGATCAACCATTTCATGTGCGAGATGTTGGCCGTCCTAAAGTTATCATGTGATGACATCTCTTCCAGTGAACTTCAGATATTTTCCATCAGTTTCCTCACTCTCCTTGTTCCTCTTCTGCTCATCTTACTATCTTATGCACGTATCCTATACTCTGTACTGAAGATTCAATCTGCGGGAAGGTCTAAGGCTTTCTCCACCTGTACGTCCCATCTCGCGGTGGTGGCTTTGTACTTCGGGACAGTCATGCTGATGTATTTTGGCCCTGCCTCCATGTACTCGACAGACCAGGAGAAATATAGCTCCATATTTTATGTGATTGTATCTCCAATGCTGAATCCTCTCATCTACAGTCTCAATAACCGGGAGGTTAAAGACACGGTCAAGAAGGTTCTAGTGAAAATCACTAAGTAAAGGAGTTTGTTCTTAATTTCAGGATTTTGAAATTTCCTTTCAGGTTCATAAGTTAGACTGAAACCCAAGGTATTAAATACGTTGCCATAAAACGTTTTTTCCTCCTTTTTTATTTCTTATGATTTTTCATAATTTTTCACATTTGATCATTTTAGATCGTCAAATAAATGTAATCTCCAGAGTAAACCAGAAAGCGTAAGGAAACAGATTCAGTTTGTTCTTGCAGCCAATAGCAGTAGTGGATTATAAAAGGTGAGGACTAGAGATGAACAAACCAATTCATAACAAGTCAGGTTTGTTACAAATTTTTAAAAAATTTCAGATTCAGCTAAACTCCAAATTTTTAGACTTCAACCACAGATTTTAATAAGTGGAGGTCCAGGGGAGGTGTGGACAAACTAAAAACACTAATGCTCGCTTTTTCTTACTTCTAATAGCCATTTGGTTTGCTTTTCCAGCATCATGTATTCACCTGTGGGCTCTTGCGGCCACTTCAACGCGTGCTACTATGTGCTGAGCCGCATAGCTAATCCTCCGATGCATGATACTGTGTGCTGAGCCGTGTACCTAATCCTCCAACGTGTGATATTCTGTGCTGAGCAATGCTCCGACATGTGATACTATGTGCTGAGCCATACATCTAATCCTCCAACATGTGATACTGTGTGCTGAGCCATGAATTTAATCCTCCATTACATAATACTGTGTGCTGAGCCTTGTATCTAATCCTTCAATGTGTGATACTTTGGCTGAGCCACATATCTAATCCTCCAACGTGTGATACTTTGTGCTGAGCCACGTATCTAATCCACCAATGTGTGATAGTGTGTGCTGAGCTGTGTATCTAATCCTCTGATTATTGGATATCAGTGTTGGATACACCTAGAGTAATACATGTGAAGTGACTGTGTGTATGGTACTGCAGGGTCAGCAGGGGAGGATTAATGCACTAAAGATGCTGAACACCGTCTTGAAGTCATAGTGTCACTATCATTATCCTGCAGTGACTGAAATAAGTAAACTATATACTCCACAATCTCTTAGGCTTTCTGCACAGTGGGACTGAGGAGTTGATAGGTCAAACCATCAACTCCTTTTCCACTGACCAACTCTGACTCTGATTCCTTATGCTGCAAAAACTCACAGAAAAATAAAGTGGTACTTCTAGTGTAGTGTATAACATCACTGGGATTCTTTGATATTTGCCAAGGAACAAGGCCAAATTTTGCTAAACCCCATTAGTGCAATAAAATGCAATATAAAAAATGAAGAACAATAAAGAACCATAGGCGTAATTTCAGGGGTGGCTGTGGTAGCAACTGCAACTCCCAGAATCTAAGAAGTCTAAAAGTCACCCTCTGCACTCTAGGACTGAATACATTTTTTTATCTTCTTTCCAGCTTCCTTTGATGGTTGGCAGTTTATGCATCATACATTTATTAGCCAGTTCTCTCTGGTGCACTGGAGTGGAGAGATCTATGATTTTTTTTTCTTCCACTGTCAGAAAGGAGAAAGTGAACTATTTTATGGAAAAAAATAGCCGTTGGATAACTGTATATAGTCAAGGACTTCTGTGGGAAAGGCTATGACACAAAATTCCTATGAGGGAGTATCAACAAGGTGATCAAAACTTGTGTACACAGACAAATCTTCATAGAAGTCTGAGCCCAGACAGAGAGGGAACCATATTACTACATCTGTAGTGAAGACTTGGAACAGACCCCCAGGGTCAAAAGGTATCCAGCAAGTGGAGAAGAGCTGAGTAACAGGCCAACAGTGCAGTGTGTGAAACAAACCTGCGCCTACTGTATAAGGGTGCCAGCCATGATGCCTATACAACAGCGCTCCCAAAACGAATTGTGCACCTTCTCAAGCATAACATACTGCATGGGATTATCCCAAAAAATCACAAAATCGAACTTAAAATAACGAGACACCCAAATGTTTTTCTAGATGTTACTGGGCAGATCAAGGGCAGAGGCTAATATGTTCTGTAAATGGGATTTAATTGTTGGAAAGTTTCTACCCATATACAACCTACCCATTGATATTTGACATGGACTCAACTGAAAGCTTTAATCTAATCTGTGTGAAGTCTACTAATATGGGTCTACTTGGCCAGTACTGCTCAAGAGTCTGGTCAAGCAATACAGAGTGTCATTACAATGCCGGTAGAGTGAAGGTGGCTCGTATGCTTCGTAACAGTGAGATCACAGACATTCACAGACATTATGGTGTGAGGTTTTTGTTTTGTTTTTGGCTCTCCTGAGTCCTATCTTTGGATGCCACCATGTATTGTTGTAGTTCTGTGGTATCTTCAATAAAATGGCCTTTCAATGCAGATAGGGCACATTTCTTATACTACGTGTGCAGGTTTTTTTTTTGTAAATTGTGCCTTTTTGAGGTCTTTTTCTGCCATCAAGTTCATTTATGAAACATTTGCACCTTTTTTCTGAATGTTATGTTGCCCTCACCACGTTCAACTTTTGTCGAGAAAAGGGTGTGTGCTTTGTCAAAGCCTTGTACTGTCAAAGGGGGCCTTCCTTATCACCGAGCAATGACACTGAGCAGTAAGGCCCATCCTTTTGGCGCTGAAGGGACATCAGTACTGAAACTAACAGCACAATATCTCTGGCACCTGGGCATATACCGTCAGAGCTGACAGTGCCCTGAAATTAGCTTTATATGTAAATGGACCACAGCAATCAGGAATGAACACAAGGACTTACACTGTTCTTATTTCTCTTCCTTTGTCTGTTGCTATTTAACCTCACATTGTTTTAAATAAACTGTGTCAGTGCACATCTGAGAGGGGAACTAATACCAACATTGTGAGTGGTGTCACTTCCTTACTGTCTGGCACTCCGCCTTATTTATTAGGACGACGACAGTTAATCAGGATTACTGGTCATTTGGTCATCAACACGGCCTCGGACCTTATCAAATACACCAACATGGACATGAGAACACAGGGCCAGGTGAGATGTCAGCATCGCTCCCTGGCCCTATCACTCAAAGGAAAGAAGGGGAAAAGATGGCGTATCCGAGCAGTGCGGTGTATAGTTTTATTAGTTTGGTGCAACTGCGTGTTGACAAATTATGAGATAAAATGAATATCTCAGGAAGGGAATCATGAATTTTACAATGTTATCCTGGGAAACCTTGGGTCATGTTAGTGTGACAAATATCACCCTCTTAACCCCTTAAGGACCGTGCCAATTTTCATTTTTCGTTTCTGATTTGTCGTCCCTATCATTCCAAGAGCCATAATTTGTACATTTTCTAGTTTACACAGTCACATGATGGCTTATTGTTTGCGGGACTGATTGTACTTTGCAATGGCGCCATTCAATAGCCTGTGCAATGTAATGAAAAGCTGGAAAACAATTCAGAATGAGGTGAAAATGGAAAAAAATGCATTTGAGCCAATTTCTAATGGGTCTAATTTTTACAGCATTCACTATGTGGTAATAATGACATGTTACCTGTATTCTGCGGGTCAGTAGGATCATTACGATACCAAATTTATAGCGTGTTTGATACCTATTAAAAAATGAAAAGATTCACAAAATCAAAAAAAATACTTTGTGTCGCCATGTTTTGACACCTGTAACTTTTTCATATTTATGTGTATGGGGCTGGGTATAGCGTCTTTTTATACGGGACAAGATGTAGTTTTTATTGTTGCCATTTTGGGGAAGGTCTGGTGGCTATAACTCTTTTTGTTAATTTTTTTTTTTTTTAGGAGGCAAAGTGTTGAAAAAGCAGCCATTTGTTCATTTTGATTTTTTTTTCCTTGCTTCGGTATTCACCATATGGGACAAATATTTTTATATTAATAGTTCAGCCATTTCTGAGCATCGGAGACCTAAAGTGTTTATGTTTATTCTTGTTTATTTGTATATGTTATCTAAGGAAAGAGGGATTATTTGAATTTTTATATTTTTTGTGTTATTTTATACTTCAATTTTTTTTTTTCGACCCCCTTGAGCCCTAGTGGTTCTTATTGCTCATACAATGTATAGTATGCCTATGAACCATAGTAATGACATAGTAATGACAAGCTTGGGAGCCTTCAATAGCCTTCCCAGCTGTCATGGAAATCAATCACCAGCATCCAATGACATTCCAGAAGATAGTGATTGGTAACAATAGTGGAACCCATGGCGACTGTGCACTTTAGATGCCGTGCCCATGTTTTGCCATGGTATCTAAAGTCTTAACTGGTGTGATCAGTGGGGGTAATTGTCCCAGTTGTTAGCGGCGGGTGTTGGCTGTCCTTAGCCCCTCTCTCTCTCTCTCTCTCTCTCTCTCTCTCTCTCTCTATATATATATATATATATAGTGTATGTGAGCCATCGGTTGGGTGCGGTTTCTCTGGCCAGCACTCGTCGGTCTCTATTAGAGATGAGCGAGTAGTATTCGATCGAGTAGGTATACGGTATTCAAAATACTCGTACTCAATCGAGTACCACTCGCTGTTCGAATGTAAAAGTTCGATGCAGAACCAAACGGAAGACGCTGCGGGGACGCTGCACGGAGAAGACTTCTAAAGGTAGGAGAAGAACCAGCGTTGATTGGCCAACTGTATAGCATTCGGCCAATCAATGCTGGTTCTTCTCCTACCTTTAGAAGTCTTCTCCTTGCAGCGTCCCCGCGGCATCTTCCGGCTCTGAATTCACTCTGCCAGGCGTCGGGCCTGGGCAGAGCTGACTGCGCATGTCCGCTTGTAGTGCAGGCATGCGCAGTCGGCTCTGCCCAGGCCCGATGCCTGGCAGAGTGAATTCAGAGCTGGAAGACGCCGCGGGGACGCTGCAAGGAGAAGACTGCTCGGAGGATCCAGCCCGACACTCACTCGTGGACTTGGTAAGTATAATTTGATCGAATGTTGCCTTCCCCTGAAACAAGCATTTTCCCCCCATAGACTATAATAGGGTTCGATATTCGATTCGAGTAGTCAAATATTGAGGGGCTACTCGAAACGAATAACGAACCTCGAACATTTTACTGTTCGCTCATCTCTAGTTTCTATCTCCCACTTTTGGGGGTCTGCCAACTCAGGTCACTTTCTGACAATCACCGTTCACTTCCACTTCGTAATCACATAGGCCACTGTTGATTTTGGGTAATTCCCTTTACTTGCTATGTCCCTTAAGGATCGACCATTTCTGTGGTCCCCACAATTACCCCCTTCCTGAAAGCGGACAGCTCTGCACTTCGTGGCATCTTGCATGTGACTAAGGCCAGTGCACTAATGCCAATGCTGTTTCCTATAGTAGAAGGCATGACGTACATCACCACCGCAGATACTGTATCTTCATTTGCATGGGTTTCCATATACTTATTGGTAGACAGTGTAGACCCTGTAAGCAGGCGAATGATAAAATTGTGGATAACAGGTATCTGCCACTGAGGTTACCTGTCTCAATGAAGTAAATGACTGGAGTATGGGTCCAGGACTTGGGAGTTACTGGAGGTCCATTATCTGCTGACCTGATAATCCACGTGTGTGTGTAAGTGTTTGAGTTTGTTCTCGTTCTCTATCCGATCAACCATATTGGATGTTCTGGAAAAAACAAGTCTCACCCATGAAAATCCATACAGGACAACTTCACCAATGTGGCCTCCATGGACACTCTTAATAAATCCCATCCCATTTGTGGCCCTTTTTGATATGCGGCAGGCATTTTTCGTAATATGACACACAATGATCTGGTCATGTCCCATTATTTTGTGATGTGAACAGCACATACAATATTAAGCAGGTAGTCTTAATGTTCTGGCTGATCGGTGTCTATCGTAGTCACATCTACTAATAGGTATCATTATATTTATTAACCTTCTCTTCGGTGATTATTATTTTTGTCACTACTATTGGAGAAATAATTGATCTCCAGGGTTTACTCACTGCATGAAATCCTATATAAAGTACAGTACAGATTCTGCGTCGAGGCCGATCTGAAGGGGATCTGACGTTCTTAATGTTCTGTATATATATTTTTTTAATATATTTTTATATCTTTATTCTGATTTGCAACTTTTTAATAATCTTGATAAGAAAGTAAGTCTGTATCTGTGCTTATATACATCAAGTGATCGCCGTATAGATCCAGACCCTGTTCAGACCTGAAATCTATTGACCCTCACCATCGTGTGACTACACAATGCTATCACTGCGCCATTCTACAGTATTTTCTCATTGTTTCTAAAGATTTTTTTTACTATTTTTCAAAGAACATTTCTTGAAGTTAGTCTTCGCTTCCCCTCTTCACAGCATGAGGTTTACTTTACAGCATCTGCTGAGTGCTATTGAGTCAATCCTGCTCTCATAATCCGTGTTGTTTCAGGTATCTGCTTATTATGATCGTAATTGTAAATGCTGCTTAAACTGTGAATTTTAAGGTGACTTACTAAATTGATACCTAAGATTTGGTATCCTGTAAGAATAGCCTAAGAGAACTATCTTTAAGCCAACTGAAGGTCCATAATGCACAGCAGTTTCTTACCATTCACCCTACACAGATCATGAGTTGGTTTGTTAACGCTTTAGGGTTCTTCATGTTAAGTCTGCTACATGAAGGTAGGTGTTAGGATTGGGTCCCGCAGGTTGCTATCATAGCGCACGGCGCCACCTGCGGGTCAGTCTAACCATCCAGCTTTCACCCTGCTGAGCATGCTCAGACTTTTGGAGCTGCTCACAAGCTAAGTGCCATTTCTCCCCTATTGAGCAAGAGCGGAGAGGTCATCACCGCCGCCCCTATTGGGCGGGGTCTTCTCTTTAAATAGTGTGAGCCAAGGCCCGCTGGGGGCTCACACTTTGTCTAAAATTTCCTGAAAGTCCACGGAGTGAATGACAGTAGTCAGGGATAGGCTCCAGTATTCAGGCAGGTTGTCAGACTAGGCCTGTGTGGGGTTCCTCTGCTTCAATCTGGGTGCTGTTAGTTAGGACCTGGAAGCCCTGAACTGTCAGCTCTACACCAGGGCTAGGAGTGGTAGACGCCGTTCCAACTTGTAGATCTGCAGCAGGCTTGGTCTCTGAGATAGCCTATGTGTTACTGTCTGACTTCATGTATGGCTCCAAGCTGGTTGTGAAGTGTGGGTGTGTGTTGTCTCCAAGCTGTGTGCCGGACCATGCAAACTCCCCTGGTAACTCCAAGCTGTGTGCAGGAGAATGTTCTAAACTTCCGTGGTTGCCCCTAGCTGTCGCAGGGGTAAGTGTGTGTGTTTGCTGGCCTGGGGTGAGTGTTAACCCTTGGCAGTCATTTGTGTTTCACTTGTACTGGAGCACCTGGCCAGTGAGCTAAACTGGCAGGGTTTTAGTTGCACCTTGTTCACATGGAGTGTCGCACAGTACACACTGTTCACATTGAGTTCAGGCTGCAGTGTTCTGCAGTAGTTCACATTTAGTCCAGGCTGCAGTGTCTTGTAGTAGTTCACATTGAGTTAGGCTGCAGTGTCTTGCAGTAGTTCACATTGAGTCCAGGCTGCAGTGTCTTGCAGTAGTTCACATTGAGTCCAGGCTGCAGTGTCTTTGCAGTAGTTCACATTGATTTTCACGCTGCAGAGTCTTCGCAGTAGTTCACATTGAGTTCAGACATACAGCCGCCCACAATTGGGCCTGTGGACCTCGCTATAGTGTTCTACAGCTAAGAGGTTCTGTAGTTTAAAAAAAAAAATATTTATATATATACACAGAACCGTAACATTAGGTTTCTATTACTTCCTACATTCATCAGAGACCTAGAACCTACTGACCCTCACTATTATCCGATTACATCTAAACAAAGACAACAAGACACCGGCTAATAATAGAATTCTTCATGGCCTTCATGAGTTCCGTTCTTTTTCTGTTACACCATCTTGATGGTTTCAATTGTCTTTCAATTTAAGGACTTGGAGACCTTTTGAGCTTTCTGGTAATTATGTAACAACAAAATTGCCAGGGAATCTAAAACAAGTGTTAAAAAAATAGGGATAATTGAACGTTGATGTGGCAAGCTGTGTTCATTGCGAATTGTCCAAAAATTTGGGGGTTGTTCCGAACATGAGGATTTTTTGAGTTTGCCCCCAATGTATCATTATTATTTCACAAGGAGGGAGGAGAGGTGAGCAAAAATAACCTCACTGGGGCTACGCTGTGGCATCTGTCTTCTGGCCTCCTGGGTGATATCGCTAACCACCATGGCCTTTAATTGGGCCAAATTCTCTCCATAAATAGCCATAATTTGGTTAAGGACTCCAATTAGGAAACTAATTCATGGTGTAGGGCCATGATATTTTGTTGTACATAGTTACATAGTTGATGAGGTTGGGGGAAGGCAAAAATCCCCATGAGGCTCATGCCAATTGCCCTATTTCAGGGGACAAAAATTCCTTCCCAACTCCAAATCTGACAGTCAGTATAAAACCCTGGATCAGCGTGTCCTTAAAATCTAAAGTCCATAACCTGTTATATTTTTCTCTTCAAGAAAGGCATCCAGGCCCACTTTGTACTTGTTTAATGAATCCACCATCACCACATCCTGGGGCAGAGAGTTCCAGAGCCTCGCTGTTCTTTCTGTGAAGAATCCCCTTCTATGTTTCTGGTGAAACCTTCTCTCCTCCAGACGTAGAGGATGTCCTCTTGTCACTGTCACCGGTCTAGGAGTAAAAATATCCTTAGAAAGTTCTTTGTATTGTCCCTTCATGTATTTGTACATTGTTATTAGATCTCCCCGTAGATGTCTTTTCTCTAAACTGAATAACCCCAAGTTTGTTAACCTCTCGTTGTCCTCCAGTCCACCCATTCCCCTAATCATTTCCGTTGCCCGTCTTGGCACTTTTTCAAGTTCACTTATGTCTTTCTTGTATATCGGGGCCCAAAATTGTGCACAATATTCTAAGTGTAGCCGTACCAGTGATTTGTATAGAGGCATAACTATGTCCTTGTCATGAGAATCTAGACCTCTTTTGATGCATCCCATAATTTTATTTGCCTTGGCAGTAGCTGCCTGGCACTGGTCATTAAAGGTAAGCTTGTGTCCACCAAAATCCCTAAGTCTTTTTCATTGGCAGTCTTATCTGCACATGATCTGTGCAGGTCCTTGTCCATAGTCCAGCTTCACCTCAAACACAGTTATATTCAGGTTTGGTTATCTTACTACCTCAAGAAATGGGAACCCACTTCTTCTGCAACTTCATGGCTCTCTGACTTACGGTAGCAATACCCAGTCCCCAATTTGTAAAGGTAGTTCTGTCAACTTTCAGTAATTCATGTATTTTAAAGTCAATTTGGGTAAGTTATTTGACATTGGTTCATGATCATCTCATTGCATTTCCGAAGGTGAAGGAGCAAGACCAAAGTTCAACATAACTTTCAAAATTTTTGAATGAAGGTGTTGGTAATAGATCGTCATGATCACTATCTATGAATCACACTGTCTATGACTCAAAGATCTTTGATTTTAGCCAATTGGAGTGGGCGTGCCAATCTTCTTTTTCGGCTTTACTATATTACTTATTTCAGTTTTACCTTCTTTGGATACATTTTTGCTTTTTTTAGGCCAACTTTTCATTCTTGAATCTCAAAAGATATCGGCAGTATCATGATTGTTTTTTTTTTGTTTTTTTTTATTACTTTCATTCTTTAAGAGTCCAGACTTTGTAACTACTTGAAGAATGAAGCCAAGGAACCAAACAATCATCACAGAAGTTAGTCTTATTGGATTCACGATGGATCCAAAAATCAATGCTGCACTTTTTGTCTTATTCTTCCTCATCTACCTGGTAACATTTGCCGGGAACAGCCTCATCATAATTCTCATCATGACCAATACCCAGTTACATAAGCCCATGTACTTTTTTCTTTGCATTTTATCTCTCCTTGACTTATGTTATTGCACAACAGTTTTGCCAAAATTGTTAGCAGATCTTTTGTCTACTGAACGGATCATGTCAAGTTTTTCTTGTGCCGTCCAGATCTATGTCATTCTTCTGGTGGAAGGTTCTGAGTGCCAGCTTCTTGTTGTGATGGCTATTGATCGATATATCGCCATATGTCACCCTCTCCACTACCCGATGATCATGCGTTGGGGTAATTGTTACAAGTTGGTGGCTCTAGTATTCACCTTAAGCTTTATGCTTTGCACTGTCCCCTCACTTATGTCTCCGATTACTGTATGCTCCAACCAGATCAACCATTTCATGTGCGAGATGTTGGCCGTCCTAAAGTTATCATGTGATGACATCTCTTTCAGTGAACTTCAGATATTTTCCGTCAGTTTTATCACTCTTCTTGTTCCTCTTCTGCTCATCTTACTATCTTATGCTCGTATCATATCTTCTGTTCTGAAGATTCGCTCTGCAGGAAGGTCTAAGGCTTTTTCCACCTGTACGTCTCATCTCGCAGTGGTGGCTTTGTACTTTGGGACGGCCATGTTAATGTATTTTGGCCCCGCATCCATGTACTCTACAGACCAGGAGAAATATAGCTCCATATTCTATGTGATTGTATCTCCAATGCTGAATCCTCTCATCTACAGTCTCAATAATAGGGAGGTTAAAGACACGTTCAAGAAGGTTCTAGTAAAAATCAAAAAGTAAATAATGTGTACATTTTAAGGTTTTTGAATTCAAGATTTTTAAATTTGTGTTCAGGTTTATAAGTCATACTGAAACCCAAGGTTTTAAATATATTGCCATACAAAGTTTCTTCCTCCTTCCTTATTTTTTGTTATCTTTAAATAAACGTAATAACTAGAGATAAGCGAGTAGTGAAATACTCGATATTCGATATTCGTTTCGAGTAGCCCCTCAATATTCGACTATTTGAATCGAATAACGAATCCTATTATACTCTATGGGGGAAAAATGCTCGTTTCAGGGGTAGGCAACATTTGATCAAATTGGACTTACCAAGTCCATGAGTGAGGGTCGGGCTGGATCCTCCAAGAAGTCTTCTCCGCGCAGCGTCCCCGCGTCATCATCAGGCAAGGAATTCGCTCTGCCAGTCATCGGGCCTGGGCAGAGCCAACTGTGCATGCCCGCACTACAAGAAAATGGCCGCTTACAGTCAAAGTGGCCATTTTCTTGTAGCGTGGGCATGCGCAGTTGGCTCTGCCCAGGCCCGATGCCTGGCAGAGTGAATTCAGAGCCGGAAGACGCCACGGGGACGCGGAGAAGACTTCTAAAGGTAGGAGAAGAACCAGCGTTGATTGGCCGATTGTATAGCATTTGTCCAATCAACGTTGGTTCTGCATCTGCAAGTCTGTTCTGGTAGTCAAACGATATAGTGAGTATGACATGCACATGACAGGCTTCACTCTTAGAACAGCTGTACACTTCAGTTAGTGCTGTACTCTGTATGGCATTCGGCCAATCAACGCTGGTCAATGCATTCCTATGGGAAAAAGTCAGCTCCCGCTTATCACCAGGTGACAGGGATCCCAACGAGATAGTGACGTAATAAAGGTACTTGGGCATGTTAGATGCCCCCAGACATGCTTCCCCTGCTGTCTTAGTTGCATTCCAGGGTGTTGGCATCATTTCCTGGGGTGTCATAGTGGACTCTGCTGAGTCGAAGTGTGGCTTCCCCTGAAACGAAGCATTTTTCCCTATAGACTATAATGGGGTTTGATATTCGTTCGAATAGGTGAATATTGAGGGGCTATTCGAAACAAATATCGAATCTCGAATATTTCACTGTTCGCTCATCTCTAGTCATAACAAATAAGAAAGAAAATAAAAGACTTCAGGATCATTTAGTTCTCTGTGCAGAGAACTCTGATGTCAATTATACAGTCTGACCATGGTTGGAAGGAAGGACTTCCGATAGCTCCTTCTCACACTTGGGGTGAGGCAGTCGGTCACTGACAGTGCTGCCAAACACTGTTGTGATCTTATACATGGGATAGGAGTTGTTCTCCAGCATGGAGCTCACCACAGACAGTGTCCTTCTGTCACCCACCACCTGTACTGGGTCCAGGGGGCTCCCCAGGACAGAGCTGGCCCTTCTGATCAGCCTGTCAAGTTTATTTCTGTCCCTGGCTGGTATGAAACACCCCCAGAAGGCCACTCCGAAGAAGATGGCTGATGCTACTACTGAGTTGAAAAAGGCCCTAAGAAGTGCCCCCTGGACTCCAAAGCCCCTCAGCCTCCTGAGCAGGTAGAGCCTGCTGTGACCCTTTCTGTGCAGCACACCCAGGTGATCAGCCCAGTCCAGCTTATTATTGAGGAGCACGCCCAGGTACTTATAGGTCTTGACTATCTCAATGCCTGGATGTCCACCGGGTTCAGAACACTTATTTAAGTCCACCACCATCTCCTTGGTCTTCCCAGCATTAATCCTGTGGTGGTTCCTCTGGCACCATTCCCACAAAATTCTGGTTTATAGCAGAGTCATCGGAGTACTTCTGTAAGTAACAGCTAGATGTGTTGCACCTAAAGTCAGCAGTGTACAGTGTGAAGAGGAATGGGGCAAGAACTGTAATTTGTGGTGCCCCCATACTACAGATTACACTGTCAGATACACAGTCCCGCATACTGAGGTTGGTTTGTGAGGTAGTCTAGATCCAGTTGGACAGGTGATGGTCCACTCCAACAAGAGCTCTCAGTAGCCCTGGCTGAATGGTGTTAAAATTACTGAAGAAACCAAAGAACATTATTCTCACACTGTTCCCAGGTTTCTTCAGGTGAGAGAGAGCTCTGTGAAGAAGATGGATCGTGACATTATCCACGCTAATGCCTGGCAAAATAGAGGGGGTCCATGGCAGGGCTCACCAGAGGCTGGAGATGTCAGATCCAGTCTCTCTAGGGCTTTCATCAAGTGGGATGTCAATGCTACAGGTCTGTAGCCATTGAGGTCCGTTGGATGAGCTGTATTTGGAACTGGTACCAAAACAAGATATTATCCACAGTTGTGGTACCACTCCCAGCTTCAGGCTCATATTGTGTGTAATAACACCACACAGCTGGTCCCTGCACATTTTAAGAACTCTTATTCTTATCCCATCAGGTCCTCCAGCCTTGTCAGCCTTAATCCTTCTGATTTCCCAACACACTTGAGACTCTGTGAAGATCAGGTCGTAGCCAGATGGCAGTTGAGTGGGTACTGTGTTGCCTACACAGAACTTGATTTAGTCCATTTTGCAGTGTGTATTCCTACTGGATAATCCAATAAGGGTCTCAGGTTAGTCCTTTCCGACTCTCAGAAGGGATAGCTTCATAACCTCTCTTTCATTCATACACGTTTATACATAACAAACCACTGACTCATGAAATATACAGAATAACTGTGAAGGATCTTGTCCAGATTCAGAGTAGATTTTCCATCACATCACTCTTTGCCCAAATGGCAACTATACGCCCATCTCCCAAAACCTTGAGATGAAAATTAATTCCATCTCATCCATATACGAAGTGGCTTCAAATGGATAGCTGGACAGACTGGGTAGAGTTAGTTCTCTTATAACAAGCACTCATACCAGTGAAGATAAAACGCATTGAAAAGGAAAGGAAAGAAAAAAAGTTCTCACGCTATTAGGAGGGAACTGGGGTTTGGCAAAGATCAGATCCCAATCAACAATCGAGCAAATTTCACAATCGCGATCGGCTAGAAAATGATTGGAAATCGAATTTTGAAATCTCAAGATCGGCTCAACCCGAAAAGTGACTTTTACCATAGAGAAGTATTGATTAGGGTTGAGCGATCGAGTTCGGAAAAAATCGGCTCCCAATCGGCGATCGAGCAAATTTCTTGGCTGGAAATTGATCGGAAATAGGATTTTAAAGTTGATCCTGAAATCTCAAGATCGGCTCAATCCGAGAGGGGACCCTATGTTCTTCTAAGATTCCCACCTCAAATGTCTGAAGGGAGGAAATATGGATGGGAGTGGATATGGATAGGAGAATCTCTGTGTGAATTCCAAGTAATGTCAAAGTGGAACTACAATAGTCCCTTGACATCTGGTTGTCCTACCTGGATGCCTTGTTTTACAGCTGGCTAGGAGCAAAGAAATGACCACGCAAAGCACTCAGGATAGTAAAACAACGCTATAACCTTTATTAAGGAACTACACATTTTGTAGATATATCTAACAGTATATGAGATTACGTCAACATGGCCACTGTTCTCGTGTGTATGAACTTTTCTTTACCACACATCAGTATTGAAAAAAAAAAAAGAAAACCTGCAATGGTCCAAACAAGAGAGAAGAGAAGATCGTGGAGTAAGAGGGAAAATAACTTTGATGTTAAAATTTGGGATTTCATAAATGTGAATAAAGATAAATGTACTGAAAACAAAGAAACACAAAGACAATTACAAAAATACGAGAAATAAAAAAAACGTGAGACTAAGGACATCCTGAGATCTTTTATAGATCCGATCACATCTCATGTGAGACCTCAGCTTATGAAGGTTTTCTAACAAAGGCTTTATCGCTTGAGATTAATTATCTTTTTTTACATGAATGAGACAAATCGCTGCGAGACTACGATTAAAGTAAATTAGATTTTAAGACATTTGTGAATAACAAGCAATTTTTTTATTTATTTATTTATTTATTTTTACAAAAGCTTACCATTAGGGTTGAGCGATCATGTTCGGAAAAGATCGGATTCCGATGAGCGATCGAGAGAATTTCACGATCACGATCGGAATTCTGAACAAAATCTTTTTAGGTGGGATCGAGATCGGTGATCTCCCATGGTTACGTCGGCACTCACCAGTCATAGACTGGAGGCAAGGGGAGATTAGTAAGTGGAGTCCGGAGTGCAAGGGAAGGTGTATGGAGGCTATACCATCTGCCGTCCCTCCAGTGAGGCCTTCAAAGCAGGAGGGCTTACTCCCTCAGCTTGGAGGTCTTTACTATAAACACTGTTGAGTCTCTGCTAAAACACAGGCCTGGGGTATACTCCACTAACCTGTCGCCAAGGGCAAAGCCACTTCCAGGCAGAAGCAGGAGGTTAAAATCTGCAAGAAAGTCTTTTTGTCCCCTGCCATCAGGTGCCAGGGAGGGTTTTTGCAAGCAAAGGAAAGCTAAGGAAAAACCTAACACTAAGCAGAGTGTTGGCACAGTTTCTGGGCAGGATATGAGGACTGGACTTCCTTACTCCCCTGACTTGCCAAGTCCTGTGGTAGAGTTACCAAATAATAAAGCTCCTCGGCTTATACATTCGGCCATGAGCCAGGCCGAGGGCAGGAGGAGAGCAACAACTGATCTCAGACATAGGTCAGGGACTGTCAGGAACGCCCTTCTGTCTGTAAAGAGCTACAGTACCGGCACCAATAGCTCTTCACCCGGGGCGCAGATCGGGGAAGCCGACAGTGCGCTGAATTCAGTCAGCTTTTCAGCAGTATATAGAACTGCCTGTGGCCCAAATCGGTGAAAGGTCCTCTTTGAGGTAGATGAACAATTCAAAATTGACATGGCGTCTAACATCCTGGACGCCTACTAATCAGCTGATTGAAATAAGCAGTGCTTTCATTGTTATGGGAGGAAGGGACAAAATTTAACCATTTGTGCATTTCGATTTTTTTATTCCATTGGGGCATTTACTGCGCAGATACTTTTCAACCGTATCTTTAGTTTGGACATTTACAGCATCACTTATCTAACATTATTCTTATTTATTTAGTTTTATTTATCAAACGGAGAAAAAGGTGATATGAGTTTTCATTAATTTCTTATATTTTTAAAACTTCTTTAACGGCTATTTTTTTACGGTTGGCTGATGGCTCATAGGCAGCAGTGCAACATTTACCTATTGCAGTATGTTCTCTATACTTAGATTTCCACTCGTATCACTTTCCATGTAATTCGATGTCTGTTTGTTTGACGGTTACTTTTTTACGGCCATCAAAAAACTGACAACTGCATTTAGAGCCGTGTGACTAGATCTATAATGTCCATCGCTTGGTCATTATTCTGACATCGCTTTTTTGATAATTTCAAGAGCTGTGCAAGGGTTAAGGATTAGAGATGGTCGAACACTAAAAAGTCCGAGGTTCGAAATCCGATTCGAACAGCCGCACGCTGTTCGAACGGATTTCGTACCCCATTATAGTCTATGGGGGGAAATGCTCATTTCAGGGGTACGCAAAATTATACTTACCAAGTCCACGAGTGATGGTCGGGCTGGATTCCCCTTGAAGTCTTCTCCCGGCACAGCGCCCCCGCGGCGTCTTCCAGCTGGAATTCACTCTGCCTAGGCATCGGGGCCTAGGCAGAGCCGACTGCACAGGCCCCGGTCATGTGACATCAGGGAGAGTCACAGAAGTAGGCCTGAACCTGCCTGGAGAGGTAAGCAATAGAGATGAGTGAACAGTAAAATGTTTGAGGTTCGATATTCGTTTCGAGTAGCCCCTCAATGTTCGACTACTCAAATCGAATATCGAACCCTATTATAGTCTATGGGGGGAAAATGCTCGTTTCAGGGGTAGGCAATGTTCGATCAAATTATACTTACCAAGTCCACGAGTGAGGGACGGGCTGGATCCTCTGAGCAGTCTTCTCCTTGCAGCGTCCCCGCGGCGTCTTCTGGCTCTGAATTCACTCTGCCAGGCATCGGGCCTGGGCAGAGCCGACTGCGCATGCCCGCACTACAAGTGTACATGCGCAGCCGGCTCTGCCCAGGCCCAATGCCTGGCAGAGTGAATTCAGAGCCGGAAGATGCCGCGAGGACGCTGCAAGGAGAAGACTTCTAAAGGTAGGAGAGGAACCAGCGTTGATTGGCCGACTGTATAGCATTTGGCGAATCAATGCTAGTTCTGCAACAAACTTTTACATTCAAACATCGAATGGTACTCGATCAAGTACGAGTATTTTGAATACCGTAGTATTTGATTGATTACCTACTTGATCGAGTACTACTCGCTCATCTCTAGTAAGCAACAGTGTTTGTTATGTTACCTTACCTCCCCTGGACCTCCGATCATTATACTCGGGGTCGGAAAAGACCCCTGAGTGTAATAATGATGTTTGTGAGGCCCGTAACTCCAACCGGTAACTGCCTATTAAGAAAAAAGAAAGGCAGCAGTAGCGGCTGTTGCCAGGCCCCTAATGTCCCGGGCCCTGTGGCAGCCGCTACCCCTGCTACCCCGGTAGTTACACCACTGGACACAGGGCAGGGCAGCGAATCCCCAGTGTATGGTAGAACTCTGGGAACTGAGCAGGGATGGGGTTCAAAAAGGCTTATAGGTTTTCTGCAAGTATAAAAATGGGGCTTCTGTAAATGGGGAGGACCATGTGGTGACTATTAAATGGGCAAGTGAGAAGGCTTTGCAGTGATTTCTAGGATGGGAGAGGTGATGATATTATTAGTGAGGAAAGAGTTAGACGTTTCTGTTCCCAAATCCTGGAGACAACATTGTGGTTCCTTTTTGAGGTGCAAAAGAGCCAAAATTTTACTGTTGGGAGGTATTCGTGGGTTGCCCCACTTGGCCTTGTCTATGGAAAGTGTAGGGGAGTGAAATTAGTCACGTCTCTTCTTTCACCCAACAATTGAAGACCAATGACAGCCGACTCGTCGATATGACAGAAGGTTCCTGGAAAGAAAAAACAATATCGCTTGTTATTTACAATTGTCTTGAAATAAATTCCAATTTAATTGGATCTAATTAGAATGTCTCGCAACGATTTGGCTCATTTCTGGAAAACAAAATAATTGATCTCCAGTGGTAAAGGCTTTCTGGTAAAACCTTTATAAGCCGAGGCCTCACATGAGATATGACCGGATCTGTACAAGATCTAAGAACCCTCCTAATTTCAACTTTTTCAAAAATGTTACTGATTATCTCAAATATCTTTTTGTATCAGAATATTCGCCTTTATTAACACATATTAGTACATCATAGAAACACCACAGCATGTTGTGTTTTCCTACTTCTTCTTCTAAATGTACAAAACGATGGTGGATTGTCTCCAGTTTAGGTCGGAAAGCCCAACCACTGTCTTCCTTTCACATTAGACCTTGGACTTGGTTATTATTCTTCCTATGATGGAGACCAAGAACACGACCACCATCTTTGTAGAATTTATTCTACTTGGGTTTACTACGGACCCCGAGATAAATGCCGCGCTCTTTGTCTTATTCTTTATCATCTACCTGGTCACTTTTGTTGGGAACAGCCTCATAATATATATAATCATCATCAACCCCAAGTTGCATAAACCCATGTACTTCTTTCTTTGTGTGTTATCTACTCTTGACTTGTCTTATTGTACGTTGGTTTTGCCCCGATTATTATCCGATCTCTTCTCTACTGATAGGACCATCTCATATATGGCTTGCTACTTTCAGCTAAATGTCATCCTACTGGTGGAAGAGTCGGAGTGCCAGCTTCTCGTTGTGATGGCTATTGATCGATATATCGCCATATGTCATCCTCTTCGCTACCCCGTCCTCATGCGATGGAGAAATTGTTACAAGCTGGTGATTCTAATATTTGTCCTTACCTTTATGTTTTGTACCGTCCCTTCGCTTCTATCTTCCACTACCATATGTCATAACAAGATCAACCATTTCATGTGTGAGATGTTGGCTTTTACTAAACTGTTATGTGAGGACATCTCTTCTAATGAGCTTCTGATATTTTCCATCAGTTTCCTCACTCTCCTTGTTCCTCTTCTGCTCATCTTACTATCTTATGTACGTATCATATACTGCGTTCTAATGATTCGCTCCGCAAGAAGGTCTAAGGCTTTTTCCACCTGTACGTCCCATCTCGCGGTGGTGGCTTTGTACTTCGGGACGGTCATGTTGATGTATTTTGGTCCAGCATCCATGTACTCTACAGACCAGGAGAAATTTGTCTCCATATTCTATGTTATTATAACTCCAATGCTGAATCCTCTCATCTACAGTTTCAATAACAAGGAGGTTAAGGATGCCATTACGAAAGTTCTAACCAAAGCCTGTCAGTAACCGAGTTCTAACATTACGAGGGGCTTTACTAATTTTACTTGATTTTTTTATTAGTTTATTTTAAGGTTCTTTACCTATTCTATAATCCATACTATTAAATACAGTATAGTAGGAACTTTTTGTCTCCTTTCTAATTTCTTATACGTTGGCTTCTCCATGATATGAGGAGCAATAACGTTGTCTTGGGTCTAACATCAACCATTCTGGATGGAGTTATTCAGTGAAAGTGAAGACTAGGGTTGAGCCGATCTTGACTTTTCAGGATCGATTTTGAAATCTGATTTCCGATCATTTTTCATTCGAACCCGATCTCGATCCCAATTCAGATCCCAATGCACGTCAATGTTTTTTTTTTTTTACTAATCGGAGATCAGATTTTAAAAACAATCCTATTCACTATACAGCATGGAATCTAACAATTGAACGCTTTAATTGTTAGAATACATGCTGTGTAGTGATTTTTTTTAATCCTCTGGATACTTAGCCCCCCCTGGTGTCCACTTACCTGCAGAGATGGCTGGTCCGGTGCCCGATGTTCTCATTCTTCTTCGCCTCGCTGCCCACATTCTCCTAAGCCACAAGCCCCACCTTCTTCCTAGCTCTTTAAACACTAACCTGGGAGGTGGGGGCAGCGAGGTGAAGAAGGACGAGAACACTGGGCACCGGACCAGCCATCTCTGCAGATAAGTAGCTACTAGAGATATTAGCTAGTCTCCCATTAGAATGAATGGACGCAGCCGACGCGCAGGGGGTTAAGGCTGTGTGCCGGCTGCTTACATTCATTCCTATGGAACCGCAGCGGAGCCTTCACACTGAGTATACACTCCGCTCAGAATGAGCGGAGCGTATACTCAGTGTAAAGGCTAACATTGTTAGCTTTTCCCACAATGCTTGGCCAGCAGCAAAGCATTGTGGGAAATAATCACCGATCTCGATCCCACCTACAAAGATTGTGTTCGGAATTCCAATGGCGATCGTGAAATTTTCTCGATTGCCGATCGGAATCCGATCTTTTCCGAACACGATCGCTCAACCCTAGTGGAGACCAAGTTTTTACATGTAGAAAGAGAAGGAAAGAAAAGCGAAATGAACCAAAGATAAGAGAAGATGGCGAAATATAATTCCACCATTTAATGAGAATAAAGTTAAATGTACCGGCTAAAGCCAAAACATAAAGACAATTACAAAATTAAGTAAAATTAATAATTGTGAAATTAGAAGCATTCTCAAATGAATCGCAAATCAGGTGTCACGTCCATTGGTGATCTGGTACAGCAGTCGTTTAGTCCCTTTTAAGAGTCTGGGGCTAAGATACTATACCAAGCACATGTGATATGTACGGCACTATGCTTAATATTCAGTGAAGTGTCCGCAGATTCTTCAACCATCTAAATGTGTCAGACCTCCACCAGTCTTCATCATGTAATTCCCAAAAAGCCTCTTTAAGGCCAGGCTTATGGACCGGAAACACCATGATCTTTCCCACGGCGTTTTACAGTAACTGTAAAGTGGATGGGCTTCATATGAATCCCATGCCCACTTTGCGGTATAAACCACAGCATGGTGTTAGGATTGGGTCCCGTAGGTTGCTATCATAGCACACAGCGCCACCTGCGGATCAGTCTAACCATCCAGCTTTCACCTTACTGAGCATGCTCAGACGTATTGGAGCTGCTCATAAGCAAAGTGCCATTTCCCCCCTACTGAGCATGAGCGGTGAGGTCATGGCCACCGCCCCCCATTGGGCGGGGACTTCCCTTTAAATAGTGTGAGCTGACGCCCGCTGGGGGCTCACACTTTGACTAAAATCTCCTCAAAGTCCACGGAGTGAATAACAGTAGTTTGCAGGGATAGGCTCCAGTACTCAGGCAGGTTTCAGACTAGGCCTCTGTGTAGGGTTCCTCTGCTTCTCCTGGGTGCTGTTAGGTAGGACCTGTAAACCCTGAACTGTTAGAGCTACCCCAGGGCTAGGAGCAGTAGATGCTGTTCCAGCTTGTAGATCTGCGGCAGGTATGGTCTCTGAGATAGCCTATGTGAACTGTCTGACTTCATGTATGGCTCCTAGCTGTGTGCGGGAGCATGGGTGTGTGATGTCTCCAAGCTGTGTGCAGGACCATGCAAACTCCCCTGGGGACTCCAAGCTGTGCACAGGAGAATGTTCTAAAACTTCCGTGGTGGCCCCTAGCTGTCGCAGGGGTAAGTGTGTGTGTTTGCTGGCCTGGGGTAAGTGTTAACCCTTGGCAGCCGTGTGTGTTTCACTTGTACTGGTGCACTTGGCCAGTGAGCTAAACTGGCGGGGTTTTAGTTGCACCTTGTTCACATGGAGTGTCGCACAGTACACACTGTTCACATTGAGTTCAGGCTGCAGTGTCTTTGCAACTGTTCACATTAATTACCGCGCTGCAGTGTCTTTGCAGTAGTTCACATTTAGTTCAGACATACAGCCGTCCATATGGGCCTATGGACCTCGCTGTAGTGTTCTACAGCTAAGAGGTTCTGTAGTTTAAATTATATATATATATATAGAACCGTAACACATGGACACGCTACGATTTCCAAAACCAGTGCATTCTTGGAAATTACAGTATGTCAATTATATCTACAGAAATGGCGGTGGCTTACCCGTAGATATAATGGTAAAAGTAAGTCCGCGGAGGAAAACTCTGCAAACGTTCTGTTTAAAGTGCTGTGGGAAGAACCGTGATGTGTTCCTGCCACTGTATTTCCAGCAGCACTTCATACCTGCGCATCATCCCATGGAGCCTTCTCCTAAGGCTAAGGCCCCACATTGCAGAAAAACAGATGTTTTGTTGCAGATTTTTTGAGCCAAAGCCAGGAGTGGACTCAGCAAAAGGTAGAAATATAAGACCTAAGGAACCCATTGAAGTCAATGGGAGGATTTTTTTTTTTTCAGCACTGAAATTCCAAACCAAATTCTTCTCCATTTTCCTAAAACAAAAATCAAACTATGCCCCTCTGTGGAATGGGGTTGACCATACTTTTTAGGCCAGTTGCAGACAACCCCGCTGTGGGTCAGTGTGTTGTCCGTGTATTTCCTGGATAGCACTGTTGGGGAATTGCTAAGACAATTCCCCAGTAGCTGCTGGAAACCCTGGGGTGGGACACAAGACAGAGTGAGCCCTAAGCTGAAGACCCCCACTGTCCCTTCCTATTGCCAGACCCTATCCTACGTAATAGGCAGCAACTTGAAGACAATCCCTTCCTGTATATGTGATACACAAAACGCAGACAAGACGAACAACAACAAAGGGGTAAAAGTCGAGCAATACAGTGCCAAATCAAAGTCCAAAAGAATAGTCAGTAGGGAAAGCCAAAGGTCAAGGATTAGAATACAAGTAATAACAGCAAGAGAATAAGCCAGCACGCACAAGGCAATAGCAAGCACCAATGTGAATGTGAGCCAAGACTAAATAAGGAGGAAGAACCCGCCAAGGAGTTGATGGGTGGATAGGCTGTCAACCATAGGGCAAGACTGAAATTAACTATTAGAGGAGCAGAGGGAAATGAAGGTGAAGGAGACGGGTGTGGTGGAAAATCAATTACCAAGGTGAAAGAATGGGACAAAGTGTTCAAACAATGCAAGAAGAACCCAAGGTTCTTCCCAAAGCCAAGGCCAGATGATGACGCCGAAGCCCGGATGGGCAAAGATTTCACAAGCACACTGACTTATTCTTTTCTATGGGTCTGTACATACGAGTGTGATTTTCACGGTCCCGTGTGAGGGCCGACAGTCAATGGGAGCTGGTTTTTACGCACTCATACTGAACGACTTTTACGTTCAGAATGAGCGGAACGTACACTCCGTGTGAAGGCTCCCTTACCAAAGTAATATAGCCAGAATTTAAAGGGAAAACAGATTTTTATGAACAAGACACGATGCCTTGTCTATTGCAGGATTAGGGGAGTGAACTGTGGACATGGTGCAAAGCTTATAACGAAAGAAAACAACTATTTCTTATTATTTACCTTGAAATAATAAAATAAAATAATTTCAATGTAATTTCTGTCTCGCTGCGATTTGTCTCAATTATGGAAAAAAAATAATTGGTCTCAAGCGGTGAAAGCTTCCTTAGAAAACCTTTATAAGCCGAGGTCTCACATGAGATTTGGCCGGATCGTTAGAAGATCATAGAATTCTCCTAATTTCAGTGTTTTTATTTTACTAATTATATTACATGTATTTTATTATTATTATTTGTATTGATATTTTCATCTTTATTCATTCTTAAGCAATCCTATATTTTAATATCAAAATAGAGTCTCCTTCTATTCCACGATCTTCTTGTATCTATGGTTCATACCATTCCATGTTGTCTTCTCCTCCTTTTTCTAAATGTAAGAACCAAAGGTGGATTGTCTTCAGTTTCGGTCAATTATATTAATTTCAGGTTAGACTATATTATTATTCATCGTATGATGGAGACCAAGAACAGGACGCCCATCATTACAGAATTTATTCTACTTGGATTTACTACGGACCCCAAGATAAATGCCGCGCTCTTTGTCTTATTCTTTATCATCTACCTGGTGACATTTATTGGGAACAGTCTCATAATATATATAATCATCACCAACCCCAAGTTACATAAACCCATGTACTTCTTTCTCTGCGTATTATCCATTCTTGACTTGTGCAATTCTTCATTGGCTGTTCCCCGATTATTATGTGATCTCTTCTCTACTGAAAGGACCATCCCATACATGGCTTGCCGTCTTCAAACCCATGCCATCCTTGTGGTGGAAGGTTCTGAGTGCCAGCTTCTCGTTGTGATGGCTATTGATCGATATATCGCCATATGTCACCCTCTTCGCTACCCGGTCCTCATGCGTTGGGGTAATTGTTATAAGTTGGTGGCTCTAGTATTCATTGTTACGTTTATGCTTTGTTCTTTCCCTACGATTGTCTCTCCGTTCACTATTTGCTATAACCAGATTAACCATTTCATGTGCGAGACGTTAGCTTTTATTAAGTTGTTATGTGAGAACACATCTGAAATTGAGCTTCAGATATTCGCTGTCAGTTTCCTCACTCTCCTTGTTCCTCTTCTGCTCATCTTACTATCTTATGCTTGTATCATATACTCTGTAATGAAGATTCGCTCTGCGGGAAGGTCTAAGGCTTTCTCCACCTGTACGTCCCATCTCGCGGTGGTGGCTTTGTACTTCGGGACAGTCATGTTGCTGTATCTTGGCCCTGCCTCCATGTACTCGACAGACCAGGAGAAATATAGCTCCATATTCTATGTCATTATAACCCCAATGCTGAATCCTCTCATCTACAGTCTCAATAACCGGGAGGTTAAAGACGCCATTAAGAAGGAGATTCTCGCTAAATTCACCAAGTAACTTACATTAACCCTTAAGTACTATCATGGTGTCCATTAGAGATGAGCGAGTAGTATTCGATCGAGTAGGTATTCGATCGAATACTACGGTATTCGAAATACTCGTACAAGTTCGATGCAAAACCAGCATTGATTGGCCAAATGCTAAACAGTCGGCCAATCAACACTGGTTCTTCTCCTACCTTTAGAAGTCTTCTCCATGCAGAATCCTTGCGGCGTCTTCCGGCTCTGAATTCACTCTGCCCAGACCCGATGCCTGGCAGAGTGAATTCAGAGTCAGAAGACGCCGCGGGGACGCTGCACGGAGAAGACTTCTCGGAGGATCCAGCCCGACCCTCACTCGTGGACTTGGTAAGCGTAATTTGATCGAACGTTGCCTACCCCTGAAACGAGCATTCCCCCCCCCCCATAGACTATAATAGGGTTCGATTTGAGTAGTCGAATATTGAGGGGCTACTCGAAACGAATATCGAATATCGAACATTTTACTGTTCGCTCATCTCTAGTGTCCATCATACACCAATACCATACACATATCATTATGACAGACACCATGATGGTACTTAAGGGTTAAGAGGGCTCTAACTGAGTTTAGGAATTGCTTTACACATTTTTTATTTTCCATTTAAATTCATCAATAATTATTGTAAATCCTCCTCTATTAACCCTTTAAGGACAAGGTAAGAAATTTCCTTAAGGACACCGCCTTAATTCCAATTAATTGTGTCATGTTGTAATAACTTGCAAGTGATATTGATAATGCATATTTCATGGTGGTCATTTATTTTGTCCCAGATAGTCATATTTCAGAGTTTCTAGATAGGACAACCCATTGTATTTTTCAATTGGATTCCATTCTCCAGAACTTATCTTTGTGATTGCTAAAACCATTATTTTTGATATTTAAAGGTAATTTCCAGGTTTATTTTTTTTTCTTACTGAGGACTGTTCCTTACTAGAGATGAGCGAGTAGTATTCGATCGGATACCTCCCCTGCATAGTCATTGGTGTACTCGGTCGAATACCACATGGTAAACGTAGTAAAAATTCGATTCCCCTCCCACCTTCCCTGGCATTGTTTTTACACCAATACCTATGCAGGAGAGGTATTTGATCGAATATACTCGCTCATCTCTATTCCTTACTAGAGATGAGCGAACAGTAAAATGTTCGAAGTTCGATATTCGTTTCGAGTAGCCCCTCAATATTCAACTACTCGAATTGAATATCGAACCCTATTATAGTCTATGGGGGGAAAATGCTCATTTCAGGGGTAGGCAACGTTCGATCAAATTATACTTACCAAGTCCACGAGTGAGGGTCAGCCTGGATCCTCCGAGCAGTCTTCTCCGTGCAGCGTCCCCGCGGCATCTTCCAGCTCTGAATTCACTCTGCCAAGCATCGGGCCTGGGCAGAGCCAACTGCGCATGCCCGCACTACAAGCCTGGCAGAGTGAATGAAGAGTCGGAAGACGCCGCGGGGAAGCTGCACGGAGAAGTCTTCTAAAGGTAGGAGAAGAACCAGCGTTGATTGGAAGACTGTATAGCATTCGGCCAATCAATGCTGGTTCTGCATCGAACTTTTACATTCGAATAGTGAGTAGTACTCGATCGAGTACTTCATGCAACTTTGATTTAAATTGAATGTTTTATAAAAAAAAAATAAAAAAATGCAAATAAATGTATATTAGTGGTCAAACGTGTAAACCAAACAAAAACTTATATGCACCAAACCTCCTAAAAATAAGAATTCAACATATGCAGAGTTCATTGATATCACTATGGCCTGCACCGGCATGCACGTGTCTTCAGAAAATCACAAGAACTGGAAGGAACAAAAAAATCTGCTTTGAAGCTGCAAATGTTAAAAAAGTATCATCCTATAAATGTAGGGATTACACACCATGAGAAGTAAGTGAACCCCTAAACCCTATATATTTTTTGAAAGTAGAAAAACTGAAGATTACAAATGTCTCAATGGGTTATCGATAGCCACATCCACCTGCATGCAACTTTCTGACAAACACAAATCATTTTTTGAAAAAATCCACTAAAACACATATTTGCACCTAAAACTCATGTTTAATGTTTCATATACACAACCACCTGCATGCAACTTTGCAGCAAACAGAGATTACAAGCAAAAATTGCGCAAAAATTCAAAGTAGTTTTCAAAAAACTGCAATATGTGAGGAGTTCATACATACCGCACATGTATATCTTTACAGGGGCGGATGTTAAAGAAACGCAGATATCGCAGAAATGCGCCAACCCATTTTGTGCATGCAGATTAATTAGGACTTTACATATAAATGTTATGTTCCATCCTCCTATAAATTTTTTTTGCAATTTCTATGCAAAGAAGATCTCTCCAAGAAGCGCGGTATCTTGTGATACTTTGCAAAGTAGTTAAGAAAATTTGTAAAAAATTGTGGACTCCAAGAAATTATACAGACATTTTGAAGATTCAAGAACCCTTGTAAACCATAATAAAATGAGAAGCCTTGGCACAATGGTAAATCTTTTGAGAAGAGTCTGTACATCTAAGGGTAAGTACACATGAGGTTTTTTGAACTGGAACCTGAGGCGAAGGCCGTCTCAGGTTCTGGTCCAAAATATGAGTCGCTGCGACTGGATGCCGATGCAGTGCACCAGCATCCAGTTGCGCACTCCGCTCTGGATTAGGTCCAAATGAATGGGCCTAGTCGGGAGGGAGTGTCTTCAGGCGGATGTTGCCTGAAAGAATGAGCATGTGGCTTCTTTTTCCAGAATCCGGAACAAACGGCTGATTTCAATAGGAGCCGTCTTTTTGGTCAGGATTTTGAGGCGGATACGGTTTCAAAATCCTGACCAAAAAACCCCATGTGAATTTACCCTAAATCTTTTCCAAGAGGACCTTAGTAAGTAAGGAACCCACAAATTAATCTATAGTAGAGATGAGCGATATTCGATATTCGTTTTGAGAAACCTCTCAATATTCGACTACTCAAATCGAATATCGAATCCTATTATAGTCTATGGGGGGAAAATGCTCGTTTCAGGGGTAGGCAACGTTCGATCAAACTGAACTTACCAAGTCCATGAGTGAGGGTCGGGACTGGATTCTCCGAGAAGTCTTCTCTGTGCAGCGCCCCCGCATCGTCATCCGGCAATGAATTCACTCTGCCAGGCATCGGGCCTGAGCAGAGCCGACTGCGCATGCCCGCACTACAAGAAAATGGCCACTTACAGTCAAAGCAGGCATTTTCTTGTAGCACGGGCATGCACAGTTGGCTCTGCCCAGGCCCGATGTCTATCAGAGTGAATTAAGAGCCGGAAAACGCCGCGGGGACGCTGCGCGGAGAAGACTTCTAAAGGTAGGAGAAGAACCAGCGTTGATTGGCCGACTGTATAGCATTCGGCCAATCAACGCTAGTTCTGCATCAAATTTTTCCATTCGACTAGCGAGTGGTACGCGATCGAGTATGAGTATTTCGAATACCGTAGTATACGATCGAATACCTACTCGATCGAATACTACATGCTCATCTCTAATCTATAGGCTTTATTTAAATAGGATTAAATTGTATCTATGGGATTAATGCAATGACATTTTCCAAAAATTACCCTTATTAGAGATGAGCGAACAGTGTTCTATCGAACACATGTTCGATCGGATATCAGGGTGTTCGCCATGTTCGAATCGAATCGAACACCGCGTGGTAAAGTGCGCCAAAATTCGATTCCCCTCCCACCTTCCCTGGCGCCTTTTTTGCACCAATAACAGCGCAGGGGAGGTGGGACAGGAACTACGACACCGGGGGCATTGAAAAAAATTGGAAAAAGTCATTGGCTGCCGAAATCAGGTGACCTCCATTTTAGACGAATAGTGGATTTCAAATCCGGGTCATATGAGAATGTGAACTTTGTGACTATGAGACAGGGATAGCTGTACAGGCAGGGATAGCTAGGGATAACCTTTATTTAGGGGGGAATGTTATTAAAAATAACTTTTTGGGGCTCTATCGGGTGTGTAATTGTGATTTTTGTGAGATAAACTTTTTCCCATAGAGATGCATTGGCCAGCGCTGATTGGCCGAATTCCGTACTCTGGCCAATCAGTGCTGGCCAATGCATTCTATTAGCTTGATGAAGCAGAGTGTGCACAAGGGTTCAAGCGCACCCTCGGCTCTGATGTAGCAGAGCTGAGGCTGCACAAGGGTTCAAGCGCACCCTCGGCTCTGATGTAGGAGAGCCGAGGGTGCACTTGAACCCTTGTGCACCCTCGGCTCTGCTACATCAGAGCCGAGGGTGCGCTTGAACCCTTGTGCACACTCTGCTTCATCAAGCTAATAGAATGCATTGGCCAGCGCTGATTGGCCAGAGTACGGAATTCGGCCAATCAGCGCTGGCTCTGCTGGAGGAGGCGGAGTCTAAGATCGCTCCACACCAGTCTCCATTCAGGTCCGACCTTAGACTCCGCCTCCTCCAGCAGAGCCAGCGCTGATTGGCCGAATTCCGTACTCTGGCCAATCAGCACTGGCTAATGCATTGCATTGGCGTGATGAAGCAGTGCTGAATGTGTGTGCTTAGCACACACATTCAGCTCTACTTCATCGGGCTAATAGAATGCATTGGCCAATCAGCGCTGGCCAATGCATTCTATTAGCGTGAACTGAGTTTGCACAGGGGTTCTAGTGCACCCTCGGCTCTGCTACATCAGATTGCTACATCTGATGTAGCAGTGCCGAGTGTGCATCAGATGTGTAGTTGAGCAAAACTGACTCAGCACTGCTAAGTCTCTGCATTCGCATAGGAATGCATTGGCCAGCCTTCGGCCAATCAGCGCTGGCTCTGCCGGAGGAGGCGGAGTCTAAGGTCGGACCTGAATGGAGACTGGTGTGGAGCGATCTTAGACTCCGCCTCCTCCAGCAGAGCCAGCGCTGATTGGTCGAGTTCCGTACTCTGGCCAATCAGCACTGGCCAATGCATTTCTATGGGGAAAAGTTAGCTTGCGAAAATCGCAAACTGACAGGGATTTCCATGAAATAAAGTGACTTTTATGCCCCCAGACATGCTTCCCCTGCTGTCCCAGTGTCATTCCAGGGTGTTGGTATCATTTCCTGGGGTGTCATAGTGGACTTGGTGACCCTCCAGACACGAATTTGGGTTTCCCCCTTAACGAGTTTATGTTCCCCATAGACTATAATGGGGTTCGAAACCCATTCGAACACTCGAACAGTGAGCGGCTGTTCGAATCGAATTTCGAACCTCGAACATTTTAGTGTTCGCTCATCTCTAACCCTTATGACTCTCAAGACTCTTAGCATTATGTTTGGCAGACTGCTGAGTTGAAACAAACATACTTATATTGCTGGATGTGTTGATGTTTTTATTGGAACCTTACAGGGTACATAAAACTTTTTGTTCACTTATTGTTCAATTTTGTACTTTGGGACGGCCATGTTGCTATATCTTGGCCCCGCATCCATGTACTCTACAGACCAGGAGAGATATTGCTCCATGTGTTATGTTATTATCACCCCAATGCTGAATCCTCTCATCTACAGTCTCAATAACAGGGAGGATAAAGATATAATTAAGACATCTCTAAGAACAATCTCGCAATGGCTCAGTCTGTACATTAAAGGGGGTTTACTGACTTTATCATTTGCTCTGTACATTTTTAGGTTTTTGTAATTATTTTATAATCCAAAGTATAAAATAAAGTGACATTGAACAAGGTTTTGCCTCCTTTGTGTGTGATGTATATCTAGAAATTGCGCATATATAGAAATAGTTCATCTGTGCCCATGGGTTAGGCATCTTCCGGCAATCACTGCTGAGTATCTGGCATAAACCCACCAAACTGGTCCTGTACGTAGAGTGAAAAATCCTGATAATACTGGTGTGTTCATATATTACCTCGGAAGGTCAATGGTTATACTTTACCCTTCAGATGGGACAATCTAGCTGGAAAGGCAATAACTAGGTTCCAAGAAAAATTATGTTTAAGGGAGGGAATGATGAGATAGTTCAGAGTGCATTGACAATAAAAAATTAAAAAATTTATTTTACCATGCTGACCATTGTCTAATTTTATACCCCCACCCCTACATTGCATATAATGTTTTCCGTCCGTCAAAGTTCTTTTGTCTGGGGAAGGGTATTCCACACATAAGCTCAAACTGAAATACAGTTTGAACCTACCGTACAAGGATAAGGCTCAGCCCCTGAGCACCCTTCATTTCCCCCTCCTGACCATGAAAAGTACTGTGCAGAAGCAGTCTCCATTGCAGTCCGATCTTAGACTCTGCCTCCTCACAGACGAGCCTCCGGCAGAACCAGTGTTGATTGGCCGAATGCTGTACACTGGCCAATCAATGCTGGTCAATGCATTCCTATGAGAAAAAAGTAAGCTCCCTCGTAACAGCAAGCTGCCAGCTCTCCCGACTAGCAAGGACGAGCCTGCTGCAGAACCAACGTTGATTTGCCGCAGGCTAGTCTTTGCTAGTCAGGAGAGCTGGCAGCTTGTGGCTATGAGGGAGCTGACTTTTTATCAGCGCAACTGCAAGCGCTGTGCGGTTAAAGCGCACGGACCCCATAGACTATAATGGGGTCCATGCACTTTAAATGCACAGTGCTCCTCCTAAACACTCTCCTCCTGCTACTCGTGGACTTGGTGACTCTGCTTTAGTCGAATAGTGGTTTACCCTGAAATTAGCATTTTTTCCCATAGACTATAATGGGATGTGACATTTGATCGAGTAGTCGAATATTGAGGCTCTACTCGAAACGAATATCAAATCTCGAATATTTCACTGTTCGCTCTAGTAAAGGACAATCTGTTAAATTTTCTCCCTCACTAATAAACATGAGCAGGGTTATAAAGGACATGATGTGGAATTGCTCCTCTTAATGTATATGAATACAACACAGATACAATGTAAACTCCTTATTTATCTCCAGCAGCTTCTGTGTTTTTTTTTTATCTTCCTCACACATTTTCTGCTCACTCCTCCACCCTTCCCTCTCCATAGACTTCTACTGTGAACCACAGTCTGACACCTCTGTGAACATCTGTCTGGATATCAGCCCAGATTTCAAAGCAAAGGCCCGCTAGTAAGTGGCAGTGCAGACACGCTGATAGTAAGTTTCATATTTTTCTTCAAGTTTTTTGATTGCCACTCATTGGAGCTGCCTCACTCAGTTGGCATAATAACAAGAAAATAAAACAAACGACCCCACCATTGCTTCTCCCAACACAAACACATTGTGTCATTCTGCTCCCATAAAGATGTAACACTTGGCTCAAAGCCACAGCTTTGCCTTCCAATTAAAATTGAGCTTTTAGCATTTACAAGTCATCAAAACTAGATTTTTTTTTTTTTAACAAACCAATGTTTTTTGCAAAATAACCTCATGTGTTAAACTGCCAGGCACACAGCATTTCTCAAAAAAAGGGTAATATTGGAGTGTTTTAAATGTTAAAAAGCATTAAAGCAAGTGTCACACAGTGTATGGTTAGATCTGGAGTTTGTATCCATCTGCTTACGATCAGTTTTTTTTTATAGACATACATGTCACCTTCACTTTGACTTAACTTCAGAAATCTAGAATTTGGGTAGACATATTCCTAAAAGTCCCAAGAGTATTCTACACTATGTTTTATAGATAGGTTCCTAGGAGCCCTGACAGTATTATACACTATGTTTTATAGATAGGTTCCTAGGAGCCCTGACAGTATTATACACTATGTTTTATAGATAGGTTCCTAGGAGCCCTGACAGTATTCTACACTATGTTTTATAGATAGATTCCTAGGAGTCCTAAGAGTATTCTACACTATATTTTATAGATAGGTTCCTAGGAGCCCTGACAGTATTCTACACTATATTTTATAGATAGGTTCCTAGGAACCCTAAGAGTATTCTACACTATGTTTTATAGATAGGTTCCTAGGAGTCCTAAGAGTGTTCTACACTATGTTTTATAGATAGGTTCCTAGGAGTCCTAAGAGTATTCTACACTATGTTTTATAGATAGGTTCCTAGGAGTCCTAAGAGTATTCTACACTATGTATTATATATAGGTTCCTAGGAGTCCTAAGAGTATTCTACACTATGTTTTAAGATAGATTCCTAGGAGTCCTGACAGTATTATACACTATGTTTTATAGATAGGTTCCTAGGAGTCCTAAGAGTATTCTATACTATGTTTTATAGATAGGTTCCTAGGAGTCCTGACAGTATTCTACACTATGTTTTATAGATAGGTTCCTAGGAGCCCTGACAGTGTTGTACACTATGTATTATAGATAGTTTCCTAGGAGTCCTGACAGTGTTATACACTATGTTTTATGGATAGGTTCCTAGGAGTCCTGACAGTGTTATACACTATGTTTTATGGATAGGTTCCTAGGAGCCCTGACAGTGTTATACACTATGTTTTATAGATAGGTTCCTAGAAGCCCTAAGAGTATTCTACACTATGTTTTATAGATAGGTTCCTAGGAGCCCTAAGAGTATTCTACACTATGTTTTATAGATAGGTTCCTAGGAGCCCTAGAAACTTATGTCATAAGTTAATTTAAGCTATGGTTCATACCAAACTTGTTTGACCAAAAATCAATCTGAAACCTGAGTCACCTGAACATGGAACAGATCCTCCTGCAACAGCTGACCTGGGGTGAGTTAACCCTTGGCAGCCTTGTTGCTTTCAGCAGTACTGGTGCACCTTGGCAGTGAGCTTAACTGACAGGGTTTAGTTGCACCCTGTTCACATTGAGTACCGCACCGCACCTCGGCCAGTGTTTGTTGGACCCTGTTCACATTGAGTTCAGACATACAGCCGCCCATCTGGGCCTGTGGACCTCGCTGCACTGTCTTGCAGACTATCGGTTCCACAGTTAAAAAAAAATATTTTTATATATTTATACAGAACCGTAACACTTAGGAGAGTGTGGGCGGGTACTGGGAGGGGAAACGTCACATCTCCCCAACCTGTACCCACCCACAATCTCCTAACCTGGGAGGCAGGGGCAGGTAGGCAAAGAAGAACGAGAAAACTGGGCACCGGACCAGCCATCTCTGCAGGTAACTGGACACCAGGGGGGACTAAGTAGCCAGAGGATTAAAAAAAAAAATCCTCTGGCTACTTAGTGATTAGTATAGAAAATCCCATTGACTTGCATTGGGATCGGAATTGGGATCGAGATCTGGTTCGAATGAAAAATGATCGGAAATTGGATTTTAAAATCGATCCTGAAACAACAAGATCGGCTCAACCCTAATCTTGAGAGGTTCTCCAATCTGTAATCTGCAAAATAAACAATAGCCTTCTACTTCCAGAGCTTTATATGTTGTCATTTATTGCTGGATATGTCATTGTCTTTATAGGAACTAGCATACAGACTAGAGATGAGCGAGTACTGTTTGGATCAGCCGTTCCGAACAGCACGCTCCCATAGAAATGAATGGAAGCAGCTGGCACGTACACTTTGCCGGTGGCCGGTCGCTTAACCCCCCACATGCCAGCTACGTCCATTCATTTCTATGGGAGCGTGCTGTTCGGAATGGCTGTTCCGAACAGTGTTCGCTCATCTCTAATACAGACACTTTTTTAGTCACTTTTTATTTTTTGTTAAGGCAAAGTGACCCAAAAAAGAACAACTTGCACATTTTTCATTTAGATTTTTGTTTGCAAAACCAAAATAAAATAAATACTTTAATTTGAATAGTTTATTATTTTATGCAGCTGCTGCCTATCTAATGTATGTTTTATGTGTGAAATGAGAATTAGAATTTTAGTTATTTTAATATTTTTTTAAAACTTTTTTAACCTTTAATTTATAGTCCTCCTAAGCTGTTTGATCCCTGGAATGGAGTTGACTGTGTAGTAATTCTTCTGTATTGCCAGACTTCTATTAGACCTTACCTACTTGAGCTGCTCACACACAACATATACAGTAAGTCCTTGTCCTGACATTACAACATTCAGTCCCGTGAATAAGTTTTAACAATATTTACGTTGATTGATGGTCGTTTTCAGTGTTGTAGTTTGTATATATCTGTAATTGTAAGTTGCTACAGATTTGGCAGAGCTTCCATAATGTATCCCTTAGCAAGCAGACCGAAACCTGCTGATCTGATTGTCTCCCTCCCTATATATCAGCAGGGCTATATAGGACATGCCAGGGAGTTGCTCAATTGCCTTCCCCTGGATCAACACTGTAGGGGAGTGTAGGGTTATAGGTTGGACTTGATGGACTCTTCCATTGTGTCATTCACCCTCATCTACTATGTAACTATGAATTGCTACAAGTAGGGGTAGGGGGATATCATCACTCCTTGGGGAGAGACCATCATTTAGGTGTGTGGAGACTTATTAAGCCTTTAGCACTCCACTGTGCAAGGGACCATGGGAAGAATATGCAAATCTGTCTTCCATGATGTAATTAGGAAGTCAGGTGCCTCAGTGTTGCAAACCAATTACATCATGGAAGACAGATTTACATATTCTTCCCATGGTCCCTTGTACAGTGGAGTGCTAAAGGCTTAATAAGTCTCCACTCCCCAAGGAGTGACGATATCCCCCTAACCCTGTCTAAGCCTCTCACCTCTACCAGGTTAGTCTTCTCTACACTGGGCTGACGAGAGGCAATAACATTGAAACAGCCGTCCTTGGTTGAGAGACTATACCTGGTAATAATCCCAGCATCATTGCAAAACAAAGGCCTCTTGGAAGGTCGAGCATGATGTTAAAGGGAGCAGCCTTTATTGGGCTATATCACTGAGATTCTGTCTTCCTAATTACATCAGGGAAGACAGGCTTGCACATTCCAGTGAGTGCCCTCTATTGGTTTGCAACACTAAGGCACCTGACTTCCTAATTACATCATGGAAGACAGATTTGCATATTCTTACTATAAGTAGGATGAGATAGAAAGTCCTTTTTATCTCCAGTACCCTCTGTCTGTATCTTGCCCCCCTCAATCACTATATTATATCGATATATTGCTCATTATAATCATTAATATTGTTTTGAAGTAAATTTCAGTTTAATTTCTGTCTCGTTGCGATTTGTCTCATTTATGGAAAACAAAATAATTGATCTCCAGTGGTGAAGGCTTCCTTGTAAAACCTTTATAAGCTGAGGTCTCACATGAGATGTGGCCGGATCTATACGAGATCTGAGAATCCTCTTAATTTTTTTTATTTTTTTTTATTTTTTAAAATGTATTATTTAAATATCTTTCTGTAGTTGATGTATCGGTATATTGATTGCTAGTCACATATTTTAACATCAAAATATATATTTTTAATTACACAATCTTCTCATATCTATGGTTCGGACCATTGCATGTTGTCTTTTTCAACTTCTCTCTCTAAATGTAAAAATATTTAAGTTGGATTGTCTCCAGTTTCGGTCAATTACTCCGAAAACTATCTAAATTCCATGTTAGACCTTAGGCTTTGTTATTACTCATCATATGATGGAGACCAAGAATGGGACGCCCATCATCACAGAATTTATTCTACTTGGATTTACGACGGACCCCAAGATAAATGCCGCGCTCTTTGTCTTATTCTTTATCATCTACCTGGTCACATTTATTGGGAAAAGTCTCATAATATATATAATCATCACCAACCCCAAGTTACATAAACCCATGTACTTCTTTCTCTGTATATTATCCATTCTTGACTTGTCTTATTCCAGCACGGCATTGCCCCGATTATTGGCCGATCTCTTCTCTACTGAAAGGACCATCCCGTACATGGCTTGCCGTCTTCAGATCCATGCCATCCTTCTGGTGGAAGGTTCCGAGTGCCAACTTCTTGTTGTGATGGCTATTGATCGATATATCGCCATTTGTCACCCTCTCCACTACCCGGTCCTCATGCGTTGGGGTAATTGTTATAGGCTGGTGGCTCTTGTGTTCATCGTTACCTTTTTGCTTTGCTCTCTCCCTACAATGGTCACTCCGATCACTGTGTGTTATAACCAGATTAACCATTTCATGTGTGAGGTACTGGCTTTCATTAAACTATTATGTGGTAACACCTCTACTATTGAGCTTGATGTATTTTCCGTCAGTTTCCTCACTCTCCTTGTTCCTCTTCTGCTCATCTTACTATCTTATGCTCATATACTATACTCTGTAATGAAGATATAATCTGCGGGAAGGTCTAAGGCTTTTTCCACCTGTACGTCCCATCTCGCGGTGGTGGCTTTGTACTTCGGGACAGTCATGTTGCTGTATCTTGGCCCCGCATCCATGTACTCTACAGACCAGGAGAAATATAGCTCCATATTCTATGTCATTATCACCCCAATGCTGAATCCTCTCATCTACAGTCTCAATAACCGGGAGGTTAAAGATGCCATTAAGAAGGAACTTCTAAGAAAAATCACTTTAGTAACTTAAGAAGGTATTTACTGTATTTATGAATTGTAATCCCAAGTATTAAATCCTTAAAGACAAGATCAAGTCATCTTACGCACACTGGTTCTTTTCTTGTTGTAATATCTTTTGATTGTTCAACTCATCTAAGGGATGGCCATTGAGTTTATCCCAAAACATTGCTAGTGATAAACTTCAATAGCTTTTGCATTTATTAAAAATAATAAATGTGAAATCCTCTGTTTTAGACACAGATAGTCGCACCACCCAAATGTGTTATTAATAGAGATGAGCGAACAGTGTTCTATCGAACTCATGTTCGATCGGATATTAGGCTGTTCGGCATGTTCGAATCGAATCGAACACCGCGTGGTAAAGTGCGCCATTACTCGATTCCCCTCCCACCTTCCCTGGCGCCTTTTTTGCTCCAATAACAGCGCAGGGTAGGTGGGACAGGAACTACGACACCGGTGACGTTGAGAAAAGTAGGCAAAACCCATTGGCTGCCGAAAACATGTGACCTCTAATTTAAAAGAACAGCGCCGCCCAGGTTCGCGTCATTCTGAGCTTGCAATTCACCGAGGACGGAGGTTTCCGTCCAGCTAGCTAGGGCTTAGATTCTGGGTAGGCAGGGACAGGCTAGGATAGGAAGGAGAAGACAACCACAACAGCTCTTATAAGAGCTAAATTCCAGGGAGAAGCTTGTCAGTGTAACGTGGCACTGACGGGCTCAATCGCCGCAACCCAGCTTTCCCAGGATCCTGAATGGAATACACTGTCAGTGTATTCCCGTATACCCGATATATACCCCGATACCCGTTCCAACGGTGTGCCCCCCCACCTTCACCCCAGAAATACCCTGCAAGTCCCCTAGCAATAGAATTGGGGCTATATACACCCACAATTTTTACTACTGGTATACAGTGCCATTGTCTGACTGGGAATTCAAAGAATATATTGGGAATACAAATACCCTCAATTCTTGCTACTGCCATATAGTGCCAGTTTCTGACTGGTAATTCAAAGAATATATTGGGGTTACGTGCACCCACAATTTTTACTACTGGTATACAGTGCCATTGTCTGACTGGGAATTCAAAGAATATATTGGGAATACAAATACCCTCATTTCTTGCTACTGCCATATAGTGCCAGTGTCTGACTGGGAATTCAAAGAATATATTGGGGTTACGTGCACCCACAATTTTTACTACTGGTATACAGTGCCATTGTCTGACTGGGAATTCAAAGAATATATTGGGAATACAAATACCCTCATTTCTTGCTACTGCCATATAGTGCCAGTTTCTGACTGGTAATTCAAAGAATATATTGGGGTTACGTGCACCCACAATTTTTACTACTGGTATACAGTGCCAATTTCTAACTAGGAATTCAAAATGCGCAAGGCTCCCGGAAAGGGACGTGGATGAGGCCGTGGGCGAGGTCGGGGGAATGGTTCTGGGGAGCAAGGTAGCAGTGAAGCCACAGGGCGTCCCGTGCCTACTCCTGTGGGGCAGCAAGCATTGCGCCACTCCACAGTGCCAGGGTTGCTTGCCACATTAACTAAACTGCAGGGTACAAACCTTAGTAGGCCCGAGAACCAGGAACAGGTCTTGCAATGGCTGTCAGAGAACGCTTACAGCACATTGTCCAGCAGCCAGTCAGACTCTGCCTCCTCTCCTCCTATTACCCAACAGTCTTGTCTTCCTTCCTCCCAAAATTCCGAAGCTTTACAGAACAATAACCCAAACTGTCCCTGCTCCCCAGAGCTGTTCTCCGCTCCTTTCATTGTCCCTCAACCTGCCTCTCCACGTCACGATTCCACGAACCTAACAGAGGAGCATCTGTGTCCAGATGCTCAAACACTAGAGTCCCCTCCATCTCCGTTCGATTTGGTGGTGGATGACCAGCAACCCACCCTCATCGACGATGATGTGACGCAGTTGCCGTCAGGGCATCCAGTTGACCGGCGCATTGTGCGGGAGGAGGAGATGAGACAGGAGTTGGAAGAGGAAGTGGTGGATGATGAGGACACTGACCCGACCTGGACAGGGGGGATGTCAAGCGGGGAAAGTAGTGTGGATGTTGAGGCAGGTGCAGCACCAAAAAGGGTAGCTAGAGGCAGAGGCAGAGGTCAGCAGCTTAGGCGAAGCCAGGCCACACCCGGAATCTCCCAAGATGTTCCAGTTCGTACCCAGCCCCGAAAAACTCCCACCTCGAGGGCACGTTTCTCGAAGGTGTGGAGTTTTTTCAAGGAATGCGCCGAGGACAGATATAGTGTTGTCTGCACAATTTGCCTCTCGAAATTGATTAGGGGCTCTGAGAAGAGCAACCTGTCCACCACTTCAATGCGCCGTCATTTGGAATCCAAGCACTGGAATCAGTGGCAGGCAGCAACGGCAGGACAAAGGCCGCCTGCCGTTCACGCCACTGCCAGAGCCTCTGCCACTGCCTCTGCCTCTGCCACTGCTGACTGTGCTGGCGATGCACTCCAGAGGACGAGCCAGGACACCACTTCATCTGCCTCCGCCACTTTGTTGACTTCTACCTCATCCTCCCCTGGTCCTGTCTTATCTCCTTCTCCTGCACCATCAAAGGCACCATCAGGCGCTTCTTTACAACAACCCACCATCTCTCAGACATTGGAGCGGCGGCAGAAATACACTGCTAACCACCCACACGCGCAAGCCTTGAACGCCAACATCGCTAAACTGCTGGCCCAGGAGATGTTGGCGTTCCGGCTTGTTGAAACTCCCGCCTTCCTGGACCTGATGGCAACTGCGGCACCTCGCTATGCCATCCCTAGCCGTCACTACTTCTCCCGGTGTGCCGTCCCCGCCTTGCACCAGCACGTGTCACTCAACATCAGGCGGGCCCTTAGTTCCGCGCTTTGCACAAAGGTCCACTTGACCACCGACGCGTGGACAAGTGCATGCGGACAGGGACGCTACATTTCACTGACGGCACACTGGGTGAATGTAGTTGAGGCTGGGACTGCTTCCCAAACTGGCCCGGTGTACCTCGTCTCCCCGCCTAACATTCCTGGCAGGGACACGAGAAGAACACCCCCCTCCTCCTCCTCCTCTACCGCCTCCTCCTCCGCCACCGCCTCCTCCTCCGCCACCGCCTCCTCCTCCGCTGTTAGATTGACCCCAGCTACGAGTTGGAAACGTTGCAGCACTGGCGTTGGTAGACGTCAGCAGGCTGTGCTGAAGCTGATCAGCTTGGGGGACAGACAGCACACTGCCTCCGAGGTGAGGGATGCCCTCCTCGATGAGACGGCAATATGGTTTGAGCCGCTGCACCTGGGCCCAGGCATGGTCGTTTGTGATAACGGCCGGAACCTGGTAGCAGCTCTGGAGCTTGCCGGACTCCAACATGTTCCATGTCTGGCCCACGTCTTCAACCTAGTGGTGCAACGTTTCCTAAAGAGCTACCCCAATGTTCCAGAGCTACTGGTGAAAGTGCGGCGCATGTGCGCCCACTTTCGCAAGTCGACAGTAGCCGCTGCTAGCTTAAAATCTCTCCAGCAACGCCTGCATGTGCCACAACACCGGCTTTTGTGCGACGTCCCCACACGCTGGAACTCAACGTTTCAGATGTTGAATAGAGTGGTTGAGCAGCAGAGACCTTTGATGGAATACCAGCTACAAAACCCTAGGGTGCCACAAAGTCAGCTGCCTCAGTTTCACATCCATGAGTGGCCATGGATGAGAGACCTTTGTGACATCCTACGGGTCTTTGAGGAGTCCACAAGGAGGGTGAGCTCTGAGGATGCGATGGTGAGCCTTACAATCCCGCTCTTGTGTGTTCTGAGAGAATCCCTGATTGACATCAGGGATAACTCAGATCACACAGAGGAGTTAGGGATAGCATCCGATCCGTCACAGCTGGAGAGTAGGTCCACACATCTGTCCGCTTCACTGCGTTTAATGGAGGAGGAGGAGGAGGAGGAGGAGGAGGAAGAAGAGTTGTCCGATGATGTGATGGTGATACAGGAGGCTTCCGGGCAACTTCGAATCGTCCCATTGTTGCAGCGCGGATGGGTAGACATGGAGGATGAGGAGGAAATGGAGATTGAACTTTCCGGTGGGGCCAGAGGAGTCATGCCAACTAACACTGTGACAGACATGGCTGAGTTCATGTTGGGGTGCTTTACAACCGACAAGCGTATTGTCAAAATCATGGAGGACAACCAGTACTGGATCTTTGCTATCCTTGACCCCCGGTATAAAAACAACATCTCGTCTTTTATTCCGGTAGAGGGGAGGGCCAATCGCATCAATGCTTGCCACAGGCAATTGGTGCAGAATATGATGGAGATGTTTCCAGCATGTGACGTTGGCGGCAGGGAGGGCAGTTCCTCCAGTAGGCAACCAAGTTCTCACCGGTCCACACAAACGAGGGGCACACTGTCTAAGGTCTGGGACACCTTGATGGCACCCCCTCGCCAAAGTGCCGCCACGGAGGGTCCTAGTGTCACCAGGCGTGAGAAGTATAGGCGCATGTTGCGGGAATACCTTTCCGACCACAGCCCTGTCCTCTCCGACCCCTCTGCGCCCTACACGTATTGGGTGTCGAAGTTGGACCTGTGGCTTGAACTTGCCCTATATGCCTTGGAGGTGCTGTCCTGTCCTGCCGCCAGCGTCCTATCTGAGAGGGTGTTCAGTGCAGCCGGTGGCATCATCACTGACAAGCGCACCCGTCTGTCAGCTGAGAGTGCCGACCGGCTCACTTTGATAAAAATGAACCACCACTAGGTAGAGCCGTCATTTTTGTGCCCACCTGTGTAAAGCACCCCAACATGAAACTCCATGTCTGTACTCAACCTCTCCAATTCCTCCGCATCCTCATACTCATCCACCATAAGCGTTGCACAATTCTGCTAATACTAGGCTCCCTCCACCCTGATTTCCCCCAGCTCTGCTGGTTAGAGGCTCCCTCCACCCTGATTTCCACCAACTCTGCTGGTTAGAGGCTCCCTCCACCTTGAATTGGTCCAAACTGGGCTGTTTAGCGGCTCCCTCCACCATGAATTGGTCCAAACTGGGGTTTTTAGAGGCTCCCTCCACCATGAATTGGTCCAAACTGGGGTTTTTAGAGGCTCCCTCCACCATGAATTTGCCCAAACTGGGCTGTTTAGAGGCTCCCTCCACCATGAATTGGTCCAAACTGGGCTGTTTAGAGGCTCCCTCCACCATGAATTTGCCCAAACTGGGCTGTTTAGAGGCTCCCTCCACCATGAATTGGTCCAAACTGGGCTGTTTAGAGGCTCCCTCCACCATTAATTGGTCCAAACTGGGGTTTTTAGAGGCTCCCTCCACCATGAATTGGTCCAAACTTGGCTGTTTAGATGCTCCCTCCACCATGAATTGGTCCAAACTGGGCTGTTTAGAGGCTCCCTCCACCATTAATTGGTCCAAACTGGGGTTTTTAGAGGCTCCCTCCACCATGAATTGGTCCAAACTTGGCTGTTTAGATGCTCCCTCCACCATGAATTGGTCCAAACTGGGGTGGTTAGAGGCTCCCTCCACCATTAATTGGTCCAAACTGGGCTGGTTAGAGGCTCCCTCCACCATTAATTGGTCCAAACTGGGGTTTTTAGAGGCTCCCTCCACCATGAATTGGTCCAAACTGGGCTGGTTAGAGGCTCCCTCCACCATGAATTGGTCCAAACTGGGTTTTTTAGAGGCTCCCTCCACCATGAATTTGCCCAAACTGGGCTGTTTAGAGGCTCCCTCCACCATGAATTGGTCCAAACTGGGCTGTTTAGAGGCTCCCTCCACCATGAATTTGCCCAAACTGGGCTGTTTAGAGGCTCCCTCCACCATGAATTGGTCCAAACTGGGCTGTTTAGAGGCTCCCTCCACCATTAATTGGTCCAAACTGGGGTTTTTAGAGGCTCCCTCCACCATGAATTGGTCCAAACTTGGCTGTTTAGATGCTCCCTCCACCATGAATTGGTCCAAACTGGGGTGGTTAGAGGCTCCCTCCACCATTAATTGGTCCAAACTGGGCTGGTTAGAGGCTCCCTCCACCATTAATTGGTCCAAACTGGGGTTTTTAGAGGCTCCCTCCACCATGAATTGGTCCAAACTTGGCTGTTTAGAGGCTCCCTCCACCATGAATTGGTCCAAACTGGGGTGGTTAGAGGCTCCCTCCACCATTAATTGGTCCAAACTGGGCTGGTTAGAGGCTCCCTCCACCATTAATTGGTCCAAACTGGGCTGGTTAGAGGCTCCCTCCACCATTAATTGGTCCAAACTGGGCTGGTTAGAGGCTCCCTCCACCATGAATTTGCCCAAACTGGGCTGTTTAGAGGATCCCTCCACCATGAATTGGTCCAAACTGGGTTTTTTAGAGGCTCCCTCCACCATGAATTGGTCCAAACTGGGCTGTTTAGAGGCTCCCTCCACCATGAATTTGCCCAAACTGGGCTGTTTAGCGGCTCCCTCCACCATTAATTGGTCCAAACTGGGCTGGTTAGAGGCTCCCTCCACCATGAATTTGCCCAAACTGGGCTGTTTAGAGGCTCCCTCCACCATGAATTTGCCCAAACTGGGCTGGTTAGAGGCTCCCTCCACCATGAATTGGTCCAAACTGGGGTTTTTAGAGGCTCCCTCCACCATGAATTGGTCCAAACTTGGCTGTTTAGAGGCTCCCTCCACCATGAATTGGTCCAAACTGGGGTGGTTAGAGGCTCCCTCCACCATTAATTGGTCCAAACTGGGCTGGTTAGAGGCTCCCTCCACCATTAATTGGTCCAAACTGGGCTGGTTAGAGGCTCCCTCCACCATTAATTGGTCCAAACTGTGCTGGTTAGAGGCTCCCTCCACCATGAATTGGTCCAAACTGGGGTTTTTAGAGGCTCCCTCCACCATGAATTGGTCCAAACTTGGCTGTTTAGAGGCTCCCTCCACCATTAATTGGTCCAAACTGGGCTGGTTAGAGGCTCCCTCCACCATGAATTGGTCCAAACTGGGTTTTTTAGAGGCTCCCTCCACCATGAATTGGTCCAAACTGGGGTTTTTAGAGGCTCCCTCCACCATGAATTGGTCCAAACTGGGCTGTTTAGCGGCTCCCTCCACCATTAATTGGTCCAAACTGGGCTGGTTAGAGGCTCCCTCCACCATGAATTTGCCCAAACTGGGCTGTTTAGAGGCTCCCTCCACCATGAATTTGCCCAAACTGGGCTGGTTAGAGGCTCCCTCCACCATGAATTGGTCCAAACTGGGGTTTTTAGAGGCTCCCTCCACCATGAATTGGTCCAAACTTGGCTGTTTAGAGGCTCCCTCCACCATTAATTGGTCCAAACTGGGCTGGTTAGAGGCTCCCTCCACCATGAATTGGTCCAAACTGGGTTTTTTAGAGGCTCCCTCCACCATGAATTTGCCCAAACTGGGCTGTTTAGAGGCTCCCTCCACCATGAATTGGTCCAAACTGGGCTGGTTAGAGGCTCCCTCCACCATGAATTGGTCCAAACTTGGCTGTTTAGAGGCTCCCTCCACCATGAATTGGTCCAAACTGGGCTGGTTAGAGGCTCCCTCCACCATGAATTGGTCCAAACTTGGCTGTTTAGAGGCTCCCTCCACCATGAATTGGTCCAAACTGGGCTGGTTAGAGGCTCCCTCCACCATTAATTGGTTCAAACTGGGCTGGTTAGAGGCTCCCTCCACCATTAATTGGTCCAAACTGGGCTGGTTAGAGGCTCCCTCCACCATGAATTTGCCCAAACTGGGCTGTTTAGAGGCTTCCTCCACCATGAATTGGTCCAAACTGGGGTGGTTAGAGGCTCCCTCCACCATTAATTTGCCCAAACTGGGCTGTTTAGAGGCTCCCTCCACCATGAATTGGTCCAAACTGGGTTTTTTAGAGGCTCCCTCCACCATGAATTGGTCCAAACTGGGCTGTTTAGAGGCTCCCTCCACCATGAATTTGCCCAAACTGGGCTGTTTAGCGGCTCCCTCCACCATTAATTGGTCCAAACTGGACTGGTTAGAGGCTCCCTCCACCATGAATTTGCCCAAACTGGGCTGTTTAGAGGCTCCCTCCACCATGAATTTGCCCAAACTGGGCTGGTTAGAGGCTCCCTCCACCATGAATTGGTCCAAACTGGGGTTTTTAGAGGCTCCCTCCACCATGAATTGGTTCAAACTGGGCTGTTTAGAGGCTCCCTCCACCATTAATTGGTCCAAACTGGGGTTTTTAGAGGCTCCCTCCACCATGAATTGGTCCAAACTTGGCTGTTTAGCGGCTCCCTCCACCATGAATTGGTCCAAACTGGGGTGGTTAGAGGCTCCCTCCACCATTAATTGGTCCAAACTGGGCTGGTTAGAGGCTCCCTCCACCATTAATTGGTCCAAACTGGGGTTTTTAGAGGCTCCCTCCACCATGAATTGGTCCAAACTTGGCTGTTTAGAGGCTCCCTCCACCATGAATTGGTCCAAACTGGGGTGGTTAGAGGCTCCCTCCACCATTAATTGGTCCAAACTGGGCTGGTTAGAGGCTCCCTCCACCATTAATTGGTCCAAACTGGGCTGGTTAGAGGCTCCCTTCACCATTAATTGGTCCAAACTGGGCTGGTTAGAGGCTCCCTCCACCATGAATTTGCCCAAACTGGGCTGTTTAGAGGCTCCCTCCACAATGAATTGGTCCAAACTGGGTTTTTTAGAGGCTCCCTCCACCATGAATTGGTCCAAACTGGGCTGTTTAGAGGCTCCCTCCACCATGAATTTGCCCAAACTGGGCTGTTTAGCGGCTCCCTCCACCATTAATTGGTCCAAACTGGGCTGGTTAGAGGCTCCCTCCACCATGAATTTGCCCAAACTGGGCTGTTTAGAGGCTCCCTCCACCATGAATTTGCCCAAACTGGGCTGGTTAGAGGCTCCCTCCACCATGAATTGGTCCAAACTGGGGTTTTTAGAGGCTCCCTCCACCATGAATTGGTCCAAACTTGGCTGTTTAGAGGCTCCCTCCACCATGAATTGGTCCAAACTGGGGTGGTTAGAGGCTCCCTCCACCATTAATTGGTCCAAACTGGGCTGGTTAGAGGCTCCCTCCACCATTAATTGGTCCAAACTGGGCTGGTTAGAGGCTCCCTCCACCATTAATTGGTCCAAACTGGGCTGGTTAGAGGCTCCCTCCACCATGAATTGGTCCAAACTGGGGTTTTTAGAGGCTCCCTCCACCATGAATTGGTCCAAACTTGGCTGTTTAGAGGCTCCCTCCACCATTAATTGGTCCAAACTGGGCTGGTTAGAGGCTCCCTCCACCATGAATTGGTCCAAACTGGTTTTTTTAGAGGCTCCCTCCACCATGAATTGGTCCAAACTGGGGTTTTTAGAGGTTCCCTCCACCATGAATTGGTCCAAACTGGGCTGTTTAGCGGCTCCCTCCACCATTAATTGGTCCAAACTGGGCTGGTTAGAGGCTCCCTCCACCATGAATTTGCCCAAACTGGGCTGTTTAGAGGCTCCCTCCACCATGAATTTGCCCAAACTGGGCTGGTTAGAGGCTCCCTCCACCATGAATTGGTCCAAACTGGGGTTTTTAGAGGCTCCCTCCACCATGAATTGGTCCAAACTTGGCTGTTTAGAGGCTCCCTCCACCATTAATTGGTTCAAACTGGGCTGGTTAGAGGCTCCCTCCACCATGAATTGGTCCAAACTGGGTTTTTTAGAGGCTCCCTCCACCATGAATTTGCCCAAACTGGGCTGTTTAGAGGCTCCCTCCACCATGAATTGGTCCAAACTGGGCTGGTTAGAGGCTCCCTCCACCATGAATTTCCCAAAACTTGGCTGTTTAGAGGCTCCCTCCACCATTAATTGGTCCAAACTGGGCTGGTTAGAGGCTCCCTCCACCATGAATTTGCCCAAACTGGGCTGTTTAGAGGCTCCCTCCACCATGAATTGGTCCAAACTGGGTTTTTTAGAGGCTCCCTCCACCATGAATTGGTCCAAACTGGGCTGTTTAGAGGCTCCCTCCACCATGAATTTGCCCAAACTGGGCTGTTTAGAGGCTCCCTCCACCATTAATTGGTCCAAACTGGGCTGGTTAGAGGCTCCCTCCACCATGAATTTGCCCAAACTGGGCTGTTTAGAGGCTCCCTCCACCATGAATTTGCCCAAACTGGGATGGTTAGAGGCTCCCTCCACCATGAATTGGTCCAAACTGGGGTTTTTAGAGGCTCCCTCCACCATGAATTGGTCCAAACTGGGTTTTTTAGAGGCTCCCTCCACCATGAATTGGTCCAAACTGGGCTGTTTAGAGGCTCCCTCCACCATGAATTTGCCCAAACTGGGCTGTTTAGCGGCTCCCTCCACCATTAATTGGTCCAAACTGGACTGGTTAGAGGCTCCCTCCACCATGAATTTGCCCAAACTGGGCTGTTTAGAGGCTCCCTCCACCATGAATTTGCCCAAACTGGGCTGGTTAGAGGCTCCCTCCACCATGAATTGGTCCAAACTGGGGTTTTTAGAGGCTCCCTCCACCATGAATTGGTTCAAACTGGGCTGTTTAGAGGCTCCCTCCACCATTAATTGGTCCAAACTGGGGTTTTTAGAGGCTCCCTCCACCATGAATTGGTCCAAACTTGGCTGTTTAGAGGCTCCCTCCACCATGAATTGGTCCAAACTGGGGTGGTTAGAGGCTCCCTCCACCATTAATTGGTCCAAACTGGGCTGGTTAGAGGCTCCCTCCACCATGAATTTGCCCAAACTGGGCTGTTTAGAGGCTCCCTCCACCATGAATTTGCCCAAACTGGGATGGTTAGAGGCTCCCTCCACCATGAATTGGTCCAAACTGGGGTTTTTAGAGGCTCCCTCCACCATGAATTGGTCCAAACTTGGCTGTTTAGAGGCTCCCTCCACCATTAATTGGTCCAAACTGGGCTGGTTAGAGGCTCCCTCCACCATGAATTGGTCCAAACTGGGGTGGTTAGAGGCTCCCTCCACCATTAATTTGCCCAAACTGGGCTGTTTAGAGGCTCCCTCCACCATGAATTGGTCCAAACTGGGTTTTTTAGAGGCTCCCTCCACCATGAATTGGTCCAAACTGGGCTGTTTAGAGGCTCCCTCCACCATGAATTTGCCCAAACTGGGCTGTTTAGCGGCTCCCTCCACCATTAATTGGTCCAAACTGGACTGGTTAGAGGCTCCCTCCACCATGAATTTGCCCAAACTGGGCTGTTTAGAGGCTCCCTCCACCATGAATTGGTCCAAACTGGGGTTTTTAGAGGCTCCCTCCACCATGAATTGGTCCAAACTTGGCTGTTTAGAGGCTCCCTCCACCATTAATTGGTCCAAAATGGGCTGGTTAGAGGCTCCCTCCACCATGAATTTGCCCAAACTGGGCTGTTTAGCGGCTCCCTCCACCATTAATTGGTCCAAACTGGGCTGGTTAGAGGCTCCCTCCACCATGAATTTGCCCAAACTGGGCTGTTTAGAGGCTCCCTCCACCATGAATTTGCCCAAACTGGGCTGGTTAGAGGCTCCCTCCACCATGAATTGGTCCAAACTGGGGTTTTTAGAGGCTCCCTCCACCATGAATTGGTCCAAACTGGGGTGGTTAGAGGCTCCCTCCACCATTAATTTGCCCAAACTGGGCTGTTTAGAGGCTCCCTCCACCATGAATTGGTCCAAACTGGGTTTTTTAGAGACTCCCTCCACCATGAATTGGTCCAAACTGGGCTGTTTAGAGGCTCCCTCCACCATGAATTTGCCCAAACTGGGCTGTTTAGCGGCTCCCTCCACCATGAATTGGTCCAAACTGGGCTGTTTAGAGGCTCCCTCCACCATGAATTTGCCCAAACTGGGCTGTTTAGCGGCTCCCTCCACCATTAATTGGTCCAAACTGGGCTGGTTAGAGGCTCCCTCCACCATGAATTTGCCCAAACTGGGCTGTTTAGAGGCTCCCTCCACCATGAATTTGCCCAAACTGGGCTGGTTAGAGGCTCCCTCCACCATGAATTGGTCCAAACTGGGGTTTTTAGAGGCTCCCTCCACCATGAATTGGTCCAAACTGGGGTGGTTAGAGGCTCCCTCCACCATTAATTTGCCCAAACTGGGCTGTTTAGAGGCTCCCTCCACCATGAATTGGTCCAAACTGGGTCCAAACTGGGTTTTTTAGAGGACTCCCTCCACCATGAATTGGTCCAAAACTGGGCTGTTTAGAGGCTCCCTCCACCATGAATTTGCCCAAACTGGGCTGTTTAGCGGCTCCCTCCACCATTAATTGGTCCAAACTGGACTGGTTAGAGGCTCCCTCCACCATGAATTTGCCCAAACTGGGGCTGTTTAGAGGCTCCCTCCACCATGAATTTGCCCAAACTGGGCTGGTTAGAGGCTCCCTCCACCATGAATTGGTCCAAACTGGGGTTTTTAGAGGCTCCTCCTCCACATGAATTGGTTCAAAACTGGGCTGTTTAGAGGCTCCCTCCACCATTAATTGGTCCAAACTGGGGTTTTTAGAGGCTCCCTCCACCATGAATTGGTCCAAACTTGGCTGGTTAGAGGCTCCCTCCACCATGAATTGGTCCAAACTGGGTGTTAGAGCTCCAGTCCACCATTAATTGGTCCAAACTGGGCTGGTTAGAGGCTCCCTCCACCATTAATTGGTCCAAACTGGGGTGTTTTAGAGGCTCCTCCACCATGAATTGGTCACTTCCCCCATAATTGGTCCAACTGGGCTGTGGTTAGAGGCTCCCTCCACCATTAATTGGTCCAAACTGGGCTGGTTTAGAGGCTCCTCCACCATGAATTGGTCCAAACTGGGCTGTTAGAGGCCTCCCTCCACCATTAATTGGTCCAACTGGGCTGGTAGAGGCTCCCTCCACCATTGAATTTGCCCAAACTGGGCTGTTTAGAGGCTCCCTCCACATGAATTGGTCCAAACTGGGTTTTTAGAGGCTCCTCCACCATGAATTGGTCCAAACTGGGCTGGTTTAGAGGCTCCTCCACCATGAATTGCCCAAACTGGGCTGTTTAAGCGGCTCCTCCACCATTAATTGGTCCAAACTGGGCTGGTTAGAGGCTCCCTCCACCATGAATTTGCCCCAAACTGGGCTGTTTAGAGGCTCCCTCACACATGAATTTGCCCAAACTGGGCTGGTTAGAGGCTCCTCCACCATGAATTGGTCCAAACTGGGTTTTTTTGAGGCTCCTCCACCATGAATTGGTCCAAACTTGGCTGTATTAGAGGCTCCCTCCACCATGAAATTGGTCCAAACTGGGGTGGTTAGAGGCTCCCTCCACACATTAATTGGTCCAAACGGGCTGGGTATAGAGGCTCCCTCCACCATTAATTGGTCCAAACTGGGGCTGTGTTAGAGGCTCCGCTCCTCCATAATTGTCAAACTGGCTGGTTGAGGCTCCCTCCTCCATGATTTGGCCAAACTGGGGTTTTTAGTGCTCCCTCCCACCATGAATATGTCCAACTTGGCCTGTTTAGAGCTCCCACCTCCATTAATTGGTACTAACTGGGCTGGTTAGAGGGCTCCCTCCACCATGAATTTGGTCCCAAACTGGGCTGGTTAGAGGCTCCTCCACCATAATTTTTGCCCAAACTGGGCTGTTTAGTGCTCCTCCACAATGATTTGGTCCAAACTGGTTTTTTAGAGGCTCCCTCCCACCATGAATTGGTCCAAAACTGGGCTGTTTAGAGGCTCCCTCCACCATGGAATTTTGCCCATACTGGGGCTGTTTAGCGGCTCCCTCCACATTATTGGTCCAAACTGGACTGGTTAGAGGCACCCTCCACCATGATTTGCCCAAACTGGGCTGTTTAGAGGCTCCTCCACATGAGATTTTGCCCAAACTGGGCTGGTTAGAGGCTCCCTCCACAATGAATTGGTCCAAACTGGGGGTTTTTAGAGGCTCCCTCCACCATGAATTGGTTCAAACTGGGCTGTATAGAGGCTCCCTCCACCATTAAATTGGTCCAAACTGGGGTTTTTAGAGGCTCCCTCACCATGAATTGGA